>NC_073303.1:201376735-201672267 GCF_027595985.1 Sorex araneus
CCCCCTCCCCCCAGCCCCTGGTCCAGCTCTGTCCTTCCTGTGGAGGAGGCACTTCGGGCGCATGTTCTCGGACGGAGCTCGGGGCAGGCACTGGGGGGTCGGAGGGGGGGTGGGTGGGTGGGTGGGGGGGTGGCGAGAAAGGCCCCTTCTCCGGTGTTTAGTAGTAAGAGCCCAGGTGAGAAGGCATGTGGCTGGCGGGGAGCCTCGTGTTGGGGTAGATCCCCCCGGTGGGCGAATTCCAGTACGGGTTGGGGGCGGCGAAGAAACTGGAGGACGTCACGGGGAGGGCCGGGGGGTGGGGAGCCACGAAGTTCATCTTCTGTGGGTGGGCGTGGTAGGAGCCCATGTAGGGGAGGTCCGAGGGGTACTTGTAGAGCGAGGACTCGGGCGGGTGGGGCTGCAGGGCCTGCGCGATGCCGTGGAAGTCGAACTTGTAGGCGTAGCGCTTGCCGTGCACCTTGGTCATGATGTTCTTGTCGTAGTAGTAGCGCAGCGCCCGGCTGAGCTTGTCGTAGTTCATGTTGGGCTTGCTCTTCCGCTCCCCCCAGCGCCGCGCCACCTCGTCGGGGTCCGTCATCTTGAACTCGCCGTTGGTCCCCTCCCAGGTGATGCAGCTGGAGTTGGAGCTGTCCGACAGGAGCTCCAGCAGGAACTGCCACAGCTGGATCTGCCCGCTCCCTGCGGGTGTAGACAAGGAGAGAGGCCCGTGAGCACGGCTTTCTCTGGGCATATGGGTTTATGTTTTATTTGGTGGGGGCGGGGTGGAGGGGGGAGCACACTTGGCATCGCCCAGGGCTGAATTCTGCCTCTGTGCCCGGGGACCACCCCTGGCAGGGGGACCCAGTGCAGAGCTGGGATTCAAACCAGGCTTGGGCACGTGCCAGGCAAGTGCCTTAACCCTTGGACTATCGCTCAGCCTCTCGCACAGTCCAGACAAGAACTCAGGGCTGCAGGGTGTAGGGCCGCCTCTGGCCCCTTCCCAGAGCTGAGCCCCTCCCCTCTTCTCTGGGACATTCTGTAAGGGCATAGCTGACGCCATGGCAGGCGGCAGAAATGAGGAAAATCAAGCAGACCTCAGGTTCAGTTCCTGGGGCCGAAACAGATTCCGTTTCCCAGCAATGAAACAGTGTGCAACTAACTAGCCAACCTGAACCCACCCGGGAAGTTTCTGGGCCCGGTCAATGCCCCATCCATCACTATGCCTCCGTTAGAATGCCCCGGAAATTATGTAAGCATAGAACTGTTACTGTTACTGGAAACTATTGTTTGACCGTTGTCTGATCACGGTTCCCATAGTGCTGGCTTAACTTTGAAACTTTAAAGCCTACATAAACGGCTTGTGACTCGGAGTCGGGGTTCTTGCCGAGACTCCGGTGTGTCGGAGCAGCCGTGGACCCTAGCCCGAGCTAGCCATAATGTCCCTTTGCTTTTGCACGATCGTGTGCGGACTTGGTCTTTCCGCAACTGGGGATTTGGAATTTGGACCTAACAATTCCGCAGACCCCTCCTCCGGAGACCTGCTCTAGGCTAGAGAGAGGGTTCCTCACACACCCCTGGGGCGGACCTGACCCCGGGTACCAGGGGAGAGACTGGGTCCGCTGCTGATCCTGTCCCAGGACTGAGGGACTCAGCTCAGACCAGACGCTCCCGGGGCTCCCCCGCACCCTCGCCTGCCCAGCAATGACTCTGGAGGAATCACGGGCTTGAGTGTTCTCCTCCCAGACTCGGCGGAGCAAAGGGAAGGATCCTTGAGGGGTAGAAAGGGGCTTTCCAAAGCAGATCCCAGGTTTTTTTTTATAGGGTGCAGAGAACGCCTGCAGGACAAAGGTCAGGGTGCTCCTGGCCCTTCCGGCTTCCCACACACAACAGCCATGCCCCCCTTCTGGGTCCGGAGGTCAGGCCGACTGATTCTTTGGCTTTCGTGGGGCACAGAGTACCATGAAGTGGAGGCGGCAGTGAATGACCTCATGCCGTGAAGACTTGGCCGGGGCCTCCAGCACAATCATAAAAGTCAGATTTAGGAAATGAACTTCTAAAGGCCGATGGAAAAAACCACGGAGAATGGAAGTAAACACTGTTCTTTCTAACATAACATTCTGTTGGCACTCGGAAAGCTCTTCCATCAAAACTTTTCCTAGAACAGAAGCAGCCCCCTCCAAACGAGGGGGCTGAGGAGAAGCCTGGCTCAATTTCAGACCAGAACGCCCCCCTCCCCCCCGCCAGCATGCGGGGAACTGCCTTGTAACGGAAAGCCAAGTGCCACCCTGCCCTGGAAAGCTGATGGCGTTGAGATGAGTTTCTGAGGGATACTCTGGCTCCGTGAGTGCTGGGGGCCCTTCGTGGGGGTCCCAAGGAGGGTTCACTTCACTGGGGGTGCACAAAGTGTCCCTGACCCCCTTGGGGTCATTTATGGTTTCTTAAATAATCCAGGAACACCCCAGGCCCGTCACTCCAGACCCAAGGCTACAAAACTGAAAACTTGAAGATGACCTCAGGTCCTTTCAAAAAGGGAAAATTATCTTGGCACCAGTGACCCAAAAAACCCAGAGGAAGACAGGATTTACAAAACCTGAAACTTACAAGGGGGGTGAAAGAATAAGCGGATTGTCCCCCGACACACAAGTCCCAGTCACTGACCCCGACTCTGCACTTATCTCCAGCTTCTCCCTGACCTTCTTTCATTTTTTTCTTTTTGGTTCACGCCCGGTGATGCACAGGGGTTACTCCTGGCCCATGCACTCAGCAGTTACTCCTGGCAGTGCTCAGAGGACCATAGGGGATGCTGGGAATCGAACCCAGGTTGGCCGTGTGCAAGGCAAATGCCCTCCCCGCTGTGCTATGGCTCCAGTCCATTACCCTGATCCTCTTACTGGTAAATATCAATCAACCCATATGCTGCATGACTGAAGTCACTTTTACTGACAAATGCCCAGAGCACTGAGGTCATGTGAGCAATCAATAATCAATGGGGATTCCTCCAAATCCTTCTCCCTATGCAAGAACAACTTTTTCTCTGAATCGTCCAGCCCATAAATCCTTGTTTCCATGTAGGCTGCAGTGAGTTCATCCATGTCATCGTATGACTGTGAGAAAGGGCAGCCGTTTCTGAACATGCTCTGGAACATTATCACTTTCGGTTGAGCAAAACATTTGAAATGTATTAACAGCTTGTAGTGCATCGCCGTGGCAGTCTGCTCTGGCAGACCCCAAACCCAAACTGTTCTCAATCAGGTTGTGTTACCCCCAACATTTCATTAATATGCATGGAAAACAAATATAAAGATTGGTATGAGAACACCATATGGATTGTGTATAAATATATGGATATATATAAATATGTATATATATCTACACACACATATATATATAGTAACCAAGGATTATAGCTTGACTAAAATCCATCTCTGACCTGGGAGTTGGGAGAAACCTGGCTTTCAGTGAATGGCCCAACTAATCCTTTCCAGTTTTTTGGAGAATAAATTTTCCATGTCAACTTCCTGCCACAGCAAGGACAATTCCATCCATTTTCTATCAACACAGAAACCTTCTTCAACAGCCACAGTAACGCTCAGCCACGAGTCCAACCCCAGCATCGGCTCAGGTGAGAGAAGTAAAATCATGACTGAGTACTCCAGCTCCAAGAGCAGAGGGGATGACTTTGCTAGTTTTGTAAACACAGTTTTACCCCTCAGTCTCTTAAAATACTGGGCTCAAGTTTGCAAGCAGTGCTGGAGCCTATGGGACTTAGAAATCTTTTTTTTTGCTTTTTGGGTCACACCCAGCTATGCTCAGGGGTTACTCCTGGCTCTGCACTCAGGAATTACTCCTGGTGGTGCTTGGGGGACCATATGGGATGCCGGGGATCAAACCCGGGTCAGCCGCATGCAAGGCAAATGCCCTCCCCGCTGTGCTATTGCCCCGGCCCCTTAGAAATCTATTTTTAAAAAATAAATTAAAAGGAACTTGAATGAAAATAAAGACCCCACACCAGGGGGGTGATGTCAGAACCCATTTATAGAACCCTCCAGCTTTCAGACCTCACTGCAAAACCAAGGTTCAGGCAAAGCTAGGAAGCACCGTGCCTCCTGGCCGGTCCCTCGCAGGCGGGGACTGAGGGTCTTCTCTGCCTGTGCGAGCTCAGAGTGCACTATGGCAGCTGGGAAGTAAAAGTCAACACCAACCGAGGGCGTTCCTCGGGGCTAGCTGGCTCCAACATGTCCTAAACTCTTGGTAGCTCCCAAACGGCCCCATTTCCTGTGCAGTGACAAGGCTACATTAGACTACAGCCATGGAATTCTGAATCAAGAAGCGGCGGGGATCAGGCAAACCCACAGGCTCCCTGGTCCTACATCCCTCAGGGCACTGCACACGGCCCTCAGAGTACTACATGTAGCCCTCAGGGTTCTGCACATGTCCCTCAGGGCTCTGCACACAGCCCCGTAGTCCTGCAAGTCCTCACAGGGCATCCTTCTCCTCCCTGGCCAGCCCTCCTGTCTCCTAACCAACGGCAAAACACCTGAAGCCCAGTCTCCAGTTTCACATGAAGTAGGAAGCATTCCACCTGACCCCTGGAACAATCGCGCGGTCCACAGGAGAAACTCAGTCTGAAGTGCACGCCCGTGGCCGACAGGGTCGGGGGTGCCCGTGGCACCTGCCCACCCTCGCTGCAGGCCGTCAGTTCTGTATCCAAACAGCCTAAACGCACAAATGGTAGGATGAGCAGAGGTGGCAGTTCTTGGGATTTTGGTAGTGGGGCTCACTCAGCAGTGCTCAATGGCTGCTCCCAGTTCTGTGCTTGGGGTCATTCTGGGCGGTGCTAGAGGAGGACCACACAATGCCAGGGATTGAACCAGGACCCCCCCCTCCCCCGCATGAAAGGTCTGTGCCCATTCCCCTGACTCTCTCTCCAACCCACAAGGGCAGCACAGCTATGTGGTGGAGGATTTACTTGGTCAGAAATGGGAAAACAGAGCAAACGGGAGCATTCCCGTCATGAGAAGGAGACGACACTTTCTGGTTTGGGGAGGGGGTTTCTGAAGCCCAGCGGGGTCCCCACTGCAGGGAGAAGGGTGGGGAGAGTCTGACTCCAGACAAGGAATGGCCACCATCTTCCTTTCCGTGTAGAGGGGTGGAAGCGGGGGGGAGGGGGTGTTGCTGGGGCTTGTCCCAGACCCCACGCGTCTGTCCCCAGCCACTGCTCTGAGGGGTCACCACATGCTTCTGGACACAGATTTTGCGACGTGACTCTATGACACTAGCTCGTACAAATGAAAGGGTTTGTTGTTGCGGTGGCCACACTCCTCCCATCGGCCCTGGTCTCCTGGGGGAAGTGGTCTCTTCTCTGCAGGCTCTGATTCAGCTACGCTGGATGAAGGGACGAGCCTTGGGCTGGGAAGGGGTGGAGCCTGCCCCGAGGCTCTGACGCCTTCTCCCTGCCTGGGGTTTGCCACCATTGTACTGAAGTTCCCAGCAGGACCAGCTCCCAGCAGCTTCCCATCCCTCTAGCCCACCTCGAGCACCACTGCCCACTCCCTGTCTCTGGAAGCTCACCCCACCACCCCCCTACGCACCATGGCCAAACACAGCCTCACATTTGCATGGTTTTACAGGCAGGGACATAAGGAGAGCTGAGCCCAGGTAGGAGGTAGGGCCGGAGAACCCGGCCACGCAGACACCAGCCCAATGGTCCCAGGAGAGCCCAGAGCCCATGGCTGGTGCACTGGACAGGACAGTCGCCGGTTAACCCAGCCCCAACCCTGAGCATCTGATCACCTGCCAGCTCCAGGCTGGCCTCTCCTATTGATTACATTCATTTACTCAGCAAGTTGCGATGGAGCACTGGATTGAGGAGTAGTAAATAAAATAGCCCCTTCTCACGGCTCGGCTACATCCAAACGTCTTGGCTGAGTGAGCTCACAAGGACTAAACTTGGAGGTCCCAGAGCCAGACACTCGAGCATAGTGGTGCTTAATGTTCTCAGAGCCTACATTCCGTTGAGGGGTTAGGCTGCTTGAGTCTAAATGATGTGTGTGTCTGTGTATGTGCATCTGTGTGTGTGTGTAGATGTGCACACACCTATAATGCCTGTGTGTGTATGTTTGCACACATGGGCACATGCACATACTTACAAATGTCTGCTTGTCTGTGTGTGTGTCTGTGTGTATGTCTGTGTGTGTGTGTGTGTGTGTGTGTGTGTGTGCGCGCGTGTGTTTCCATTCCCAGCCATGTTTTGGCCTCCCTCTTGAGGAAGGAGGCAATCCAGCTTGCCTTTAAACTCTGCCTGGGACAGCTTGGCACTGAACGGGCCGCTGAGAAAAGCACAGCAGATGCTAAGAGTTTCTGTAGCTGATGTCGGCACAGCTGGCTCCAGTCTGAATGCAAACAAACACCACCCTTTGGTGGTATTTGGTGGGCACTGAGATGTGATGACAGGGGACAGTCCTTGGCAAGGCTGAAGCTTCAAATAGCCAATTAGGCGTCTGCACTTTCTTCTTGTAACCAGGCCCAGAGACGGGCTTTTGGGGGAAAGGGATCCTGCATGTGGAATGAAGCGTCTCTCTCTGAAAATAAGAGGCTGGTGCTTGTGTCACGGGCTCGATTGTGTGCGCCTTCCCCGGCACATGTTATACTCCAGCCCCTTTCCCGGCACTTGGGATGTGAGCTATGGGGCTTATTCGAAAGCCGATCAGGTGATTTGGTTGAGCTCCAGCCAACGGGGCTTCATCAATTTTTTTTTTTTTTTGCTTTTTGGGTCACACCCAGTGATGCTCAGGGGTTACTCCTGGCTCTGCACTCAGGAATCACTCCTGGCGGTGCTCAGGGGACCATATGGGATGCTGGGAATCGAATCCGGGTTGGCTGCATGCAAGGCAAACGCCCTCCCCGCTGTGCTATCGCTCCAGCCCCGGGGCTTCGTCAATTTAAAACAGGAGGCTGGGATGCAGGACATAAATGAAAGAGAAGAGGCAGAGATGCAGCAGGAAGACCGTCCACAGACTAAGGGGGGATGCTGGAAACAGACACTGCCCTCCTGGCCCCTAGAAGGACCAACCCAACACCGACATCTTCAGTTTGGATTTCTGCCCTGGGAACTATAAGACCATCAGTGTCTGTGGTCTGAGCCTCCGTCTGGAGGGGCTTGGGGTGGGGTGTAGTCTCAGCAGCCCTCGAGATGGGATGGGACTTCTGTGAGCTAAAACAGTCTCTCTGCTCAAGGTAAAACCTTCACTGTTGTTGGAGAGTCTTTTCCCATGTGGGTAAAGAATCCAATGAGACCCAGCACAGAGACAAATGTGATCTCTTGGAGGAAAGGCTCCCCGCATCGCCATTCCAGCTTTCAGAACCACCACCGCCACTCACCCAGCACGTTTGGTGAGAAGGAAAGCTAGGCTCGGGCTGGCGTGATAGCACAGTGGGTGGGGCACCTGCCTTGTACTCGGCCAACCTCCGCTCAACGCTCGGCACCCCCTAGGTTCCCCCGAGCCAGCCAGGAATGATTCCTGAGCACAGAGCCAGGAGTCGCCCCTGAGGATCTCTCAGTGTATCCCCAAAACAAAACGAGAAAACCAAAAAAATATAAATAAATAAAAGAAAAGCCGGGCAATATCCTCACCTGGATTTGCAAGGCGGCTGCTGGTGGGTCCGAGAATCTGGTAAGGATCTGAGGCAAGAAGAGAAGGTGAATACTCAGCAATGCAGCCATGGACTTGGGAGGGGCTGGCAGAAGGTGTTTCTGGCTTCCCAGCCCCAGCTCCCCCATACGACAGGACCCAGGCAGAAGCCAACAGGGTTCCTGCAAATCACCACCATGCTGGTGGCCAGGTTTGGGTCTGGCGAATTCTTGGCATTCGGCCTAGTGGTCTCTCCCTCACAGGTCAGAAATAGGGCAAATAGATACACGGAAAGTCCCAGAACCATGGAGGTCGCACTGCCCAGCTCACTGGCATTCCCGACCTGCTCTAGCATCTCCACATTAAACTGGCACAGGTGTGCGGACATGGTTACACACGTACAGCTGCACGTGGCACATAGAAGGGACTATTTCCTAGACTTTTCACAGGCATCGCAAATGCTCTAGCCCGTGTCCAGTCACTGCAATTGAGGAGACCGCTTGCTCGCTTGCCTTTGGTCCCTGCTGTCTATGAAACACAGTCACAGATAGGACAGAAGCAGGGTGAGTCTCCACTCAGAAAGAGTCACAGTTCAGACAGACACCGACATTCTTCTCTTCTGTCCATCTCAAGGGCCCCTGAACATACCTAGCTGGGGCCGCTGGTCTTCTGTTTTAGGCACCGTGGAAGGAGATGGTTGAGCAGCTGAAAGTTCAAAAAACAACAAAAAAGAACCATTAGCTGTAACTTATATTTAGTCATTGGCCTTGCATATGATTGTAGAATCATTTAGCCATTTCTGCTATGAATATAAGTCTAAGAACAAGACCATCTCATGATCACAGAACACGTTCCGATCCAACGAGACCAGAGGCAAACAGCACAACAACAAAAAGAGAGGGTGCTGGTGGCATTTTATTTGTGTTCCACTTTTTTCCCCCAGAAACAAACAGAACAGCATTTAAGAGGGCTTAAAAATGAATTTAAATGAATCAAGGTTGAAAATTTCAAAAGGCAATAAAATTATTTTATTTAAATTTAAATAAACATATACATTTATTTTATTTATTTGGCCAATGAATAAAATAAATTTCAGGAAAATAAAATAAAATCATGGAGACGGTTTAAAGATGGCCAAGAGGGACCAAAGAGATCAGAGAGGGGTCAGGGCGCTGCACCTACATGGCCACACCTGGTTCAATCCCTGGCACTGCCCGTTCCCCCAGCATGGCTGGTTAAGGACGTTACCTTGAACCACCAGCAAAATATTGCAAGGAGTCACCAACCCACCCCCAATCTCTTGAGCACCAATAGGTGCAACTCTCCTCCCCACTCAAAATAGGAACAAAAATTAACAGCTAATGTTAGAAATCACCCCACGTATACTCTGAACTTAGACATTCTGGGAATGTGTCTTTGTCCATGTTGTAAGACAGGGTTTCAGTTCTTCCATTTTTGTGAAGGAGGCATTAAAATCATAGACAAGGAATCCTGCTCAAGAGCAATTGGCTGACACTTTATGGATCGGAAAAGCACATATTAATTACAGAAATTATTACTGACACCATCAGCATCCATCCATGCCTTAGCACATCCTGACTCGAGAACGTGGGAGCCAGTACTGTACCTTTGGACTGGGGGGCGGGATGGCCATGACCGGTCCAGGCTGACCTCCTGGGTGGTTCGTAAGGTAAATCTGCAAAAAAAAAAAAACAAAAAAAAAAACAAGTGAATTGGTGAAAAAGTTCACGAACACACAACTTACAACAGATAGGTGATCTTCAGGTTTTATTTAATAGGATAAATGTTAGGCAAGAAAATCCAGTCATCCAAAGACACATCCAAGCTGGGGTCTACTCGATGTGAGTATTATTTATAAAGTATCATTTAAAGTTTTCTTCTTGGATTTTCACCATCAATCTAAGACTCCCATTGAGGGGTTCTTTTCTAAAGCTTGCTGGACCTTCTGGGTCATTTCCTCTGTGAGTGTGATCAAGACCACATTAAAAGTTCCTTGCAATGCAGTATCTTCCACTTCCAAGTGGGTCTCTGTAAATCTACCCTTTATTATACTCACAGCCCCTCCAAAGCAGTGCACAACCTTGATGAGTCGACCAATCTGTTGTGACTCCGATTCCCAGTGACTCACCAACACAAACTTCTTGTTGGGATTCTGCCAATGACTCCACTAATACTTCATGCACTCACCCCCTTCTCCACTCCTGGAAACCAGCACAGCCTTCCCGGCCTGCCGTTTGCCAGCTGCCTCTCTCCACGTTCAGCAAAACTCTCTCCATTTCTTTCATATTTCTAACAAATCGGTCTTGATTCTAGTTAAGCAAATATCTGTGCTTTCACTTTCTCTACGTGAATCTTGCTGCCTTTGAGATGAATTCCATGAACCCAATTACAAGACCAAAACAGCACAGCATGAAAACAACACGAGTTTGGTATCAATTTCTGATGTCTTTGTCTTTGTAATGCACCCACACTGCTCCTCAACCCTCAACCCTTTGCACACGCAAACTGAACAACCATACGTCCACAAAGCTAGCGTTCTATTGATGCTCAAGACTGATCCAACTTCCTTTAAGTTTCTTTCCAGAATACAGTTTGGAAGAATTGTGATGATTGATCCTACAGATGGTGCACACAGAGAGCTACTTCTACATGCAACCTTACTATAGAATCACTTAAAAAAAAAAAAAGCTATGTCTTTTTGGATGGAGGCCTCCATTTAATGCCATGTGCTATTCTGGGCCAACTAAATGCCACAGCCAGATACATCAAGAGGTAGTCAGTTGCCAGGCACCTGGAATGATGTCCAAATCACCGTTGGACGAGTCTGTGTCACTTAGCTTTAAGCTTCTCTCTCAGCAGATCATTTAACGTTATTTAAAATGAGTGATTTGGCGGGTCAATCTTTAAAAACCCTTGACTTTGCTGCATAAGCTGTGCTCGTTCCTATCTATTTCCATATCCCAGAGAGGACGGCAATGAAGTAAAATGTGAAATTCAACACAGAGTTGCCTTAATTCACTGGATCTGTTTGGCTAGGAGTGCGGCCGGCCCCGAGTGTGGTCTGTGAAACCCTACTCTCCGGGGCTTTGGGTGGGTGAGATGTTTTCCTTTGGAAACGCTTACTCTACTTCTCAGCTGGCATCAGAGCATCATCTGGGAGGCTGTGTCTCAGCCCGGGGGGCTCTGGGACTGTGAGTCTTTCCCACCCAGGCCCTCAGACTCTTGCCTTCCTGGCGCTGGGGTTGCACAGGGGAATCCCAACAGAGCTCCCCACCGACAGCCCAGTTTCCACCAGTTTGCCCATGGATCCTTATTGGCTGGACTTTGTCTAGAAAATGCGGAGTCTGCATTTCTATCAGAGAATTGTCCAAAAGATATTTAAAAAAATAATAATAATAAAACTCTTAAGGCAACTGAAGCAGCATCTAGCCTAACTAAGGAATAGACAGACACAATTCACCACAAAGGGCATTTCATGGGCTACACTCAAAGTGTAAGGGTAGGAGCAAGAGTCCATCAGGGCCTTGCTCAAAACCAGCCCCTATTTGATTCCTGGCACTACACAGGGTCCCCTGACCACCTCCAGAGGTAACGCCCAGGACCAAGAGCCAGGAGGAATCTCTGAGCATAGCTGAGCATGCCCTTCCCCAGAAAACTATCATAATAACAGCAAAAGGAGAGAGCATAGCAGTGGGGGTGTATGCCTAGCACAGGCCAAGCACAAGTGTGCTCCCTGGTACCACATGGTCCTCGAGAATCACCAAGTATGGGCCAAAGCAATAGCACAGGGTGTTTGCCTTGCATGTGGCTGAGCCAGGTTTGATCCCCAGTATCCCATAGGATCCCCTGAGCACCGCCAGGAGTAATTCCTGAGTGCAGAGCCAGGAGTAATCCCTGAGCATCGCTGGGTGTCACTCAAAAAGCAAAAAAGAAAAAAGAATCACCAAGTACATCCCTAGAGGCTCCCAGCACCACCAGGGTGGTCCAGAGACCCGGGCTCTGCAGGGGCCCAAGCAGCACTGCACCCCCGGGCATTGAGCTGCTGGCCAGAGAATCATAGAGGGGCCTTGGGCCTCCTGGACACCGCATACAACTTCTAAAGAAACATCGTCCCAGCCAGAATACAGCAGGTAGGGCACTTGCCTTGCAAACAGCTGGCCTGATTTCCATCCCCAGCATCCTATATGGGCCCCTGAGCACTGCCATGAATTATTTCTCAGCACAGAGTCAGCCCTGAGCACCTTTGGTGTGCGCCCCCCTTCCCCCCCACCCACGGCAAATAAATAAATAAATAAATAAAGATGTGACATTGAGCAGAAACTTTCCTGACCACTCCTGGCAGCCTGTTAGAACTACAGTTTCACCTGCCAGAGACACGGCGGGGAATTTCTCTGACCTCAGATCCCAGGGGAATTGTGTGCGGAAAGGGGGGTTGAGAAAGCCTGCTCTAGCCCATCTGCCAAAATTCTTCTAGAAAGTTCAGAATTTCTGAATATCCAGATGGTGAGCTCAGAAAGGGGCAAATAAAGCAGCCTGGGGAGAGAGTTCTAGATCAAATGCTTTTCTTTGGAGCTTGAGAACAAATAATAATGTCAATGGGTTAGTACACACACACACACACACACACGCACACACACTTTAAACATAAAAGCTCTGCTCATGAAGTGTGACTGGAAAAAATGAAACATCTCGCTGCCCATAGAAAAATATTTTTGAAGTTCTTTATTCATAAAATCCTGCTGAGGGGGCGGGGTGGCGGTCCAGCCTCCCTGCCTTGAAAAGAAGTCAGAACCTACCCAGCCCCTGAATGTTAGCCAAGAATTTGAGATGTTTACAGGAGTGAGGACGAACATTTTCATCAACATTTTGACCTGGAAGATAAGCAAGCTTTTGTTTCCGTCCATGAAATTCTGGCCCAAAGCTTCCTTATCAGCCACTAGTCACATGGTGTGGGCACCACACCCCTCCTATGTGGCATGACCCTGGAAAAGGGGACAGGCGGGGTCAACTCTTTAGCAGCTGCCCCCATTTTCTACAGAGCGGTCCAGAGTAGTTCTATAATTTTTTAATTTTCTATATAAACTCACTCTGCCTACGTCGGTCCTAGTCACGGAGACTTGAGTAAACACAGATGGTAGATTCTGTGTTTTCTGGTCATGCCAAGTCACTCTCTGTTCCCAACTAAGCCAAGGACTGTGTGGACGTGTCTCAGGTGGGGATCACAGGTCTTTGAACTTGGGTCTGCTAGCTTTCCCCTGTAATGCATTCATGTTCAACACTAGATTGATAAAAACCCAACTCGGAGGCAGTTTAGGGATAGCAGGAAGAGAATGTCCAAGTCCTGAGTGAGAGTCCCAGCCCAGTAATTACTCATGAGTTGGGGTCTACACCACTTTACAGATTCAGCTCTACAAAGAGAGAGTGGACATATACCATCACCTCCAGGTCTGGACCCTTGTTCACTACCTGGAAGCAGGGATCCCTTTCTGAAGCAGACTTCTGCCCTCTCCTAACTCCTCCTCTAGACACCACTGGCTCAAGCCCACGTCCCAGCCTCCCTTCCTGGAAGATCCAGCTCACCAGGTTTTATATCCACCTTTCACCAAGCCCTGTTAAAGAACATCATCCCTCTTGCCTTCTTCCGCACTCACCCCCACCTGATCTTTCCTATGACCATGCTCTGGTTGGCGAGAGAGTCCCCCTCTCTCTGCACTCCCAAGCAGCTCTGAAGATCCACTGGCTGCAATGGACAGGAAAGGACACACCAAACTGTTCTCAATAAACTCAAGCACTAAGAGTGAAGACCTAAAGAACCAGGGCACTTGCACAGGACCTGGACAGAAACGCCGTTCAGGAGACTCATAATTAAATCTCCAAATAGAGCACCTAGCCACAAATATTTCTCAGATGCCCAGTCCTGGCTGAGACTTCTGGGGCAGCCTCAGGAGGGGCCGGTTCCAGCTCCTGCCCTGCTTAAGCCCCCGCAGCTGCACCCACACCCCACAGCTGCTGCCTTGCCACCAGCTGGACCCCACCCCCTCATTACTGAGCTCCACAGAGATGCTAACCTGCCCCAAATTTCAGGTACACCAGTTTTTGTTTGGCTGAAGACTCCAAGCCTTCTCAAAGCCAGGGTAGGCTACCTCCCCCACCTCCCCATACTTCTGGAAGCCCTGACAGCCATACTCACACCCCACCAGCACTGCTGTGTAAGTAAGTGCCCAGTAAAATATTCTGGGTTTTCTGGAGTGACATCCCCAAAGTATAAATACTAACATTCCAGTTTTAGGAGCACACTGATTGGATGGGGATGTAACATAGAAGCTAACAATTCATGACTAACAAAAGCATTAACACAGAAAGTTTAACTAGCAACAACTGTAGCACTGTAGCACTGTCATCCTGTCTTAACATCAATTTGCTTGAGCGGGCACCAGTAACATCTCCATTGTGAGACTTGTTGTTACTGTTTTTGGCATATGGAATACACCCCGGGTAGCTTGCCAGGCTCTGCCGTGCTATCGAGAGTATCCTGCCCGCACGGCAGAGCCTGGCAAACTTTCTTTTACTGAAGTTTTTTTTATCATTCCATTAAGCATTTAGTGGCAACAAGCAGTATAAAATAAGTTATTATAGGCTTGTTGTAGGACAGGCTTGGGGGGTGACTGGGAGGGGAGGAGATAATGGTGGAGGGAGGGTGACACTCGTGTTGGGATACTGAAGGCCTGTAACATTTCATCATGAACAACTTTGTAAGCCATGGTGTTTAAATAAAGTGGAGAGGAGGCAGGGGGGAAAAAACACCAATCTGGTGGAAGGAACTTCTAGAACCAACCCTAACATACAGGATTCGGTCATAGTCTCTTGATTTCCCAGAAAATCCTTAATCCTACACACACACTGCTGGTTTGGGGCACTTTGTACTCCCTCCTCCTTGGTGAGCAGGGCCCTGGGATCACCTTGAGCTGAGGGGAGCAGAACACTCATTTCCACTGTCTGCTATGGGAGGGGGTTCGCTCAGCATCTCCTCTAGGAGGAAGGACTTTGCCCCTTGGCCCTAGGATCGATGATACTGGGAACTCCCTTGCGGGAATCACTCATGACCAAAGAACTCCTTGGAAGGCACCTGCTTAGAGTAGAAGTGAAGTTTGCACTTGCAAATGTTTCACTTGCACCCTGTCTCTCTGGAGAGCAAACTACCTGGATAATAGGACTCCTGGGTTACCATGGCAATGGGGAAGGTGGGAGGGATGGAGACGGTCCCGCTTGGCGATACCTGCATACACCAACTGGCCCATAAGCTACTCATAAGGTAGCCGGCAGGGGCACGTCACAGGCCAAAAGCTGGCTGGCTTGACTCTGTGTGCCAGCTCTGTTTCTGGGTGATGGCATTTGAGAGTTCCAGGGCTTGTGGAAGCAACGGAGGAAGGTGCCACGGGAGAGAGACCACATCAGCCGGTCTTTCCGAGACGGAATGCAGAGCGCCAGTGAGCTAACGTGAGGAGAAGCAGCAGCAGAGACTTCAAGGCTTATCGCAAAAAAGTGGTGGGGTAAGGGGGAAGGAAAAGAGCGCCTGTTGGCATTCGCCCCGGCACGACCCCTTGACCACTAGAGGTCGCTGGGCTCCTAGGGAGAGCCCCAGGTCTTGACTTCTCTGGGGAACCAGGCTGTTGCCGGGGAAACCTGACATTTCTAAGAATAGCATAGATTAACTGGCCTTGGTTGCTGGCAGGGCAGCCCATGGCTTGAGAGGTGGGAAACAGCCACCACCGGGTGTCGGCAATACCTCAACCTCGCCTCTGCCTTAGAGCATCGGGGACAGAGCTCCAGCAGCGTCTTCCCAGTCAGAGCGATGCCCTGCCTCCTTCTGCCACCTGATTCTTAGTACACGTAGGCACATTCCCTCCGCACATTCCCTTAGCCACTGTCCTTCTTCCAGTGCTGTCATATGACTATGAGTCTTGGAACCCAGTGGGGGACTTTGTCTTGGCCACGCTGCACATGTATGTCTTTGAGCATCCGTTGTCCCAGTTCCCAGGGCCCCCATAGATAACAACAGGCACACACCGAGGCGGGGAATGGGGAGGTGAGCTGGAAGGGACAGGGGGTGGGACAGCACAAGAACAGAGGAGAGCCCTATGAGTTATGAACTGATACGGTCTGTTACGGTCCGATAAGGTCTATATTATTAGATACCTGTCCCTCATGCACAGTGTTCATTTCTTTAGGCTCTGGGCCACGTGGAGCCAGTGGTTCCCAGGGACTGTTCCTGACTCTGATGGTGCTCAGGGGACTGTATGTGACCCCTGGGGTTCCAGCCAGGTTTACAAATGACACAGCCACATGCAAGGCAACTGCGTGAAGCCCCACACGTCTCTCCCAACAGTGGGTAAAGCGGAAGTAGCACGGAAGCTGCCAAGACAACCTGCAGACTCAGCCGGAAAGGGTGGGTGGGACGGAGGGGTCAGCTGGGGAACCCAGACACAGAGAGAGAAAAGGGAGATGTGGCCTAGGCACGGGTCGCTCAAGGCAGAACAGCAGGACGGGTGAGGGGGAAGGACGTCCCCAGAGGCAGGGCTGGGCACCCTGGACCTGGGGGTGAAAAACCCTCTGTTCCCACAGAGGTCAGATTCAAGACATTGAAGGGTCGTGGGGCTCGGGACTCTGCAAACCCGACGTGTGGGAATGTGGGTCTCTAACCACAGTCCATTTCTGGAAGGAGTTTAGACCCCTGAGCACGGGGCTGGTGTTCTCTTTTGTGCGGCTCCCGGGGACTTAAGGTCTCTGGGAATCAGCTTTGCAGGATTCCTCCAAGCCAGTCCTTACAAACCCTTCCCTGGCCCCAGCCCACAGCACTGATTTTGTGGTGGGGTCTGGGAAGGGGGGGCTCTCTGATGCACCAAAGGGATCATCAATAGCATTCTCTTATCCAAGGTTAAATCTTTGACCCCCACAAAGACTTTTCGGGTTTGCCCAGTCAGATTTAAATTCTTGACAACTCAGAACATGACTTGTTTTCTGTTGACTGTTTAAGAAGGGGGTTCCCAAGCAGTGCCCAGGAGGAACCAGGGGCCTTCCTGGCCATTCCCGGTCAGCCAGACCAAGGGTTGAATGCGACATCCACAAGGCAGTGTGGCTCCTGTCCAGCAGTGCTGGACTCACCAGGACCCCCTCGCCCCGACAGTTCTCGGGGCAACCAGAGGATGCTGGAGATCGAGCCAGGATCCTAGACTATCTCCCCAGCCCAGAAATGACTACGTGAACCTCCTTTCACCACCAAGACAGGTCTTCCTGCTATAAGCCAAGTCTCAGAAACACTTCCCAAGTCACAGGGCTGTGGAGGTGGGATCGCTTCCGGGTCACGACGCACCTCTGAGAAGAGCATTCCTGGAGGAAGGTCTGAGTTGGCCAACCTGGCTTGGAAGCACAGGTGAGTGTCCTGGACATCATCTGCAGCCACCAAAGCAGGCCCGGGTCCCTGTCTCTCCTAACACGTGGTGCCTCTTTGGGGTCCATCTGACTGACATCCCACTGGGCCACATTCCTGACGTGAGGGTACCACGGCTCAGCCTTTCCTCCTGAGCTTCCCAGGAGCCTGCAAACACACCCATGCTCCTGGGTGGGGTCAGGCCCAGCTAGAGGGCTGCACGGGGAGGGCGGGGGGCCGGCGAGCACACAGGTGCCCTAGAAAGTAGCTGCCGAAGGGAGTTTCTGGGACGACTTCAGACTGGAGCCCGCCTACGGTCAAGATCAAGAGTCCTGGCCTGTCGCTCTCGACATACAGGCGTGACCAGGCTGACCGAGAGGCCCGCCGTGGCAGCTCAACCCACTCCTCTTGTTGAGCACCATCAGGAGGAGGCAGGCGGCCCTTTAGAGGGAGGGTAGGGGGCTGGAGCGATAGCACAGTGGGGAGGGCGTTTGCCTTGCATGCGGCCGACCTGGGTTCAATTCCCAGCATCCCATATGGTCCCCCGAGCACCGCCAGGAGTAATTCCTGAGTGCAGAGCCAGGAGTAACCTCTGTGCATTGCCGGGTGTGACCCAAAAAGCAAAAAAAAAAAAAAAAAAAAGAGTCACAAGGAAGATGCACGCTCTGGAAGAGATGGCTCATTTACTGCCAGGCGGGTCGACCTTATAAACTCTAAGGGGCAAGAGACAAACACCGTTGGGGGACTTCCAGAACGCACTTGCCCGAAATAAGCCCAGGGTAAAACAGGGTGGTAATTAATTCCTTTTGGCTGGGGCCCCGTTCTCGCTGCCGTCCCCTGGCACTGTCCTACTGAGCTCACGGTGACCCAAGGGGACAAGGCCTGCTGCCAGGAAGCCAAAAGGGGAGCTTCCTGGGCTCTTCCTGTTGGGGTCCCCACCCAGAGCTGCCCCCAACTGTGCCTCGCAACGTGTCCCACACTGGCCGAGGGAGGTCAAAGGTGACATAACTTTTGAGGTTAGATCCATGTAAAAGCACAAACACTGCAGGGAGCCTAGTGTTCGGTGATGGATGGCAGTTCCGGAACCTTCCAAAGTCCCCCGAGAGAACGAATATGCTGGCCCTGGTCTGGAACGCGCCCTCCTCTCTCCACCCGGAAGACAGGTCCTTCTCCTGGGGCAGAGGGTTCTTCTGGAAAACTCTCTGGCTCCTTTCCCAGGGCCCTCTGTCACCCCGCTGCCCCGTGACCTCTGTGGCTATAGGCAGAACCCTGGCTTTGCACAGACACCCTCCCGGGCTCCCTGCGCTGGCCAGCGCCCGCCTGAGTGTGAGATACACACACACGTAGGTGCCTGGGCGGAACATCTCAGAGTTGAGGGGAAACCTTTCTCCGAGCCAGGAAGCCTGCTCTCTGCTCCCCCGGCCCCCCCGCCCCCCAAGCATCTGGGAGCAGGTCAGGTTTCTGAAGGTGGGACGTGCTGCTCTAGGGCTGGGTCATCTTTGCTGTGCTGGGCCCGGATGCGACACGGACACACATAGACCCTCACATGCAGGCTGCGGGGTGAAGCAGGGCCACAGACCCCCACTGGCACCTGTGGTCTTTCAGTCCGTGCACTTACACACACCCTGCAGGTTCTGCTCCAAGCTCCGAACCCTGGGCCCAGTCACGGGTGTGATGTGGCTCTTTGCCCCGCCCTCCCCAGGCCTAGGGCCGTCGGGGCCACACCAAGGCCCTCGGACAAACGCCAGCACAGGCGCCCCTGTCACTGTGCCCGGCTGTCGCCCGGAGAGCGAGTCCCTCTCGGCAGATCGAGTATGTGTGGTCAGTGAGTGATGCAGACGCCCGTAAGGCTAGCCCGGGCCTCGCTTCTGATCCAGCTGGCCCCCTCTCTCCCCCAGGACTTAAGTCACTGGGTCTCAGCAGGACAACGCCCCCCCCCCTCCCCGGTCCCCCGCAGATGCCTGTGAAGGAGCAGATCATGTGGAGGGAGAGTGGGGTCATACCTGGCCTAGTTGAAATTCTTTGCGTAGCTTCAGGATAGACTGAAGTATTGGGGAAAATGAAAGCTGCACCCCCTGCAGGCAAAAGAGAAGAAATGTGTGAGAGTCTTTGGTGGTGACTGGGGCGGGGAGGGGGGGGTGTCATCTCTGCAGCAGTGCTCAGGGTCGGCCACACGACCACCACTGGGAAGCTGCCCTGACAGCCTTCCCGAGGGACAGAGAAGCACCTGGGAGAGAGACAGACTTTCAGGACCGAAGCTGCGTGTGTGAGTGTGTGTGTGTGTGTGTGTGTGTGTGTGTGTGTGTGTGTGTGTGTGTGTGTGTGTGTGTGTGAGATTGTGGCCCAGGGCTCCTGTTTAACATGAAAGCATCTCGGGTATTGGTTTTACAGCTTCTGAACCAGTCGAACCCTAGGTGCCCAGTCCTACCGTCCAGCAAGCTCACGTGACGAACAAAAATTTCTATGGTGCGTGTTCAGGCCCAAGGGCGTAAGAACCTGTAAAATCATTGTCCAGGACCCTGAGTCATGTGCTGAAGGATCACGAGTACATAACCAAGGGACCTAATTCTCTAGAGATCTGAGAAGCCACTCTGCGTCGCTACTCAAAGGCACGTTTTCTCTTTCTTTGCCTCCGTCAAGGCTCCTGCCATCCGCCAAAAACCACTCTTGGCTTTGTGTGTCCGTTTGGAATTTGCCCTCCTGTATTTTGATCATCTTGTGATTGATGATATAGCAAGGATAGCACCACCTGAGCTTCCTTGCGATGTGCATGGAAGGGACTAAAATTAACATTTTTTTTTAAATTGTGTAGCTCAGAGGTACTTTCTAAGAAGGGGAAATAACTTGGTCTAAGTGAATCGGTATTTATGGCCGGAAAGTCCTTGGTAAGAAAATACATGTAAATGAAATCGAAAAAGAGTATCACCCGTTCAAAGCATCCTTTGCCACCCCCCCACAACTTGAGATGAAAAACACAGTGTTCTAGATATTGGAGACCAAAATAAACCCACTATTTCCTAGTCAGAGTCTGACCTGGATGTGCTCAGTTTGCATTCTTTTTTTTGCTTTTTGGGTCACACCCGGTGATGCACGGGGGTTACTCCTGGCTCATACACTCAGGAATTGCTCCTGGCGGTGCTCGGACCATATGGGATGCTGGGAATTGAACTCAGGTCGGCTAAATGCAAGGCAAATGCCCTACCTGCTGTGCTATCACTCCAGCCCCTCAGTTTGCATTCTTAAACGTTAAGGGCCAACACTTGGGAACTCAGGTTTCTACCTGAGGGGTGTCTGGGTGTGAAACTGTTTGCTGCCAAGGCCGCTCGCTCCTGCACCGGCCACACCTCTCCCTAGACTCGGCGTCAGTGGTGCCACGCAGGCTGGGACAGCAGCCCGGGGCCCTGTGTTTGTAGATATCCACACTCTGGATACTTTGGGGTCTGGCGTGGAGCATGTTCAGCCCCCAAAATGGGGTCCCTACTGGGAGACCAGACCCAGGCCAGGCACAGAGTCAGTCAAACCCAGACGCGGGCACAAACCAAATCAACCATCAGAGGAGGAGTGAAGGTTAGAGAGTGGGGCGGGGGGGGGGGGGGACTGGTTAGTGAGCCACCTCACAGCCTCCCGAGTTCTGTGTTTTACCCTTGGAAACAAAGTTTGCCGAGAAGTCACTGTCATCAAGCCCGCAACTGCCTTCTGCGAAAAGTCGCCACCTTTGCTGGAAGGTTAAAGTCTAGACAAGTCCAGGGGCCAAGAACTTTACCAGAGAGGGAAAAACCAGAACTCCTAAGGGTCCCCTTGTAAACATTCCTTTAAGAGGAAAAAGGGAAAACAAAGGCGAGTGCTGAGGGCTCCTTTGGTCAGACATGCTTTTAGTGTCTACAGACGGCAGACGGTTATTGGGGGATTAGGAGCAGCAGGTTGGAACCCAGAGAAGGTGGGGTAAGGCTGCAGCTAATGAGGCATTCTGCCCCGCTGTGGAGTCAGGAAGCCTTTGATGGTTAGAGGGAGTGGGGGGGGGGGGCGCGTGCCGGAAACCCATGCATGCCTCCTGCCGTTCTGTCCTGGTACCTGCACCTCCGAGCTTTCTCCCCCCCACCACCACCACCGCCCTCCCACCTGGAGGAGAGGCCCCTACCCCAGCTCTGTCGGGCCTCCCAGTAGCACCCCTGCCCTGCTGGCCGCCCGGACACCAGACAGCTGGCGGTGAGACTGACACCTAGACTCGCCCTGTGGGGAGGGGGCAGGGCCAGTATTACCTGTGTTTCTAGCATGCATTAACCGTGGAGAGTTTTGTAATGCTTTATCAACATCATCTGAAGTCAAATGTGGAAGTGGAGCTACAAAAGAAAACACAAAGCAACATCAAAATGCAAAACAAAAAAAAAAAGAATTAAATAAAAGAGAGAGCGAGCAAGCAAATTACCTTCCTTAGGTCGAAGAATGAAGAGAAAGAAATGTCTGCCGTCCCCACCCACACCTTGCAGGCTATCTGATATTGCGTGTCTGCCCTTCTACATCCCGAGTTAGCATGTTAAAACCTCTATGTGGGGGTCCCGGCTTAAGCGTCTACACCTAGGGTTCCCCGGCCCAGTATGACTGACCCCAGACCCTCCTCCTCTCCCCCTGCTGCAAGGGCCACGAATTAAAGCATGCAGCACGCAAGAGGGGTCATGCTTCCACATGCCAAGCCGCCATTCCCAGCAGGAGGGCCCGGTCACATTGCAAGACACGGCAAGGAACGTGCCACATTTTGTGTTCCGGTTGGGGAACTCTGGGGAACTCTGGGGAAGCCGCGCCCCACACCTCCCCCAGGGAGCCTGTACCTGCCCGGGGCCCCAGGTGGGCCGAGACCCAGGCCCAGAGACGGGTCTGTCACCCTGTGACTTGGAATCTTGGCTGGGAACTGGGGGTGGGGGGACCCCTGGAGGCTGCTGGCAGGGGCGTTTCTGGCTCCCGGGGAAAGCCCATCTCGGCCCCTGTCTCTCTCGGATGCCAGGTGAGAGCTCAAAGCCCAGGAGCCCAGCCCGCAGGGTGGGTGGGGAGGTGGGTCACGGCGGGGTGCCCCCGCTTACTCTCTCTGAGGTAGTGCAGGTGCGAGAGCAGGATGTCGGCGTTGTAGCTCGGGGTGAGCCGCTGGAAGTCGTCCTTGGTCATCTTGCACAGCTCCTTGCCGTCGATGTTCTGGAAGAGCAGGAGGTCCACGTCGGGCAGACTGTACTCCTTCACCGCCCACTCCAGCCACTGCCGCACGTGGTCCGTGCTCCACAGCGTGGGGTCTGCAGGGAGGCAAACACGCGCCGTCGGCCCCCGAGACTGCTTCCGAGTCAGGGGTCAGCCCCAGGGGCCCACCAAACCTCCCAGGGGAGCCCTAGGGGCGGAGGAAATGGACGGGGGGCGGTGGGTGGGCAGGGGGAGCCCTACTGGCCTCCCGACTCACCCCACAGCTCAGGGGGTGCCCACTCTGGAGAAGGTCCGCTTCCCTCACCTCCTCCTCTTCCCTCACACTTTGCTAAGTCACTGTCACTGTCATCCCGTTGCTCATCGATTCGTTCCAGCGGGCACCAGTAACGTCTCTCATTGAGACACTTATTGTTACTGTTTTTGGCATATCCAATATGCACGGGTAGCTTGCCAGGCTCTGCCGAGCGGGCTCAATACTCTCGGTAGCTTGCCGGGCTCTCTGAGAGGGGCAGAGGAATCGAACTCGGGTCGGCCGCGTGAAAGGCGAACGCCCAACCGCTGTGCTATCGCTCCAGCCCTTGCTAAGTCAATTTCTTGAAATACAACTTTTTTCTTTAAAGGAGGGCAGGGTTCCAAACTAACCATGCTGTTGTCTTCTAAGAAACTTTATTTTGTACTGACTTCCCCCCCAACACAGGTTTTTTTTTCCCCCCGGGGGGAGGGGCACACTTGACAGTCAGTGCTCAGGGATTACTCCTGGGCCTGTGCTCCAGCTTCTCCCCCTGCAGGGTTTTCGGGGACCCTCTGTGGTACCGGGGATCTAACCAGGGTCAGCCACATGCGAGGCAAGCGCTCTACCCACTGCGCTGTCTCCCTAGCCCCCTTCCAGGAAAGTTTAGAGCAAAAAAAGTATCTCTTACAGGAGACGGAAGCAGAAGTTTAGCAGCTCGACCGAGGCCGAGCCAGGTTTGCTCCCAGCGCCCCATAGAGTCCCCTGAGCCCGGCAGGAATGATGCCTGAGTGCAGAGCCGGGAGTCACTCCTGAGCACCACCAGATGTGCCCCAGCCCCAGTAAAGGACTGGAGGGATAGCTCAGCGGGTGGGGCGTCTGCCTTGCACGAAGCCGACCCAGGTTTTATACTTCTGTCCCTCTCGGAGAGCCCGGCAAGCTACCGAGAGTATCCCGCCCGCATGGCAGAGCCTGGCAAGCTCCCTGTGGCGTATTCGATATGCCAAACACAGTCACAACAAGTCTCACCATGGAGACGTTACTGCTGCCCTCTCAAGAACATCAATAAGCAACGAGACGACTATGCTACAGTGCTACAATAATAAGAAAAAAATTTCTTGTAGGAAAGGGTTAAGAGAAGCTTGTGCTGAGTGAGGTCCACCAAAGGAGAAAGGCAGACACAGAAGGACCCCCCTCCCCCAGTGGGATATAAAGAAATAGAGACAAGGAACCACAAAAGCCGAAGACAACAGAACCTGAGAACTTGTCCACAGACCTGAGCTTGCCACGGGGGCGGGGGGGGGGTGCGCGGGGGGCAGGACTGGAAAGAGGGGCCACAGGCAGCGGGGGAGGGAAGCCGACACCCGGGGGGAGGGGGGCTTGTAATGCTGTGCCCAGAAAACCTATGATTGCAAAACTTGGTGCCTCAAGGAAAATTTAAAAAATAAAGAGTTTCCCTCTATTCGTGGAGTTTCACGACTTCTGTATTAAAACAGATAGAGCTATGTTCTTTGCCTGAAGAACGACTGGTCTCTTGATATGAATGTACGACAAGTTTAGCACTCATGACAGGTAGATGTTATGTACAGACTACACACACACACACACACACACACACACACACACACACACACACAACATGATTTGTAGGAAATGCAGAAACCTGACCCCAGGATGGGAATAGAGTAAGGAAGAACAAGGCCACCCTCCCCGGGGCTCGCAGGGCCGAGAGCGAGGTCGTGCCAGCGGCTGTGTGTTGAGCGCAGGGCCGAGACTCACTGGGAGCCGTGGAGCCGGGCTGGAGGGCGCCGAGGACAAACCCCCACAGGATGCGGGCGGTTCACCACACTCCACTAGCACCCACGGGGCCAAGGGGGCTCTTACACAGGAGCTGGGGGGCAGGGCCCGGGGGAAAGGCAGAGACGCCAACTCCGGCCTACCTCACTGCAGCCCGGCCTCCCGCCCACCTTCCCTTCTTTCTTTCCAACCTCCCATCTTCCTTTCCCTTCCATCCTTCTTCATCCTCCTATCATGCTCCCTTCTCCATCTTAGTTCCTTTCTTCCCTATTTCCATCCTTCCTTCTATTCCTGTACTTCCTGTAATTCTTCCTTCCTTCTAATCTTCCTTCTTTCCTTACTTCTGGTATTTTCTCTGTCCTTTCTTCCCTTCATCATTCTTTCTATCCTTTCTTCCTTCCATCCTTTCTTCCATCCATCCATGCATCATTTCTTCCTTCTACTTCTACCGTCTCTTCCGTCCTTGCCCTCTCTCTCTTTCTTTTTCTCTGCCTTTCTGTTCTGTATCATATCTTTCTGGGGCTTGGGGGTGGGGAGCCCTCACCCAGCAGTTCTCAGAGCTTACTCATGGCTCTGTACTCAGGGATAACTCCTGCTGGGCTCAGGGGATGTGGTGCTAAGAATGCAACCCAGACGGACTGTGTGCCAGGCAAACATCTTACCCACTATCCTATCTTTCTGGCTGCTTCAATCTTTTTTTTTCTTTTTGGGTCGCACCCAGTGATGCACAGGGGTTACTCCTGGCTCTGCACTCAGGAATTACTCCTGGCGGTGCTTGGGGGACCATATGGGATGCTGGGGATCAAATCTGGGTTGGCCGTGTGCAAGGCAAACACCCTACCCGCTGTGCTATTGCTCCAACCCCTGCTTCAATCTTTTTTAAGATAGAAACAATTTCAAATCCAAGAGAGTTCATCATATCGTGTGTGTGTGTGTGTGTGTGTGTGTGTGCGACCCCCTGACATCCCAGACATCATGACCATCCTGAAATGGATAAATGCATCATTGCTCTCTCCATACTCGAATACTTTCACTAATTTCTAGCAACGGTCTAACTCCCTTCGTGTTTTGAAGGCGAACATAAATACGAGCAGGTTTGCTTTGGGCACTCTGCGTTTTCAAGATGCGGCCAAGTCGGTCCGTTCCAGCATACTGGGACAGCCCCCAGTTTACATACAGAAGTCTCGTGTGTCTCTCGTCCTGTGCACTCCTGAAGACCCTGGAGAATCTAGGGCCCTGGGGTCCTTCGGGAGGACAGTAACATCCCTGGGCCCGAGTCTTGGACACAGGGATACTCACAGGATTCAGCAGACAGGAACCCGCCCTGGGCATCAGCACCACCCACGCCCCAGTGCTGCCACCCAGCAGCCAAGTTTCTACCAAACTCCTCTCCTCAGGGCCCTGATACTCAACGCGCGGTCTAGGGTGACCCTTAAAAACACAGGAGACAGGAAAGGGGCTACGGCCCTGGCCTGGCATGCGGCTGAGTTTGGTTTGATGCCAGGCACTGCCCGTGTCCTCCAAGCATTGTCTGGTGCACCCCCGGACACCCCCAAGACGCACCAGGATGGCTGGCCTCTCCCCCAGACCACAGGTCCCAAGCAGCCAGTCCCCAGGTCCTTGCACTATACCTTGGTTGGCTGAGAATGACTAAGGGGGTTCGGACCTGAGCACAGCTTGCTAGGTTTCCCACCTCCCCCGCCAAGGAGAAAAGCGGCTCATGGTGACACGCCCCCCTGGCCTGAGCGGGCTCTGCCCCTCCTGCAGAGCTCTTGGGAGCACTGGCCTCCGGGAGAACCCCAAAGTGGCATTGCTGGGACAAGGGCAGGGGTGTGTGAGGCAAGACTGACGGGGGGGGGGGGTTGGCAGAGGGTGGGGGCTGCTCCTACACAGACACTCAGGGTGGCTACACAGACACGTTCTTGCTCAAACTCAGTCCCTGTGAACAGAGAAGGACCCCAGAGGACTTTTACTAGCATTCAAAGACTCTGTGTGTGTGTGTGTGCGTGTGTGTGTGTGTGTGTGTGTGTGTGTGTGTGCGCGCGTGTGCGTGTGCGTGTGCACTGACCTCTGGGAGTTGCCTACCCTCTGCCCACCACACATGCTTTCAGGGTACCATGATCAAAATTCCAAACTGCTTCATAATGGTCCTTCATCTCCCCTCCCTCCCTCCCTCCCTCCCTCCCTCCCTCCCTCCTTCCCTCCTTTCCTCCCTTCCTTCCTCTCTCCCTCCCTCTCTCCCTCCTTCCTCTCTCTCTCTCTCTCTCTCTCTCTCTCTCTCTCTCTCTCTCTCTCTCTCTCTCTCTCCCTCCTACTCTTTTCTTTCTCTCTGACTTTTGAGCCACACCTATCAGTGTTCAGGGCTTACTCCTAAATTCTGCACTCAGAGATCACTTTTGGAGGTACTCTGGGGACTACGTGGGGTGCTGGGATCTAAACAGGGTCAGTGCATGCAAGGCAAGCACCCTGCTCACTGCACCATCTCTCCGGCCCTCTTTCCTTTCCTTTTGTCAGGTTTTGCCTTTAAACAAAACAGGAGGGCTGGAGAGACAGCACCGCAGGTCGGGTGCTTGCCTTGCAGGGAGTCATCCCAGGACTGATGCCAAGCCTCTCTAGGGTCCCCGAGACCCACCCAAAGTGGTCTCTGAGCACAGAGCCAGGAGTAAGCCCTGAGCACTGCTAGGTGCCCAAACAAACAAACAACCAATAAATAAAACAAAGAGCCTTACAAATTAAAAATTAGACAAGACAGTAAGATTATTGGGCAGAGTGTAGCTACTTTCAGGACACTGGCTTATTCTGACGATGAAATTTCTTCTCTCAGAACTAGATGCTCCGGAGAAACAAGACTGCAGAGGAATCACTAGACTGAGACTGACGTTTCGTTTTTATGCAGGGGCAGGTGGAGGGGACTCACACTGTGGCCTGACTTCTACCTCTGTGCTCAGGCGTGACCCCTGGCAGTGCCGGAGTCAAACCTGGGTCGGATGCATATAAGGCAAGTACCTTCACCTGTCTACCTATCTCTCTGCCCCACGTGCCATGTCCAAGAGGAGAAACAGCGCCTGACTCGGGAAACAGGGAGCTAACAAAGGAACTCGCTTTGCCTAGGACCCCGGGGTGCGTCTTCCCTTAGCCAAGGCTGTCCTGACTCTGAGTCTTCCTTTGGGGGATCCTGATCAAGACTCCAGCCTCTGATTCTGGGACCACGGCAGAACCATTCCCACCTCCCTCTGACCCTCTCCCATGGCGGGGGCCAAAGGAGCGTGACCACAATCTTTGCTCACAACTCATCGGCAATGGATTTCAAATGTCTTAAAACAAATATTGTGCATCGGCTCTGAACTAAAAATTCCACTTCTAGAAATTTATCCCAAGGAAATAAAAGAGGATGTGCGCAATGATTTATTTTCAAGGATGTTCTTTGTAGTGTTGTTTATAAAAGCCAAACACTGGAAACACCCTAAATGTCCAGCAGAAAGATTATGAGCTGTAATGGTACATTGAGGAATGTTCCAGAGATATCTGGAGACTGAAGATCACCCTGCCTAATCTATTTGTCCATGTGGAGAAAGCGTTTAAAGTAAATCCAATCAACAAGTCTGAAAATGTTATTCCAGAATCAGATGTTGCATGGAAATATAAGCCCATGCAGGAGAAGGAATTTGGAGGGCCATGCAGATTTTGATTTTTATTTATTTAGAAAGAAATAAATAGAAACTGGGCTGGAGCGATAGCACAGCGGGTAGGGCGTTTGCCTTGCACGCGCCCGACCCGGGTTCGAATCCCAGCATCCCATATGGTCCCCTGAGCACCGCCAGGGGTAATTCCTGAGTGAAGAGCCAGGAGTAACCCCTGTGCATCGCCAGGTGTGACCCAAAAACCAAAAAAAAAAAAAAAAGAAAGAAATAGAAACTTTCCTTAGAAAACTACTGATATATATATGTATATATATACATATATATATATATTTTGCTTTTTGGGTCACACCTGGCAATGCACAGGGGTTGTTTCTGGCTCTGCACTCAGGAATTACTCCTGGCGGTGCTCAGAGGACCATATGGGATGCTGGGAATCGAACTCAAGTTGGCCGCATGCAAGGCAAATGCCCTACCTGCTGTACTGTTGCTCCAGCCCCACTACTGAAATCTTGATATGTAAATAAGAGCATCATACACACCAAACGGGTGCTAATTTCAGAAAAGATAATAAAGTTTTTATGTTTCTTCTTTGCTGACCTATAACTAATTTTGTTTTGTTTTAGTCTGATTTGGGGGCCACACCTGTCTGTGCTCAGGACTTACTCCTGGCTCTGTGCTCCTGGCAGGGCTCAGGGGACGCAGCCACGGTCAGCTGTGTACAAGACAAGCACATTAGCCTCTGTGCCCTCTCACTGGCCCTGTAAATTTATTTTTACAATCAACGCGTAGTACTTGGGTTAAAAATTATTTAAAACAAAATTATTCTCAGGACTGGAGCAGGTAAGGTGCTTGCCTTGCACGTGCTGACCCAGGTGTAATCCCTGGCACCCCACATGGCCCCTTGAGCATCCCCAGGCGTGAACCCTCGGCACAGAGCAAGGAGTAATCCCTGAGCACTGTGGGCGTGGCCCCCAAAATCAAAGGCCCACAAAATGGGGGGAAAAATATTCTCTCCGATCTTTCAAAATCAAAAGGTCTGACTCACAGAGGAGCCTAAGGAAATGGTATGTATATACTCATAAATATTTGTGTGTTTATACATCACAATTTGTGTAATTAAAACTGTTTGGGGCCGGAGCGATAGCACAGCGGATAGGAGGCTTGCCAGCATGCAACTGACCCGGGTTCAATTCCCAGCATCCCATGTGGTCCCCCGAGCACGCCAGGAGTGATTCCTGAGTGCAGAGCCAGGAGTAATCCCTGTTCATCGCCAGGTGTCTCTCTCTCTCTCTCACACACACACACACACACACACACACACACACACACACACACACACGAAAAAAAGTATAAGCCTGTATAAGACTGTTTAAGTCTATGAATCTATAAGTTCCTATGAAGTAAACATCTTGAAGGGCATGCTATTTTTAAATACTGTCTGTATGTTTAAAATATATGAAAATAACATATACTTTTTTCTTTGTATGTTGGCTATTTGGAGCCCCTGACTGTGCTCGGGAATGACTCTGTGCAGTGCTCCAGGGATGGCTCTGTGCAGTGCTCCAGGGATGGCTCTGTGCAGTGCTCCAGGGATGGCTCTGTACAGTGCTCCAGGAATGGCTCTGTGCAGTGCTCCAGGAATGGCTCTGTACAGTGCTCCAGGGATGGCTCTGTGCAGTGCTCCAGGGATGGCTCTGTGCAGTGCTCCAGGGATGGCTCTGTGCAGTGCTCCAGGGATGGCTCTGTACAGTGCTCCAGGGATGGCTCTGTGCAGTGCTCCAGGGATGGCTCTGTGCAGTACTCCAGGGATGGCTCTGTGCAGTGCTCCAGGGATGGCTCTGTACAGTGCTCCAGGAATGGCTCCGTGCAATGCTCCAGGTTCCAGATGTGGTGCCAGGGACCACATGCCTGGCACTGAACCAGGATCAGCCCCATGCAAAGCAGATGCCTCAGCCCTGTCCCATTTCTCTGGCCCCCTCGACCTGCCTCCTGTATAATGCGTTCTCTCTCAGAGACAGACGTGTTGAAACTTCCGTTTTCACACAGCCGGTCCATAACAAGGGCTTCCTCTGTGACAACTGAGAGCCCAGCAGCTCCCGCACACCCGCCTGGGAGTTGCTCTCCAGCCTCCAGCCAAGGGACTTAACACTCCACCCGCGTGAGGGAAGCCACCCTCTCCAACCTGCTGGGGGCACCGGGCCCCCAACCCTGCAGCAGGAGGGGAAGCGAAACAAACTCCCCTCTCGGGTCCCCTGGGCCGAGCGGAGGTGTGGCGCAGAGGTGTGATTCCGGAGCTGCCACCCGACCCAAATCCAGGGGCAGAATGCGGGGGCCCGAGTGAGGCCTTCGCCGGGACGGGAACTAAACTACGCATGTCGCATGCCGGGCTCTGGGCTCTGCCAGCACTCGGAGCGGCCGGGCAGGGGCGTGCTGAGAGTTTCCCCCGCGAAGCCCCGTGAACACAAACCGCCTCCCAGAAGGAAACCTGCTCCCAAGTAGGACCCGGCGTCCAGCAAGCGTCCCTGGAAGGGCCCGTCAGAGAGGAGTGTCCTGAGCTGGCAGGAGAAGCCCTTTCCTTTAGGGAGTGGCCTGACCCCAGAGTCACAGCGGCCTGGAAAAACTGATGAGTGGGAGAGGAGAGATGCAGTGGGCCCCTGTAGAGAGCTGAAGGGGCCCCGGGCCCCAGGCCAGGAGATGAAGGTGGGCCCGCTGCAGCAGAGCGGGAGTATTTTACAAAGCAGGTCGAACTTTATGATCTGGGAATTTCAAGAGCCCTTGATAATGCCTGAAGAATCCCAAAAATGTATTAAATGACATCAAAGCCGGCACCCAACACAAAAGCTTTACTTCAGAGCCTGGCTACTCACAGGCAGTGCTGCTGGCATCAAAGTTGAGATGTAAATGCTAACCTCTTTGGAATTTGTTTACTTTTTTGGTGGGTAATTAAGTGAAATGTTAAGAGAATGGAAAAGTAAATGAGATAATGTATGGGGAAGCAGCTCTGCCAACAATAACACATCAGGACAAGGGTCTGTACTGCAAACGCTGCTAAAAAGAAATCAACAATCTATTATCACAGGCAGCCTCTTCCTTGAAGCTGGGAAGTCTGATTTATCACTGTATTTTAAGAAGCCTTTGGAGGTGCTGCTGTCAGATGAATCACGGGCCACTAAAGATAAGTTGTTTTGTTTTCGGCCCTCCAGTCCGATTGTTTGGAAAACATCTGTGTCATCATTCTACATTTCACAGACATCAAAATGGACCGTGAACACCCCCCTGCCCCAACACACATACACAACGCTACAGGAAAAAAGAGAAAAGGAAGCCAGCTCTCTCTGAAGACTCTTATGTGTATCTTAGACTACCTGGTTAACACTCAAAAGTTTTTACAAATGCTCCAGCTACTTCAGGAAACAGGAATAAAAATGAAAGTGAAGCAATAGTTCTGGAGTTTCGTTATTTAATGGTGTGTGTGTTGTGTGTGTGTGTGTTTGTGTGTGTAGTGCGTGTGAGGGGGCGAGGGAGGGCGTGTGTGGTGTGTGTATGTGTGTGTAGTGCATGTCGGGGGCTGGGGGGCAGTGTGTGGTATGTAGGGTGTGTGTGTGTGTGTGTGTGTGTGTGTGTGTGTGTGTGTGTGTGTTAGGAGGGGCAGTTGGCAGCAGCTGGGAAGAAGGTTCAACATTTTTAAATCCGGCCCTGGAATTGGGTTTTCACCTAGTAAATTTCCACTGCCACCAGGAAAGAATTCAGTATCTATTCAAACCAGGCAAAGAATACTGCATGGCTGGAGATACACCACACCTTCATGAGACTAAGTATTTCATAAGCGGAAAAAAAGTTTCCTCCTATGAAATCCCTCAAGACATGCAGTTTTAGAAGAAACATCAGTTTGAGAACGGTCTGTAAAGGTGAAAAAAGCAAAGGAGACCCAAAATCACCGTCCCAGAGACCCTCACTTCCCCTGAACGTGGTCAGGTACAAGTTGAGTTTCCAGACATAAGAATCAAAAGCTTTTTTTTTTTCATAACCAACTTTGGCTGTGAAAAAAAAAAAAAAACAAACAAAAACCTCGCGCCAACTCACATCAAGTGTACCTGCAAGCCACATCCTCATTCTAAGAGCCTTTATTTATAATCCCGGGCGAGAAAGCTAGCCAGTTCACTGCCCAGGGCGCTCCAAAGCCTCAGATGGAAACTGAACATTGCGCCTCTTCCTGCAGACGGACTTGACCTTTACAAAGCAGGCCCGACGGAGCGGGCTAGATGTGAGTTTGAATTTGAATTCCTCCCGAACAGAAACTGAATTTCAAATAAAGGGCCTGTGCTCAAGACTGTTCCTGAAACTTTTCATTCCTCACGAATCCCTGGGTCTCGGGTCTTGCTCTGAGAATGATTGGTTTCTAATTTTATGGCACTGTGCCACTAAATGAGCTCCTTGTTTTGTGGCTAACATAAAACGTGGTATTTATTACCGGTTATTTCTGTTCCATTTTTTTTTTTTTGTGGCCTACGACAAGGACAGTGTCAGCCATTGTAACTATTTCCTGAGTCCTTAGAAAGAATGCACATTCTCGAACGGTTGGGTGTTGGTTTATACAAATAACCTTTAGACAAAAATTGGTCATAGGCATGTGACATTTTATGTCACTGGTCTATCAGATGGTGAGAAAGGAAAATTAAACTCTCATGGAATAGATCTCTCTATTTCTCCTTACGGTTCTTTATTTCAAAGCTATGCTACAAGGTGCATTTCTTTTCCTTTACATTTTTTATTTAATTAAAGAACTGTGATTTATAGTTATTGATAGTTGAGTCTTAAGCATACACTATTCCAGCACCAATCCCACAACTAGTGTCAACTTCCCTCCACCATGTCCCCAAGCCCCCTCCTGCACTCCCACACACCCCGTTCACCTTGACAGGGACATTTGAAAGTTTGGTGGTTGCAACTTAGATCTCATGCTTTCAGTGTTGTTCATCCATGCTTTGGATATATATGGGGGTATGTCTCATGACTCCTGCTCAATCTTCTGCCGTTTATTAAATCTCTGAAGTTAGTTCACAACATTGAAGCTTCGATATTAAGTATTTTCACATGCACAAAGTTTTTTTCTTTCTTCATGGTCTCTAATGCCTTCTACTAACTTGGTTGCTTTTTTTCCTGGTTTTGGATCAAACCTAGTTATGGCCAAGGTTTTTTGGGTTTTTTTTTTATATCATACATATTTACAGAATCAAGTAGATAAAATCAGATTCACATTAGTGAAAAATCTCTGCAAAATGTCTTTGAAAAGCAAAACAAGACTGCCTCAACAATTCTTATCCTCCTGAATGATATGGGCTATAAAAATAAAGCAGTGTGTTTATTAAACTAGATCACCTGTCTTTTTCACAGATACTCCCACCTACAGTCTGAAAGAGGTAGATTTTTCTGCAATGCGTGAGAATTGGATTGTGATAACCAGGTGTAATAAAAGCAGTTGCATACATAACTAAACTACATACTGGTCTGAAGACCAAGCAATGACCCACAACTCGGAGAATGGAATGGCTCATTACCTAAGACCTGACTTGAGTCTTCGGGGTCTACTGACCCTAGAAACACACGCACTGCATGATGGTACAACAAGGTGTAACTTAAGTGAAATTTGACAGTCATTTTTACCTGGCAGGGCTCAGGGCACCATACGTGGTGTTGGGGGTGTCTACCATGCATGATGCAGTGCCCCACCTGCTGTACGTGCTCTCAAGCCTCTATTTCTATTTTTCACCAGCTTCATTGCTCTCACCCTCTCCCTAAGTTACTCCTTTGGCTCAGACGTTTCTATAAATAATACACAACTGATTTTTGGAGTATCTTTCCGCTATAATTTATAAGAAGGCAGGAATACCCTGAACATTTGCATGGATGAATTATAAAGCTTGGGTGAATTACTCGTTTAAAGACACGACTGAAAAGCCTCGTGGCTTTACCAAGGTACTGCGGGTCCGTGGCAAAGACAGAACAGTCCAGAGTCCAGCAAAACCCATCCTGGATGTCCCTCTGAGCTCCCCCTGGACACTCCCTCCTTCTGGGTGTGTGGCTGAGAATCTGCTGCCTGCCTCAGTACTTTCAGGCTCTCCACTCTGTTCCTTAGCTGCGCGGGTTCTGCCGGCTTCCACGACAGAATCAGTGCAGGTGATTCACTCTACTTTTTTCCATCAATTTTGGGGGAAAATCTACTAAATGGCTTTTTAATGATTTCACCTTCTTTATTTTCTCTTGAGCTTGCAGCGGCATCTGCATAGGACATTATCCAGAGTCTTCCCAAACTGTTGACTCCTTTCATATTGTTCATCTCTAAGGCACTGGGTTGTCCTCTGAGAGATGAGCTCCTGCTTTTTTTAAATTCACTTGCTGAAAATTCAAGAGAGTCATGTAAACCTTCCACTGGATTCTTAAAAATATGGCTTTCGTGTGTGTGTGTGTGTGTGTGTGTGTGTGTGTGTGTTTCTAGACTTCTTCAAAAGAATTCTTGCTTTTCCATAGTATTTTATTTCTTCCTTTGTGACTTTCTTGTTGCACTTGTGTGTAGTCATTTTAAATCACGCGATATCCTCTATCTCTAGTATAGCTTCAAGATTTAATCATGTCTGCTGTTTCCCTGGAATCTTATTCTTATAGATAAACAGTTTCTTCCTGTTGTTGTTTTTGCTTTTGTCATTGGAGATTGTAGTTTTTTTTCGAAGTGCTTACCTGCAGGAAGCCTGAAGGCTCTGTTTCAAGACTTGAACCTTGAAAGCTTGGTTTTTACGATTTACAGAGATAAAAACACACAAGGAAATCATGATTTGTTCCGCTGAAAGTCTCTCTTCCTGCCTGGCTTTTCCTTCTTTGCCCCCTTTTAAATGTTCACACCCCCAGCCCTCCTCTCGCCTCGATTATTTGAGTCCCTGGACACTCCATCTCGGCCCCAAATTCTAACTCTAACATGCTTGATGCATTTCTTCATGGGTGGCGGCAGTCTGGTATCACGAAGAGACGTAACGCATCAGAAATGCACTGACTCGCCGCTCCAGAGGCTGGAGTCTGAATCAAGGGTCGGCAGGACCAGGATCTCCGCCCCTGCGACTCTGGATTGATTCCTTCCTTCCTCTCCTAGTTTCTGGAGGGGATCTTGTCATCAGTGCTCCATAGCTTACAAAGACCTCACTCTAATCAGTACATCATCTTCCCATGTCTCTCCCATCAGCCTTCCTCTGGGTATTTGTGTCCAAATGTCCCTTTGCACGGGACATGAGCTGGTCTCTTAGACACACCCCCATGACTTCATCTTGACTGGATTCCATCTGGGTACTCCATTTCCAAAAAAGGTCACACTTTAGAGAATGTGTGTGTGTGTGTGTGTGTGTGTGTGTGTGTGTGACTCATCTGCGTGCCTGTGTATGAGCACATATATACATGAAGACCAAAAATGAAAATGCAGAATCAGCTACGAGTCATCTCACAAACACTCTAAGCTCTCTGAGTGACAAACACCTTTGCTCTCAACACAGAGCCTACACACCTATTGTATAATTACATGAACAGATATACGAGAGAGATGAGTTCTGTTTCTTTAAGGCACCCTAAATACTACAAATCTGAACTAAGATTATCAAGAAGACTCAGGGATCTGCAACTCTGTGGCTCTGTTTCCCACTGACTCCATCTGAACATCCGTGATTCCATAAATGCACTTTACTGACCTCTGCACACAGGCCTGGGGCTTGCTGCTTTGCCGGGGCACTGGGAAACGCAAAAGAAGTCATCAACTCCCTACTCTTTCCCTCCAATCGAACAGACAGACTGGAAGGAACCAACTGCCGTGGCAGTCAGACAGAGCGAGTCAGGCCTGGAGGGTGCATCTGCTTTTCTCTCACCGGTGAGGTGTCTGAAAGCCTGGCTTAGCCATCTCCGCTGAGAGGAGGAGCTGGGGAAGCCAAGTGATCTCAGAGAACGCGACATGCTGCCTTTACAGCAGAGTGTAGCAGCACAGGCCGGGGGCTGCTCTCTGAGGCTCTCTCTGGGCTTAGCCCAGGTTCCTAGACACAGGCTGGAGCCGTGGGTTGCTTAAATAGGGATGGGAAGGTGGCCACATCTCCAGCCTCAGTGGACCCAACCTGGTAATCCCGGGAGCTTGCTTGAGGAACTCAGAGCTCTCCCCTGTAAACCATTTCTGAATAAGAATTTATTCTCCAAGCGATTCTGTTCATTCAGGCTCCCAGAGGAAGCTGAAGGTCATTCTGGGAGATTCACACGAGCGTCCCAGCCCCAATCTGCTGCCAGACAGCGAAGGTATTCCAGCATTTGTCATCGCCTCAGGGCTGGTTCCCAAATACCTATTTGACCTGAGGATGGGCTCCAGGTTTATCAGAAGGTTGGTTCACAGGCCTATCAAGTGCTCTGTGGGATTAAATGCCATGGCCACATTGAAGGAAGTCAGTGGCAGAACATGTGATTTGAAACAGAACAAAGAGTGATATGGAAAGAATTCGTTGGTAAGATATAATGAGGGATGCACTTCAGCTGCCAGGGGATCAAAGGTGATGGAATCTGTTGAGGGAAGCCTGGAAGATGAAATCCCACCTAGACGGAGTTTGGAGAAATCTCCTAGAATGAGAATGATCAAAAGCAGAGAAGGAAACATCGCCCCAGCAGAGCGAACACCACGAGTGAAGACGTGGACAAGCGAACGTGGCACCAGAGCAGAGTGACGTGACTGACCGTCAAACGGACGGGACAGAGGAAGGTGGAAGAAGACGCAGGAGGATTGGACTCTCGTCACGAGGAGGACAGAAGAAGCTCTGTCAGACCAGCTGTGTCTCCGCTTACCCTCTCCCTCAAACGCTGCTCAACTGATTCACCCCTTCCCTCACGCTCTCTCCCACATATCACCATCTATGTCAGAGCAGGGGGCCTGATCTACTGACAGAATTTGCTCAACTTCTCCCTGATGATTAGCAGTAGAGTGACAGGTACTCAGTGACTCATTATTTGTGTACCTGTGACTCTACTGCACAGGTAGAGACCACAAACTGAGATGCTAGCCAGCATGCAAAGCCTGAGTAAGACTTAATACAAATTATTTCAGGAGGTGTGTTTTGGAGGGGTGCTCAAGTCACACAGAAGTTTTCACTCATGGCAAGGGGACAGAGCAATGGCTCTGCTTGTGAATGAGTAAATGAATGAATGAAAGAGAGAGGGCATAAAAAGAAAGGGGGAGAAGGGGATAAGAAAGAGAGAAAGAGTGAAGAAAGAGAAAAGAGGGAAGAAAGAAAGAGGAAAAAGGAAACAAAGAGGAAAGAAGAGAAAGAGAAAAAGAAAAGAAAGAAAGAGAAGAGAGGAAGGAAGGAAGGAAGGAAGGAAGGAAGGAAGGAAGGAAGGAAGGAAGGAAGGAAGGAAGGAAGGAAGGAAGGAAGGAAGGAAGAAGGAAGGAAGGAAGGAAGGAGAGAGGGAGGGAGGGGAAAGAAAAAGAAAGGAAGAAAGAAAGAAAGAAAGAAAGAAAGAAAGAAAGAAAGAAAGAAAGAAAGAAAGAAAGAAAGAAAGAAAGAAAGAAAGAAAGAAAGAAAGAAAGAAAGAAAGAAAGAAAGAAAGAAAGAAAGAAAGAAAGAAAGCCTGCCCAGGAACAAGATGAACTCTTAAGAGAGTTGTGATTACCAGAGTTTTGAGTTTTGGTTACCAAATGTGTGGGTGCTCAAGGTAGACACTGAAAGCATAAACACTGACAGTTTTGACAGATGCCATACTCCACTACCCATTTTAGGGAATGAAAACAGGAAAAACAAAGTCTTTCGAAACTCTCCCCTGCTAAAGCCTGCGGGACTGTTGCGTTCAGGTCAGAATTTTGCAACGTTTAAGAAAAGTAGATGAAGACGGTGCCTTCCTCTTTGTCCCAGCCCTCGTTAGCACATTACTCAAACATTCTCTGGAATCCAAAGTCACCAGGCATTTGGAAGCAGAGATCGCATGGCTGAGAGACAGCCCCATGGTAGATGTTCTAGACTCTGAAGCTAAAGTTCTCTGGCACAAAGGGATCCAGTTAGTCGGGGGAATCCAACACATTAAATCATGGATCTTGGTACGTGGTTCGGTGAGGCAGGATTGCAAACACTCACACTGTAGGTTGTGCCTATACTGGTTGGGATTTTCCTGTAAATCCCTTGGCATGTGGCCTTTACATACTGCTCTGCTCCAATTAGTGCCAGAACCTTAAGATGCACTTTAAGAGAGATAAAGTTCCTTCCCACTGAATGGGTGATACATCACTAAAGCATTTTTGAGTAGCAGTGTAACTATTGGTCACTTCCGTCTTTCCTATTTGCCCCACTCCCCTGTTCTAAAAGCAATTTACCATGTCTTACTTATTAATAATAAGTAAAATTTATTTGGTGTCCTTTATCTAGAAGAGCTTCTAATAAAGTTCTAATTCTGCATGGACCTTATCAATGTCAAATGCTCAGTGCCAAGCCCAGCTGCAGAAAAAAATTGGAAATGTGCAATTTTTTTTGGGGGGGGGGTTACACCTGGCAATGCACAGGGGTTACTCCTGGCTCTGCACTCAGGAATTACTCCTGGCAGTGCTCAAGGGACCATATTGGATGCTGGGAATCAAACCCGGATTGGTCATGTGTAAGGCAAACACCCTCCCTGCTGTGCTATCAATCCAGCCCCAGGAAATGTGCAATTTTTATTTTATTTTATTTTATTTTATTTTATTTTTTGCTTTTTGGGTCACACCCAGCGATGCTCAGGGGTTACTCCTGGCTTTGCACTCAGGAATTACTCCTGGCGGTGCTTGGGGGACCATATGGGATGCCGGGGATCGAACCCGGGTCGGCCGCATGCAAGGCAAACGCCCTACCCGCTGTGCTATCGCTCCGGCCCTGTGCAATTTTTAAGTCATAGCTTTCCCAGATAATCCATATGCCTCATCCAGGGTTCTGGATATCCCTGGATATTCCAGGGTTCTGGAACATAAACAATTTTCAGACTGCCTCTAAATTAAGCTGAGAGATATTTACCCAGGTCACACTTCCTCTCCCCCACATATTGAGACTGATTTTGCTGAATGGCTCTTTAGATCTATTACAATGTAAGAAACAGCTCCAATTTTTGATATATAGACTTGATCTAGAGATATGCGCATCAGAGGAGCATAGAGAGGTGAAAGATAGGTGTAGGTGGAAAGAAAGAGAGAGAGAACTGGATTTGTGACGGATGGAAGGATAATTGGGCAGATGTGAACAGAGTTGGGCTGACAGATAAACGAAGAGCTGGACTGATGAGAGACATGCACGAGAGAATGGGTGCATGAATAAACAAAGGGTGGGTAGGCGGGTAGTTGTAAGATGCTCCAAGAGCTGGATTGAGGACAAATATATACATAGCTGGATGGCAGTTGGATGGATAAAGCACAAATGTTACTCTGGAACAACCAACTGTCCTCTTGCCAAGACAAAAGAGCTGCCCCAGTTGTGTAACAACTCAAACAGTTGAGTGTTTTTGTCTTCTCCTCCCATCCTCCTAAAAACAACCCAAACACCACCCTCTTCTCTAAATTCCCACAGAGGAGCCATCTTTCCTCTGCTGGTTTTCTTTCGTCTTTGGACATTAAATCCTGGAACTGATTGAGATCACTCCACCGCCCCGCCCTTTGCACAGTCTGTTGAAAACCTTGAAACCAAATAATGCCCAGCTCTTTGTACAGGATGCCTATATTTGTAGTTTGTAAATTGTGTGTGTGCCTGGGGGAAAGTCATCCCAGAAAGAGAGGGGAACATCAAGTAATATGTGATTGGAGATCCTGCGTGGGAAGGGAGATGCGTGCTGAAAGTAGACTAGAGATTAAACAGGATGACTACTCAATACCCCTATTTGGAACCACAACACCCAAAAGGGAAAGAGAGATATCAAATTGGAATGCCCCGCTACAGAGGCGGGTGGGGGGGATGGGACTGGGGCGGTGGGAGGGATACTGGGTTCATGGGTGGTGGAGAATGGACACTGGTGGAGGGATGGGTTCTTAAACATTGCATGAAGGAAAAACAAGCACGGAAGTATGTGAATCTGTACTGTACCCTCACTGTAACTCACTAATTAAAAAATAAAGAAAGAAAAATAAATAAATAAATAAATAAATAGAGAAATAAATAAATAAATAAAAATAAATTGTGTGCGTGCGTGTGTTTGAGTGTGTGTGCTTGTGTGTGTGTGTGTGTATGTGTGAATTTCGCTCCTGCTTTCGCTAACTCTATTAGTTCATACTTCAGTTTGTCCATTAACATCTGAACCTAATTCTATTGAGCTTATCTTGATTTTCTATATAAATTTGTAAACTTTCTAAAATCCATTCTGAAATTTAAAAGACAATGCAAATAAATTACACATATATTCACTAGAGACTATTGGCGAGTTTCTTTATAGAATAGGATAGTGACGTGGAGACTTGTGGACCCACTTCTCAAAACAGAATCCAAGACAGGAAGCCTATCTCACAATAGACACGTCCCCCAGCTCCTACTTTTATTCCTGTCAATCTGTACCCCACCATGTTTCTGGTCCTCCTCACTCAGAAAAAAATTAGGTCTAGGCCCCATAAACATTGATGTTCAGTTGCTTAACTCGTCGGAATTGTTTGTGGGCTTTTCCACATGGCTTTCTTGATGACTTGAATATCTGAATGTCAATCAATGCATTTAACCACGTGGAACTGCATGAACCAGACGGAGAACTCCGGTGTGAAGAATTATACCTCTGTGTGCAGCACACCCTTCCCTACAAATGGCCTAAATGAGTCGTCTGGATCCAAGTTTTAGGGCTAAAGGAATAGAGCCAGCAACTGACAGGCAGCACCTGCAACAACCTCACAGCACACTGGAAAAGTAACTGCATTGTTCAATGAAGCTGTTTATGTCTGTGTATGAGAGAGAGAGGGCGGGAGAGCAAGCACGTTCTGTGCATCTGTGTGAGCACACATACATGAAACTTGACCAATAACCGAAAGACTCACAACTTACAAAATTGGCCACAACTAGTTCTCTTACAAACACTATTAACCGAATAACTGCCTGCCTTGGTGTGAAGCAATGGAATGGGGGAACAGCTGAAGGTTTCTTCAGGGGATGAAATCTTGACTCAAAGCCAGAATATGGCCCAACCCGTGCCACCAGCCAACATTTAATGAGCACCTACTACAGACCAGAAATGCAGGGGGCTCTGATTTGATTAGAGTGGCCCTTTTTCTTCCCCGTGACACTATTTATCCTGCTTTCCAAGCATCTGGACAGCCAGAAGTCTGATCTTTGGGTGCCCGGGTGTGTGACTGCATGAAGAACCAGGGCAAGCAACACCGCACACGTTTCCTCAGGCTTATGCTGTCAGTTCAGGGAACTCAAGTCTTTGCCTAAACTGAGGAAATGATATTCTCAGAGAGGGAGGTGAGGAATAAGACAGGCTTGCTGAGTGTTCTCTGGGTTTCCGACCCGCTCTTCTCCCCATTCAGCAGCCCCGCCACCCTGAGTGGCACCCCAGACACCCCAGTTCCCCCCTCGCAGCCGACTCCACCTCCCACTCTCCAGCACGGGTCCAAGCAAGAGGCCTCCACAGTGAGTCAGCTGCTCTGAGCAGGCCAAGCAGCTGTCTTCTGAGTAAAGGCCAGCTGCTGTGGAAGGAACGCCAGGTGCAAGGGGTCCTCCCCATAACACACGCAACAGCCTTTGTGTTTAGGGGGAAGAGGGACACACCCAGGGGTGTTCAGGGATCACACCCGGCTCTGTGCTCAGGGACCCCCCTTGAGAATGACTGGGGGGGGGTCCACATGCAGTGCTGGGGATCAAAGTGCTTTAACCCCTGCACTATCTCCCTGGCCCCTCTGCTGCTGCCTTGAAATGGCCTGCAGCCTGCCTGCAGGGGACGCCCTGCCCTACTGACATTCCATCCATCCGGTTCATCAAAGCAGAGATTATCCAGGAGAGAGGGAGAAAATGAGAGGGGGGGAGAGGGAGAGGGAGAGGGAGAGAGAGAGAAGGAGAGTTGGAGGGGGAAAGGAAAGGGGGAGAGGGGGAGAGAGAGAGGGAAAGGAAGGAGAGCAAGGGAGAGAGAGGGAGAGAGAGAGGAGAGAGAAAGAGAGAGAGGGAGAGAGACAGAGAGGGAGAGAGAGGAAGAGAAGGGGAGACAGGAACGGAGAGAGGGAGGGAAAGAGAGGAGAGAGAGAAGGAGAGAGAGGGAGAGAGGAGAGAGAGGGAAAGAAGAGAGAGGGAGAGAGGGAGAGAATGAGAGGAGAGAGAGAGGAAGACAGAGGAGAGAGAGGGAGAGAAGGAGAGAGAGGGAGAGAAGAGAGAGAGGGAAAGAAGAGAGAGGGAGAGAGGGAGAGAATGAGAGGAGAGAGAGGAGGAGACAGAGGAGAGAGAGGGAGAGAAGAAGAGAGGGAGAGAAGGAGAGAGAGGGAGAGAGGGAGAGACAGGAACGGAGAGAGAGAGGGGAAAGAGAGGAGAGAGAGGAGGAGAGAGAGGGAGAGAGGGAGAGAGGAGAGAGAGGGAAAGAGGAGAGAGGGAGAGAGAGGAGAGAGGGAGAGAAAGAGGGAGAGAGAGGAGAGTTGGAGGGGGAAAGGAAAGGGGGAGAGGGGGAGAGAGAGAGGGAAAGGAAGAAGGAGAGCAAGGGAGAGAGAGGGAGAGAGAGGTAGGGAGAGAGAGGAGAGAGAAAGAGATGGAGGGAGGGAGACAGAGAGGGAGAGAGGGAAAGAGAGGGAGAGAGAAGGAAAGAGAGGGAGAGAGGGAAAGAGAGGAAAGAGAGAAGAAGAAAGAAGGAGAGAGGAGAGAGAGGGAAAGAGGAGAGAGAGGAGAGAGGGGAGAGAGGGAGAGAGGAAGAGAATGAGAGGAGAGAGAGGGAGACAGAGGAGAGAGAGGGAGAGGAGAGAGGGGGAGAGAGGGAGAGACAGGAACGGAGAAAGAAGGGGAAAGAGGAGAGAGAGAAGGAGAGAGGGAGAGAGGAGAGAGAGGGAGAGAGAGGGAAAGAGGAGAGAGAGGGAGAGAGAGGGAAAGGAGAGAGGGAGAGAGAGGAAGAGGGAGAGAGAGGGGAAGAGAGAGGGAGAAAGGGGGAGAGAGAAGGAGAGAGGGAGAGAAGGAGAGAGAGGAGAGAGAGGGAGAGAGAGGGAGAGAGGGGAGAGAGGGAGAGAGAGGGAGTGAGGAAAGAGAGAGATAGGAGAGAGAGGGAGGGAGAGAGAGGAGAGAGAGGGATAGGAGAGAGAGGGAGAGAGGGAGAGAGAGGGAGTGAGAGAGAGAGGGAGAGAGGGAGAGAGAGAGTGAGGAAAGAGGGATAGGAGAGAGAGGGAGGGAGAGAGAGGAGAGAGAGGGATAGGAGAGAGATGGAGAGAGGGAGAGAGGAAGAGAGGGGAGAGGCTCTATGCCAGGACACGGGTCATGTTTCATGCTGATTCTCTTATTTAGAAAGTGATAGAAGCTGGAAGGAGATAATTGTACATAGAAAAGCTGTCAGCGGAGTCTCCGACCTGGGCTGGCTCTGAACTTGGGAGCTTTCCTAATTCACACCTTTCATTGATTCCCTGATTCCCTGATTTCTCGGAGCAGTCCAGGGCAGGGGGTGGTGGGAGGGTCAGCTTGCATGCAGCCAGGGGGCATCACCTGGGTTTGACAGGCTCACACCCTCTTCCTGGTCTTCAGCATCTCTGTCCTGCCACTGGGGGAGGGAGTTAAGTCCCATGGAGGGGCAGGACGATCATGAAGGGATTCCCATACCTATCCCCTGTCATTCCCCGTGGTGAGGAAAGTAAAGAAAAGTAATGCAGAGAGGAGTGAGGCGTTTCGGGTGGGCGGGGAGGGAGTCTCCATGGGGTGGGCAGGGGGGTTGAGGGCATCCAAGCAAGGACATGGGTGCGCCCTGAGGCACGGCTGGGGGACAGCAGGTGAGGGGGGGCCCTGGGGCCCTGGCCAGGAGCTGGGGTACAGTCCTGCAGGGGCAGCGAGAGAACGGGGGAGCCGGGGAGCCCAGAGCCCTGACAGACTCTCCTCCCTCTCAGCACTCAGCCCCCAGAACCGTGTCCAGACACCCCAGGCCACCCTCGCCTCAGGATCTGGGGACCAGAGCCCGGCCCGCCTCCCCCTTTCTCAGGGAGGTGCCCAGCTGCCCCCTCAGACACCTCACACAGAGGGGTCTCCTGAGCCCATGAGCATGGCGGACGTCTTTTGTTGTTTTGGGGGCGCACATCCGCAAACCCATTCTTCCTGTTACCTTGAGCTTGCTAGACTAATACTCTGCACTTTTGTCCCCCTCAGAGGTCTTGCTCGCAGTTGTGTATAAGGTCGCATCTATGGGGAAGAACTCTGGGTATTGGGGGCCTCATAGGCTGGGCGGGGGTGTGGAATTGGCAATGATAAGGAGCTTCCAAGTCCTAGTTTTGCCATATTAGAAGCACTTTGTTTATTTGTTTATTTATTTATGTATGTGCTTTTTGGGTCACACTCGGCAATGCACAGAGGTGACTCCTGGCTCTGCACTCAGGAATTACTCCTGGTGGTGCTCAGGGGACCATATGGGATGCTGGGAATCGAACCCAGGTCAGCCACGTGCAAGGCAAACGCCCTCCCCACTGTGCTATCGCTCCAACCCCTGAAAGTACTTTTTAAAAGACTATCAGTGACTACAAATAATTCTTTACAAAAGAACATACTATTTAGCAGCAAAGACTCTCATGGATAGGGCAACATTTCTCCCTAGAAAGTGCTCTCTCTGTGCCAGGGAACTAGGACAGTGGGCCAGGCACTTGCTTCCATGTGGTCAGTATCGGTTTGAATCCTTGACACCATATACTGTCCCCCCACCAGCACTGCCAAGAGTGACCCGAGCACAGAGCAAGAAGTGAAGTCCTAGGATGTGAGGGATGTGGTGCCTACCCGCTGCCGACACGATAAAGAAGACACAGACCCAAAACTGACAAAACAGAGGCTCCATCTGAGGCAGCTACCTCTGCCTCGTGGTGTCTTCCTTTCCCTCTGCCTCTTTCTCTCTCCCACTCTCTGTTCTTTCCCCGTGTCTGCTTCCCTCCCTCCTCACCACACACACACACACACACACACACACACACACACACTCACACTCACACACACACTCACAGACACACACACTCACACACACTCACTCATACACTCACACACACTCTCACACACATACTCACACACTCACACATACTCACACACACTCACACACACACTCACATGCACACTCACACACTCACAAATACTCACACACTCACACATACTCACACACTCACACACTCACACACATTTATATACTCACACACACACACACTCCCTCTGGCTTCCTCTGATGTGCAGGGCACTGACGCTGGCCTGGGTGACCCCTGGGAGAGGGAGGCCTGCTTTGGGCACCCAGAGGAGGGGAGCTGTGAGGAGTTGTGAGTCTGACCTGCGGGGACGATGACCCTGCGCTCGTTCGTGGTCATGTTGGGGGGGGCCATGTGCTTGTCCTCCATGTAGCTGCCGTAGTTCATGCCCACCGTGTCCGGGCTGCCCACCATCTTCCCGCCTTTGGCCACGCTGCATTCATCAGGGGAGTTCCTGGGGAGAAGCAGACACACGCCACCGTTAGGCTGGGAAGCACGCCACCCCGCCAGGTACACGCCACCCCACTAGGTACACACCACCCCGTCAGGTACACGCCGCCCCGTCAGGTACACACAGGTACATGCCACCCCATCAGATAAATGCCACTCCATCTGGTACACGCTGCCCCGCCAGGTACACGCAGGTACATGCTGCCCTTTCATGTACATGCCTCCCTGTCAGGTACACACAGGTACATGCCACCCCATCAGATAAATGCCACTCCATCAGGTACACACCGCCCTATCAGGTACACACCGCCCAGTCAGGTACACACCGCCCTTGTCAGGTACATGCAGGTACACACGACCCTGTCAGGTATATGCTGCCCTGTCAGGTACACGCAGGAACACGCTGCCCTGTCACATGCACACCACCCTGTCAGATGCACATCACCGCTAGGCCCCAGGAAGCACGCTGCCACATCATCCAGCACATCTCAGAGAAAACCAGAGAAGCCAGGGAGGAGGAGCCAAGGAGGAGAGAGAGGGCGTGCAGTGAAGATGGTGCTGTCACGGCCAGGCCTTGTGTGTCCCTTCCACGCATGGTCATAGTGTGACACTGTAGACCGTCAGATCAGGACTACAGAAGGGCCTGGAGACTTCCGTTTCATCTCCTCAAACTCCACCCCACGCGCGATGTTTCACACTCTCGGAAATCACTACATCTCCTTTGGACCGCAGCCCAACGGCTAAGACCTTGAGGACAGGGGCTCCTGCCCCAAATGCACAGACCTCTCTGGGTCTCCCCCACTGCTTCTGGAGCCAACTAGTGAAGTCCTCTAACTGGACGCCCGGCCGAGACTTGACCTCCACGTCTGAGAGGTTCGGGACAGAGAGAGGCAAGAGAGCACTCTGGGCGGGAACTGAGATGGGCTGGAGAAAGTCACTCATGCACAAAGGCCACGGACAGGGTGTGGCCCGGAAGAGCTGACCACCAAGGGAGCCGTGCCCAGTCCAGAGTTGGTTTAGGACCTGGGAACCGTCGAGATGCAGGCTTGTTCCCACCTTTCCTCGCTCAGGTATCTGGACTGAGCTCAGCCCTGGTGAGAAGACCCCGCTCCACCTGGGGGAGGAGATTACGCTCGGGCTCACCACGCTTCTACCCCGGGCCGAAAATTGCACAGTCCTGCTTGATGGCGTCTCACAGCTGTACTAACACGAAGGCCACTTAAAAATAATAACCGCGTGAGTTCCCCTGGCGTCACCTACACATGCATTATTTCCTCTTGATGCTATTTTTCCTGGCTTCAAGCGTTTATCTCTCCAAGACCCATCCTAATATCAAAACACTGAAATGTCTTCACTTGAGACTTAGTTTCCGATCCCTTCGGAAAATTCCATGAGTGGGTCTGTTTTGGTCTATTTGCTGCAAGAAGAGAAGTTACTAGGGAAGAGAGTTAAAGGGATTTAGTTATTTAGAAAAAGAGGCTTTACTGCTCAGGTAACGAATTCTAACTCAAGTGACAACCAGGAGTCTAGGATAAAGCCAGCTGTGATTCATTCATTCATGCATCTGGCCATTTTCAACAAGTGCTTATTATGTACCGGGTACCATAAACTCTTCCTTCTCCCACTGGGCAGCTAACCATATTGAAAATCGAACAGTCTAAGAGATGCATAGAATTATAGGAAGAGGAGACATTGGCAAGTGGATCATTTGCTCCAATTCTTTGATTTTCTTCTTTTTATTCTTCATAGTTTTATTTTCCACACTTAAAAATAAGAGCTACAGACAGGGGTCACACAATTTCCCCCCCCCCCAGAATTAAAATAGAACCTCATCAAATCCAGTAACTGGAAGAGCTTGTAAACGGCATCTTACCAAAGCTTTCCCAAGATGTGTAATTTTTTGTTTTTTTTTTGGTGTTTGTTTTGGGGGAGGGGGAGCTTTCAGTAGGAAACTTTGTTTTCATCTGACAACCCCAAGATAAAATTATCCTTATTAAGTTTCCAAAAGAGCACTGTCAGACCCTCTATTTTCCAGACCTCAGGACAATGAAATGGTCTATTTTTCTCTATTTGTTTTAGGTCCAATGGGAGATAGAATGGAGCCATCATTTTAATCATCTCAACACTTTTTAAAATCAATCTAAAGGAATTCAAAGAAAGGGATGGAGCCCATCCCCCCGCCCCAGCGCTGCCAACATGCTGGGCTCTAAGGAAGTCTGACTCAATGGTCCCACCTGCAGTTCTACTGCACACTCCCTTCCTCTGGTGCATCCTCTTGGAATGCCAACGGCGCACCTGGAGCACACACCTGTGGCGCCTGGCCTGCTCAGGGAGCTGGCGGGGCAGTGACCAGTCCTCTCAACACTTCAGCAAGGGGGAGGTTGAGCGTTCTCCCTTCTTCAGAGGTGAAAATGCCAGGTCACACACGACCTGGGAATCTGAGTTCTGCTGTTGGCAAGGAGCCCCAGCCCACAGACCTCTACCAAGCAAACGTCGGGGATCCATTTTGGAGGGGAAACCCAGACCCTCGTTTCTGAAAGGCCTTGGGAGCTCCTGGTCCACATGGCATGTGGTTTTCAGGGGAGACATCACTGTCCACACATGATACCCATCCTGAGATTTTATCCTAGATCCGGGGCCTGTTCGTACCCCTGGGAACAGCAGATAGGAGCCACCTAGGGTGAGGTATAAAGACCTCAGTCCAAAAGAGACTCAATGCCTGAAGAAGAAAGACAGTTTTCCAGAGAGTCCATTTAGACAAAGATTGAAACAAATAATAATAACTTATTGTGATTCAGAGGACATTTAGAAGAATCATTATGAATGCATTTCAGCTCTTTGCCCAGGTGTGATAAGGAAAGAGCCACAATACAGGAATCCTCCTCCTTCCTGCACACACCCCCCTTCATTGTGCATTTCCCCCTCCCCACCCCCCCCCAATCTCCACACTGCTCCTGCACAGACTGCGTGCATAATGGAGGCACAGGTGCTCCCTGCTCCAACACGATAAGGACAGGGGCGTCCTCTGCACGGCTCCTGAAAGGCACAGAGCAAAGAGCATCCTTCTGAACGGCACCTTCTCAGCACTCCCGTGCGTGTCTTGCGGTAGAAATGGCAAATTCTAAGGCTTGTTTACTATAAGCTTGCAAATTGGATGATCATGTGGTGAATATAAAATGTTTCTATCCTCTCATTTGGAGCATAGATTTCTTTATGGCCATCGAGCCTGGTACGGCGCTCCAAGACTCTTTTAAAGGAATACCAAAATTACTGTGCAAATCAAAATTGTAATGAGCTATCACTTCATCTCTGTCAGGATGGCTGCTATTTAAGAAGCGATAAGAAGCACTGACGAAGGTGTAGAGGAGCCAGAGCCCTTTGCACTGTTGGTGGGCTTGCAAAAAAAAAAAAAAAGGATTTAGCTGCCAGGGAAAACAGTTTGCAGGTTCTCTGTAAGCTAAAAAGAAAAGAGTCACACATGGATCTAGGAACCCCACAGGTGGGTATTGATGTAAAAGAACTGAAGTCAAGATCTGAAAGAGTTCTAAGGACAACACAATCTGCTCAATGGCCATGATGCAGAGATTCACAGGTGACCAATCTTGTTGATAGGGACATGGAAAGAAAGAGCAAATCAATTAGACCTTTGACTCAACCCAAGGTGAGAAGTCAGACATGGTCACACTGGAGTAGGTGCTCCTAGGGCTTTTTCCCAGCACTCTCACCCTCATGAACTTCTCTCCTTCTAGAACATTCTACAGGAATGTCCAGGTGTTTACATAACACCATCCATTTCCTAGGGAGAAGGTCACTTCCTATTCCTCAGCAAGTAGAGTTAGATTTGCATATCTATGTGGTGGCCTGGGATATGTTTTATCCCCCTGCCCGTGTCCCCAAACACTCACCTAGTTTGGGGAAAGGAAGGGGAGTTAAATGACACATATGGTATGGAACAATTCATTTTGGAATGGAAAGAAAAGCAGTTCCCCCAGAGCTAAGAGTAGCATCTGGGGTAAACCTAGAGATTTGCTATAGCTAGAACATCAATTTATCCCCGAGTCTCCCATTAGCCCAAGTAAAGAAGAGACGGTTAAAGCAGAAGTTGGGCATGACCAGAACGACCGGGGCACTGTACGGAAGCCACGCTGGCCCTGCACTGGGAGCGGACGAGAAGCTACTACTCTCCCGACCGCCCCGCAGAGAACTGGATTGTGGAGCAGCCAACATCCTTTCCCACACCCCTGAAGGGAGAGGGACAAAACAGGGGGCTCTAGGCTCAGCCACTTCAGCTTTGGAGGTGGAGAGACGGTGTGTTCTCAGCCGTCCTCACGCGTGCTGCTTTATGATACAGCGTTGGATGAGATTGACCAATCAGAGATGAGGAGAAAATATCACAAGTCAGGTCTAAAACCCTTAAAAGGTCTGAAAGTATTGGTTGTTTCCACAATTTGGCTGTTGTACTAAGTGCAGCAGTGAACAAGGGAGGGGGTGTGATAGGGATGGGGATTGGGGTCCTTGGGAGAGGGAGACGGGGACACGGTGATGGGGGTGGTGCTAGACTTATATCCACACACACAAAGCCATTAATAATTGTATTGTAAACCTCTCATCCCGATAAAAAATAATAATATATATAAGCTGTAACAACATGTTAGTAAACTCTTATATAAGGGCTTAATGGTTGCAGGGTGAGATAAGACAGCCTTCACACACTTTCCTCTAAGGAAACTTTTGGGGATCATTTTTAGCAGATTATTCGTAACTGGCCATACAAAATAAATTATTTAGGACCTGTTTGGGGGCAGGCATGGGTGGTGGTGGGAAAATTCAAAATAGTGGTGGTGGGAAGGTGTAATGGTGATGGGATGGGATTGGTGTTGGAATACTGAATGCAAGGATTTACCTTGAACAGCTTTAAAAAAGTAAAATAAAATTTAAATTAAAAAAAATAGTATTGGGGGCTGGAGCAATAGCACAGCGGGTAGGGTGTTTGCTTTGCATGCAACTAACCTGGGTTCGATTCTCAACATCCCATATGGTCCCCCAAGCACTGCCAGGAGTGATTCCTGAGTGTAGAGCCAGGAGTAACCCCCTGTGCATCACCGGGTGTGATTCAGAGAGCAAAAGATACATAAATAAATAAATAAATAGATAGATAGATAAATAAATAAAATAGTATTGTAAACCAAAATAAATTAATAAATTAAGTCTTTCAAATATATGGATTTCTACATGTTCCTCTCATTTCCATAATTCTCCTATACTCTCTCTCTTTCTGTCTCTCTCTCTCTGTCTTTCTTGCATCCTCATTTCTATATTTCACTTTGATATTTTTTCCAATTTGGTGTTGAGGTAGCATTCATACTCCTACTTCGTTCCCAGCATCTGAAGGGCAATCGTTCCCCCTCTGAGCACAGCCACTGCCTTGCAGACGTGCCCCTTTACGGTTTAGTTTACCTGGAGGGCCTCACCCAGTGGTGCGCAGGGCTTATTCCTGTCTGCTTTCTGGGATCAGTCCTGGTGGGCTTGGGGGACCCTACAGGGCGCTAGGAATGGAACTCAGCTGGACGGCTTTCAGGTCAGTGCCCTGCCAGGCGAGCAATGGGCCCAGGCCCTAGAGTTTATTTGCTCACTTCTTTAGACAGGACTGGGCGAGTTCCTTGGCCACAGAAAGGGCCCCACCCTCCTCAGAGACCCGTGCTGCGGTCTGCACACACACCAGGCACTCAGACAGCCGCTCACAGGGGGCCGAGTTAAACGGGCTATTGCTATGAAGCTGCCACCCGCACAGTAGCTGCCTGAGGGCAACCCCGGAGGCATCAGGGAGCAGGGGGGGGCAAGGGGGGGCAGGTGCCACTCAGGCCGGACAGCTGGAGACACAGGGCCAAGTCCCCGGTGACCCTTCGCTCCCGCCTGCTCAGCCCACAAGAAGGGCCTCTTGAAATCACACACCAGGATCCTAGTAAGGCTCGGTTCCACACAGTGGGCGATTTCAGAGCGAGGGCAGGGCCGTCCTGGGCAGCTGCCGGTGGGGGGTGGGGGGTGGGATTGGAGCAGGGGCACCCGAGTGCAGACAGAGATCGATTCCAGCTACTTTTCGGTGGTATCATTTATTTGGACGGACACTGATGCTTGAAGCATCCGGTTTCTTCGCAATAGTGGGTTGCTGAGGGGGCTGGAGTGATAGCACAGCGGGGAGGGCATTTGCCTTGCACGAGGCCAACCCGGGTTTGATTCCCAGCATCCCATAGGGTCCCCCAAGCACCGCCAGGAGTGATTGCTGAGTGCAGAGCCAGGAGTGACCCCTGTGCATTGCCAGGTGTGACCCAAAAAGCAAAAAAAAAAAAAAATAGTGGGTTGCTGAGATAGAGACAGACAGAGAGACAGAGAGAAACAGAGAGAGAGAGAGAGAGAGAGAGAGAGAGAGAGAGAGAAGTACCATAGAGGCAGGAGGAAGGGGCCAGGAGGGACACAGGGGACAGTGGCGGTGGGAAATGTACACTGGTGAAAGAATGGGTGTTGGAACATTATATGGCTGAAACCCAATCATGAACAACTTTATAATTGTATTTCACTGTGCTTCAAAAATTAAGAAAAAAAAATAGTGGGTTCCCCATCAGTTTGCAGCACTGACCTGTGTGCCCAGTATTGCTCACTGAGCCCGGGGGAGGAAGTTGGAGGGGCTGGGAGCATCCGAGAAGTCCCGTGTCAGGCAGGCAGAGAAGTGAGTCCAGCGCCCAGCAGCGCCCAAAGACAGAGGCCCCGGGGCAGGGCAGAGCTGGCTGCGGGATGTCACCTTCCAGGCTCCGTTAAGCACCCAGAGAACCTGGCTTCGAGCTGTTCCCGAGTATATCCCAAGGCATTTTTTTAAAAAATGCCAAGAAATGAAGAGGAAGAGGGGGCTGGAACGGTAGTACAGAGGGGAGGGTGTTGGCCTTGTATGCGGCAGACCTGGGTTCGATTCCCAGCACCCCATAGGGTCCCCGCCTCCCGGCCCCCGACCAAGCACTTCCTGGAGTAATTCCCCTGGGCATTACCAGCTGTGACCCCCCAAAGCCGAAAACAAGAATATATGAAAGGAAGAAATGAAGCGGAGGGCCTTGTCTGCCAAACAAAAGAAAGTGGGCATGTGTGTTGATTTTTCTGGGAGGAGCGGGCACCGTGGAGAGGGCTGCCCCCGGCCCCCGCCTGACCCGCTCGCAGCCCAGCTGAGCTGTCGCCTCCTCGGTGAATGGGCCTCATTGATCCCCAGAGGCACCGAGGGTGGCCCTGGGCGACAGCCCTGAGCTCACCCACATGAAACTGGTGATTCAGCCTGTCTCGGGAAGCCACAGAGAGGGTCCAAGGCGGGCCAGCGCGGGGCAGCCAGACGCCTCCCTCTGCTAGCAGGCCACGGCTGCTGGCACGGGTGGGGAAGATCCCCACCGGCAACACCAGGCCGCCTGCCACCACCCCGTGCCTGTTGCATTGGGAGCCATGTTCCAGGGGGAACCCTGGGTGTCTGTCCCTCTGCACCCCCCAAACCCAGCCCCTGGTCTCTGCGGCAGCCCAAGTCTTTCCCTGGCCAGAGCATCACTGGGTCGACCCAGCTGCCTCTGGCCTGTAGCACCCCTTTCCCAGCCTCCTCGACCCCCTGTCCTCGGGGGTCCCGTGTTGGTGCCTCTGTCAACTGCCTCACGGTGCCTGCAGAGAGGCAGACCCCCCGGTCCGACCCCGAGAGCCTGCGGTGTCTCTCCCAGCAGTTGGCACCTTCCCATCCACCCAAATGGTATTTGGGGGAAGGGGTCGCCAAAGTGCCCGGGAGACTCAGGACCTCACTCAGGCTGTGACTCTTGGTCAACCAACGTGGGGGGGGGGGGTGTCAGGATGAGGGGCTGCTCGGGCCTGGTTGGTGCCAGGGGCTCTGTAGACCAGCCTAGAATGTTCTGAGTGGAAGCAATGTGTAGGAGAGCCCAGGCACGCAGAGATGCTTGGGGCCTCTGGGGGCCAGGGATCAAGTCAGGGGGTCAGCTGCATGCCAAGCATGGGCCTCCACCTCTGTCCCCTAGTCCCCCCATAAGCGTTGAGCTTGGGGGGCTTCTGTTCTCATTCAGGGGGACTTTACAATGGAAAGGTGTGAGGGAGGAGGGGCGGGAGGAACCCCCAGGCTTGCTTGGTGCTTCCAAGAGTGGCAGCAGGCAGTGGCGGGGGGGGGGGCGGGGGCGGTGAGGCTGCCCTGGGCATCCACGCGGGGCCTGGACAGAAACACGCCCCTGCCCTGACGGCTTCTTCTGGGGACACCGCACAGCAACCCTGAGCAGGGCGCCCCCCCCCCCCCCGCGGAAACCCTCTGCGAGTTGCCACAAAGCAGATTCTTCGGACCCCAGACAAGGAGGGGATTATGCAGCGGGATCTGGGGGCGGGGGGAGTGTGTGGGTCCGTCTCGCTTCTGAACCGGGCAGTGGAAAAGCTGCTTCAGACCCCTGGCTGGAGCCAGGCACTGATTCACGCCCCGCATCAAACTGGAACTGTGGCTGTTTGTCTTCACGGCTGGCTGTTATTTCTACCCCCGCTCAATATGCCTCTCTTACACCTGGAATTTGGGGCTCCCCAGCCCTATCCCCTCTGCCACTCCCTCCTCCCCCCAAGCAGCTGAAGACAAAATTAATTAAACGTCCACCGCCGACCCGCCAACAGTCGGCTCTTTGTCCCGAGGGAGATTTCAAGGCCGGCCGAGAAAGTTTCCCTCCTGAAGTTTCTCTTCCCCGCTGGAAAGCGGCGTTGGCAAGACCACAGCAGCGTTCAAACTTGAAAGTGGGGGCGGTGGGCGGGGGGCGGGGGGTGGGTAACTGGCCCTCGGGGGAGACATCATTTGGAAATAAATGAGCCTATAAAACGAGCTTGCTTCAGTGGGGCTGGACTGGCGAGCTCCAAAGTGGCCTCGGAGCTAGCCGGTGAGTTCTCCTGGCCGTGGGGCACACTTTCCCTCCCCAGAGAGGAGAGAATGAAGCCCCCAGTCCCTCAGGAGGCTGCTGGGCTTGTTTCTTGGTCATTAAGCACTGTGACAAATTGACTTGAGTTTAAGTTAGAAAGTGCCAAAGAGAAACTGAACAGGAGTCAAGGCCCATGGCTGGGGACAGCCGACCCCGGTCGATGCCCGGCCCCACGTGGTCTCACCATCTCAGGCCACGGTCCTGGAGATGCCCTGAACATCACCGGACAGTGCTGACGCCCAGGCGCCGTACTGGGACCCGCCACCCTGCTTGTAGCTGCCGGAACGGGGCATCTGGGTCGCCCGAACATCACGCGGGAGACGCCCCCTCCCCAGCAGAAAGGAAAGGTCCGAGCAGCCCCCGTGTCCCACAGTCCAGGTCCTGGGGTCACCTACATCCTAATGCCGAGCCCAGCTCTGCTTGTGCCAAGTGGAGCTGGTCCACCCCACGCCCATGTGAATGCCCAGACACGGGCACGTGACCGCCAAGGCGGAGAATGTTCTAGACACGCAGGCAAGGGCATCCCGCTGTGTCCCTTCCTCCCTCTGCCCTGAACGCAGGTCTTGAGCAGAGTTTCCTGATATCTGGGAACCCCCCGGGTGCTTCTTAACTGGCCCCTCCTGCCCACCCCCCCCCCCCGTGGGGCCACCTACTGCTCAGAAGGGTCCCTAAGGACACCGGGAAGTGGCCCAGCTCCAACCGTGAGAGTCCCGGCCTGGCTGCCGGAACCTTCCTCTGCTCCGAGGATCCGCCCCGGCTGAGGCCACAGGGCAGGGAGGAGCATAATCGTGAGGCCGGGTGAAGGGCAGGGCGTGCCCGTGAGCCCCCAGAACCCCCCAGGGCCGCATGGGCAACGTGGGGGTCGGTCCCCACAGACCTCTGCTCTGCTCTGCAGACAGCGGGCATCCCGGGCCCCTTGCTCACACGGTGGCATGGAGGCCGCCTGCTCTGTCACCTCCTGAAACCGTGGGTTTGGTGGTGGCCGGTTTGGGAGTGTGGGGCGTGGGGCCACCTAGGGTGGTGCTCAGAGCTTACTCCGAACTCTGTGCTCAGGGATCACTCCTGACGGTGCTCAGGGGACCTTATATGGCATCAGGGATCAATCTGGGCCAGTGGCATGAAAGGCCAGCACCCTAACCCCGGTGCAAGCTGCTGGCCCCGAGATGGAGGGTTTTTATTATTTGTTTGTTTGTTTTTAATTGTAAGGAATCACCGTGAGACACAGTTACAGACTTACAAGGTTTTGTGATTACGTTTCAGTCATACAATAATCAAACACCCATCCCTCCACCAGTGCACACCACCAATGTCTCCAGTATACACCCCTTTCCTACCCTCCCCCTGCCTCCATGACAACATTCCCCATACTCTCTACTTTGGGGCATTATGGTTTGCAATACATATACTGAGAGGCCGTCATGTTTGGTCCTTTATCTACTCTCAGCACACATCTCCCATCCCGAGCGATCCCTCCAACCCTCACTGACTCAGTGACCCCTTCTCTAACCCAGCTGCCTTCTCCCCCAGAACATGTGGCAGGCTGCCAAGCACAGAGCAATCTTCCTGGCCCTTGTGTCCACTGTCCTTAGGTGTCCGTCTCATATTATGTTATTTTATACTCCACAAATGAGTGCAGTCCTTCTATGTCTGTCCCTCTCTTTCTGACTCATTCCACTGAGCACGATACTCTCCGTGTCCCTCCACGTAGAAGCGAATGTCATGACTATCTTCACATGGCTTATCTTCACAACTACAGTGACTTCAGCCTTAAACACCTCACAGCAAAGCATGACTCTCAGGGGGGCTCCCCAGAGGCCAGGCAGGGCTGAACCCCAGCCCTCCTCCCCCACCAACTGCACCTCACACCCAGCCTCCTGGGGGGGAGTACGGAGCGCAGGAGAACAGCTGGTTCAGGCTGACACTTCTCCATTGTGCAAACCCCTGGGCCATGCTTGCACTGGAGGCCTGAGTGAGGAAAGGGAGACTCCAGCCCTGTGTCTACACAGCCTGACCTGAGATTAACGTCTGAGAGAATTGCATCCCCAGATCCGGCCACAGCCTCACCAGACCCGCCCTGACTTCCGCTTGGCTCCAAAAGTGGTTCCTCTCTCTGAGACTCTCCTCTCCTCCTCCAGAACACTCCGGGTGCAGAGCACAGACGGGGCTCGCCCGCATCTGTCTTCCATTTCAGAAGCCTAGACTCAGGCACCCCAGGGCTGAGGGTCTTGTGGCTAGCACTCAGCTCCCGGTGCCCCTGTCCAGCAAGACCCACACTGCAGAGGGCGCTCTTCTCCCCGTAGGTGGCCGCAAGCAGCCACGGAGTGACACAGAGAAACCAACATAACTTGTTCGGCAAATTCCAGTGTCTGACTGGGACAAGTCCCCTTTGAACGTGACTTCAAGAGTAAAGCACTATAGCACTGTAGCACTGTAGCACTGTAGTCCTGTTGTTCATCAATTTGCTCGAGCGGGCACCAGTATAACGTCTCCATTGTGAGACTTGTTGTTACTGTTTTTGGCATATCAAATACGCCACAAGTAGCTTGCCAGGCTCTGCCGTGCGGGCGGGATACTCTCGGTAGCTTGCCAGGCTCTCCGAGAGGGATGAAGAATTGAACTTGGGTCGGCCACATGCAAGGCAAACGTCCTGCCCGCTGTACTATGGCTCCAGTCCAAGAGGGAAAGGGGAGTTAATTCAGGGGCTGGAGCGATAGTGCAGCGGGGAGGGCATTTCCTTTCATGCGACCGACCCAGGTTCAATCCCCAGCATCCCATATGGTCCCCTGAGAACTGCCAAGAGTAATTTCTGAGTGCAGAGCCAGGAGTCACCCCTGAGCATCTCTAGGTGTACCTCAAAAAGCAAAAATTTTTTAAGGAAAGAGCTAATTCGATCCCTGATATGCCATAGATTCACCTGGGCACCCCCAGAAATAATCCCTATGCACAAGGCAACAGTGAGTCCTAAGCACCCACAAAGGATAAGATTAAAGAGAGAGATAGACAGAGACAGAGAGAGGGAGAGAGAGAAAGTGTCTCTATAAAAAGTGGAATACTATGCAGCTATAAGGAAAAATGAGAGTGTGCAGTTTTCTGCTCTATGGATGGAAGTGGAAGACCCCAAATCATGCTGAGCTGAAAGCCAGAGAGAGAAGGATGGACACCAGGCGATCACACCTGTCTGTGGATTAAGGAGAAACACCCAAGGCAACGGACAGTACTGACCGATGGCAAACCCTTGGCCTTGAATACACACCTCAAACTACAGCAGCCGGGGCCGAGGGGGAGAAAGGGACGGCCTGGAGCGTGAGATAAACACAGTGACAGTGGGTCTTGGGCACTTGGGTGGTGTGAGGTGTCACAGCTTCTTGGTGCATACACCAAAACCGATAAATGTTAACCCTTTTGGGGGGTGGGGTGGGCACCCTCGGTGGTGCTCAGGGCTTACTCCTGTCCCTGCACTTGAGGATCATTCTAGGAGGTGCTCAGGGGACCCCATGGGGTGCCCCATCCCCTGTGCTATCACCCCGGCCCCCAGCCATAAACGTTAACACTTCTGTAACCATGTTACTTAAAACTTCAATTTCAAAAAATATTAATAAAATTAAGGGGCCGGAGTGATAGCACAGCGGGTAGGGCATTTGCCTTGCACGCGGCCAACCCGGGTTCAATCCCCAGCATCCCATATGGTCCCCCAAGCACTGCCAGGAGCAGTTCCTGAGTGCAAAGCCAGGAGTAACCCCTGAGCATGGCTGGGCGTGACCCCAAACAAACAAACAAACAAAAAGATTAATAAAATTAAAAGAGGATTGCTCAGTGTCACCACTATCTCCTTAGAAGGCTCTTGGTGGGACGGGGAGGGGGTGAAATTTTCCACCTGGTGACCAGGTGACATCCAGTCTCCAGAGCAGGAAGGCCCCTGAAACTCAGTCCCTTCCTCACCCCTTCTCTGCTCCCCAAGGAACCACAGGATCTCTCGGTCTCAGGATCTTGGGATCTCAGGATCTGGGACCTGGGATCTTGACCTGGACGGAAGAGGTCTCCTCCCTGCCAGCTACCAAAGACCGGCCTAGAATCCTCTCGTTCCATCTCTATCACCAAGATTTACTTTAAGGGGGAACTGCCTCGGAGAGGGCTTTGGTGGGAGATCGAGGGAGGCCTCTGGGTAGGGCCTCAGCCGTGTAGGCGTGAGGCCAAGAGTTCGACCCCCAGCACCACCCCATATGCTGCTGTGGTCCCTGAGCCCCGCAAATAGCATCACATCGCAACCTCATGTGTGTGAGCAGGGCGCCCCTTGTGTGTCCCCGACCTGTTACAACCACAACAGAGACCACGAAGGGAAGGGAAGAGCAATTTTTAAAAAGAATACACATGAAATGGGGAGGGTGTGGTTTCTGAAAACATTAAAATTCTGATGGAACATTCTGTACAGTCTCAGCATTCTGGGAGGGCTGCGGGAGGAAGATATTCGAATTTCCATTGTTCCCTTGCCAAGAAATCAAAATCATTGCCTCATTCCGCCTGAGAAAACCAACGGCATTGATGCCGCTTCCCGGGGAGACCCCCCTGGACCCCTTCTGGACTGAGGAGGTGAGGCAGGTTTCCTGGCGCCCGGAGTGTTCTTGGAGACCCTGGGCTGGTCCCCAGGGGTGAGGGGAAGGCTGCCCCTGCCACGGCCCTACAGGAACTAGGAGGTGGGCTCAGGGTACAGGCGCGCCCAGCTCAGAGCTGGCCTGGAGTGGGCTCAAAGGCTGGCGCACGTGCCCGCCATGCTGTCCCTGGCACCACATGGGCAACCAAAGCACTGCCAGGGGCAGCCCTGGTGGCCCCCTGCCCTCGTGTGTCTGGGCATTGAACCATCCAGTCAGAACTAGGCTGGGTGTCACCACAAGTGGCCGTGGAGCACCGGAGCATTGCTCAGGAGTCCCCGAAAAGAAAAGAAATCAAATCTAATTTAATGAATCAAATAGATAGGAGTTCTTTCCACTCCAGAAGATCCTGCGGTCTCTCCTGAACACATCTCTCTCCCCCCCCACCCCCTTACACTTACCTAAACTTCCTTCAATAAAGCCTATTCTGTTCTCCCTAAAATAAAGTCATTGAGACCTTGCAGGACGAGCACAGTCCTCCTCCTCCTCCTCCTCCTCCTCCTCCTCCTCCTCCTCCTCCTCCTCCTCCTCCTCCTCCTCCTCCTTCTCCTCCTCCTCCTCCTCCTCCTCCTCCTCCTCCTCCTCCCCCTCCTCCTTCTCCTCCTCACTCAGTCTCACCCTCAGAGGCTCCTCCCAAGCTGCTCCTGGGCAGGGCAGGGCAGGGTGCAGGCGCCTTCTGGCCTGGCAGCGAGGGGAGGCGGCCGAGCAGCCCCAGAGCCGCCAAGGCAGCCCTCCTCCCTCCTCGCCTTCTCCAGAGGGCTCTGTCTCCCGCCCCACCGCCCCCTCCCCTCTCCTCTCCCGCTTCTCTCTCCCTTCGCTTCTCCTCCTTCCTCTCTCTTCTCCTCTCTTCCTTCTCTCTCATTTCTCTCTCTCCCCTCTCCCTCCTCTCTCGCTCTCATTTCTCTATCGCTCATTTCCTCTCCTCCTGCCTCGCTCCATCCCTGTCTTCTCCCCTGCATTTGTCTGTCTGTCTGTCTGTCTCTGTCTGTCTGTCTCTGTCTCTCTCTGTCTCTGTCTCTGTCTCTCTCTGTCTCTCTCTGTCTCTCTCTCTCTCTCTCACACACACACACACACACACACACACACACACTGAAACGTCACCTGCAGGTGTAATCTGGCCACGGATAAAGAAAGCTTTAAGGAATATCTTGACCTAGGTAGCCCCAGAGACCCCTGGTGTGGCCGGCGCCCCCTCAGGCCAAGGTGGTGGGGTCCCAGCACGGGGAGGGAGGGCATGAAGGTGTAGGTCCACGTGCCAAGTCTCTGCCCTGCACCTGCCAGCTCGCCGCCAGGTCTGGGCTGGAACCGCAGCTGCCCTGGAGCTGTCCCCACACCAGAGCTGGTCTCCCCTCGCTCAGGAAGGGAGAGGAAGTGAGGGATGTTCCGGACCCTCCCATCACTGCATTCGGCACGGCCAGTCCCGGGAAGGACAACTCCGCTCAGGTGCTGGGACCCAACACCGTGCTAGAAAGTCAAGACAACGGTTCAGGGACTCAGGAACCAGGATGGTGACGCAGAGCAGGTTCAGCCCCAGGCAGACTGGGAGCCAGAGGCCCGAGACGGACGGGCACAGTGAACGCCCATCCGGGGTCCCCTGTAACGTGCACCTGGGTGGGCCTGAGAGAGCAGCAGCCCCCATGCTGGGGCGTGGCAGGAGGGCTGCTCCCAGACTCTGTCAGGTGATGTGAACTCTTATTTGTTTATATTCTTTATTCAATCACAAGGAGATGGTTACAAAGTGGTTCATGATTGGGTTCAGTCACGCAATGGTCCAGCACCCGTCCCTCCACCAGTGCACATTCCCCACCACCAATGTCCCCAGCTTCCGTTCCCCCTCGACTCCCTGCCCCCAGCCAGCCTCAATGGCAGGTGCTTTTCTTCTTCTTCTCTCTCTCCTCCCTCTCTCTTTCTCTCTCTCCTTCCCTCTCTCTCCCTCCCTCTCTTTCACTCTCCTTCCTTCCCTCCCTCCCTCTTTCTCTCCCTCTCTCTTTCTCTCTCCCTCCATCTCTCTCCCTCCCTCCCTCCATCTCTCTCCCTCCCTCCTTCTCTTTCTCTCTCCCTCTCTCCCTCCCTCCCCCTCTCTTTTTCTCTCTCTCCTTCCCTCTCTCTTTCTCTCTCTCTTTCCTTCTATCTCCCTCCCTCCCTCTCCCTCTCTCTCTCCCTCCCTCCCTTCCTCTCTCTCTCTCTCTGATGATATGACCACTAGAGGGAATTCTCCTTCTTGGCTCCTGAGCTTTTGAGTTTCTCCTGCCTCCCCATGGGGTGCTCGAGTATCACTGAATCAACTTGACCCTTCCCGACAACATCCCAAGAGGCCTTTGGAGCCGGCCAGTGGGGTGGGAGGGTGCATGTTCCTGCTGACACATCCTGGGTGACAGACAACCCCCAGAACCCAGGATGCCAGTCATTCCCCGGGCACAGCCGTGCTCACTAGATTCAGGGGGCAAGAAGGAGAAGCTGAGTACTTTGGGGCAGAGAGGGAGCTGGACTGACCCAGGAGCCATCAGCAGCCCCTGGACATCAGCTCCCCTCCCAGACACTAGCTGAAGCTCTCCCGAAAAACCTAAGTCAGGGGGATTTTCCTGGTAATGACCCCCCTGCCCCCCATGGCACGGACTTGGCCATCTGTGGGCTCCTCCTCCCCTAGGGTTGGCCCCTGGGTAACGGAATCAGACACTGCCTTCAGTGAGAGCTCTCGGGGCCACCGGCTTGGGCTTTTACACCCTCCACCCCCCATAACACAGGGTGGGCAGGGGAGGACAGTGTCCCTGGCCCCAGAACACTCTCCCCTGTTGGCCCCTTTGCACCCCCCAGGTTCATGTCCCCTTGTGGCTTCTCTGGGGGGCAGAATCTCAGAGGGAGGGGGGCGAGGGCCGGCCGCATCCTTACCTGGAGCCGTTCACCTGGTTGGGGTTGCATTCCATCTTGATGGTGACCCTGGCGGGCGCTTGGGACAGCCAGTCCTGCTGCGGCACCCGGGGGCTCATCTTGGACGTCTGGCCATAGTCTCCAGAGGAGGAGGCGGTCATGTCGGCCTTGGGCAGGTGCGGGGTCCCGTAGGCGCACTCGAACAGGGACTGGTCCTCGCTCACCACCGATAGAGCTTCCTGCACACGCAGACACACGCACGGTCAAGACGGGCGGCCAGGGGTGCTCTGCCCCTTTCGCAGACCCGCAGGACGGTCACTTCCCACCGTGACCCCCCTGGAGAGCACAGGCGCAGCCTCCAGCCCACCACTCAGGAGAGAAACAGCAAAAGTTCTCTGCTTCTCTCTCCTCGAACCCCCCACCCCGCTCCGCCAGGACCACAACCGTTAGACCCGGCGGCCCCCGAAAACTTCTCTGCTTAACTGAGCCTCCCCGGCCTTGCCTGCAGGCCGGCGGCACGGGTCCCCCCACTTTAATCTCAACTCAAGGAAGTTGAATTTCAAAGGTCTCCGAAGACATCCAATTACATATGTCATTACGTGACAAATGCAATCTCTAATTCGGGCAGACAGCGTACAGGACGGCCGTGAGGATTTCAAACCAGAACGCCAACGCGCACACCTCAGCATCTGGCCAAAGAGGCCATGCTCGCTCCCAGGAGAGGCTGGGAGAGGCGGAGAGGCCGGGCCGGGAAGGGGAAGTGGAGAGCCAGCAGAATCTGGACACCCAGGAGAAGTCTAGATGTTTCCTCTTGGGTGCGAGGTCAGTTCAAGAGGGGGCTTCTACGCCGGTGATAACGGATCCCCTCACCCAAGCCCTATTCCTGAAAGTCTTTCTCAGATGCCCCCACAGACCAGCTTGCTTGTGATTTCCACATCACTCTAGATTTCCCCCTTCCTTGCTTATGCTAGGAGTTTCTTGACTCTTTGGCCCCATTTGCTAAGATTTTATTAAAAAAAAAAAATAGGGATGTCTCGTCGCTAGTCTCTCTGGCTTTGAACTCAAGCAAGTGGCCGGCCGCTGTTGAGGCTTCGATTTCACAGACTACTCAACAAAGTTCTCCTGGAATTTTTTGTTTGTTTGTTTGTTTGTTTGTTCGTTTGTTTGTTTGTTTGGAGCAGGCACACCTGGCAGTGCTCAGGGCTTTTACTCCTGGCTCTGTGCTCACTGGGATCTGGGATCACTCCTGGTGGGTGTGGGAGACCATATGAGGCATGTGGATCGAACCCAGGCTGGCTGCATGCCAAGTCAAGTGCCCTCCCCACTAAACTAATCACTCCAGGCCTGGGTGCGGAATTATAACTGCCCTGGTGAGAAACCAGCCACTGGCCAGAGAAACCACACTCCCCTGTGGCTTCAGGGATGGGGAAACAGCACCCCTGAGCTCCCCTCAGGCTCAGTCATTTCCACCTCAATGCTGGGGGCCCCAGGACTGTTACTCAGAGCAGAGGAACAGGCTGACTGGGTCACCGCCTTCTTTTAAAGGAAAAATTGGAGCTGGGGGGCTGGAGCAATAGCACAGTGGGTAGGGCATTTGCCTTGCACATGGCCGACCTGGGTTCAATTCCCAGTATCCCATATGGTCCCCTGAGCACCGCCAGGAGTAATTCCTGAGTGCAGAGCCAGGAGTAACCCCTGAGCATCACGGGTGTGACCCAAAAAGCATCTCCAGGGTGGAAGTCTGAGCCCTGGACAGTCAGTCCCCGCCCTGAGCTGGGTCAGGTGTAGAGAGACAGAAGGACAGGACAGGGGTGTGTCTTAGCTTCCGCCCTCTCTGCCTCTGCCTCCGACAGTCCTGCTGCTCCTCGTCACGGAAGATCGTGAGCACAGGATTGCTCCTTTTCATTCTCGAGCTGCTCTTTGCATCAGTCCTAGTGGAGGCCCCCTCCTGCCCAGGAGTTTCAGAATCTTTAGGGGACACACACCATTTCACAAAGCACCTCCCAACCCAGCGGGGTCTCTGCCACTCCTTCCTTCCACCATCCCAACCCCTACACCAGCTGTTTTCACCCTATGCCCAGGATGGGGGGTTGCTGGCCTGACCCAGCTAGAAACAAGGGGACAAGGTTTCCTTCTTAAGGGTTCTACACTCAGAGCAGTGGACGGCATTTGAACGAAAGAACTGCCTCCAGCACATAGCTTCAATGATAATACTTGATACACAGAAATTGGCATATAACGCCCATTTCTCTTTTTTATCGAATCATCATGTGGAAAGTTACAATACTTTCAGGCGTAAGTCTCAGTTATACAATGCTGAAACAACCATCCCTTCACCAGTGCACATATTCCACCACCCAAAAAAACCCCAGTAAACCTCCCATCCCCCCACCCACCTACCCCCGCCTGTATAACTGATAAATTTCACTTTACTTTCTCTTTACTTTGGTTACATTCAATATTTCAACAAAAAACTCACTATTATTGTTAAGAGTTCCCCACTAGAGTCAGACCTGCTATGAAGAGATATGAGGTCATGCAGCCGTGATCGCGGCCGCAAGGTTTTGGATTTCTGTATTTTAGCAACTAAGTCCAGGGAAATTTCTTCCAGAAATTTATCATTGCAAGGTTGTATCTCTCATTAGTGGTCCTCATAATATGGCGGTCGCCACGCCCTCCCCCCCACTCCCCCCTGCCCCCGGCAAGGAAAAGGTGAGAGAGAAAAACCTTTCCCCTCCTAGGCAGGCATGGGGCCGCGACTTATTTCACAGTCTGGAGACATTTCTGCAAGGAGCTGCCGGTACCAAAAGTAGTTTAACTGGCCTCTGGAGTCATGCTCGTGCAGCTGCGGTGAGGCCGCACACGTGCAGCCGCCATAATCCCCATTTCATGGGCACAGCACGGTCCTCTGTACTTCACGGGGGCAGGGATCACAATCAGTCAAGCTGTGTATGGCTCACCACCCTGGGATGTCACGGGAGTGTGTGTGTGTGTGTGTGTGTGTGTGTGTGTACTCTGCACTCGATATGCGTGTCTGTGGTGTGCAACATGGCTCCAGAACCCACACAAGCTGGTGCATTCTACTGCCAAGCCACATCCCTGGCACATATGGATATTTTGCAATGAGCACTATCATTAAGATTGATTCTTGTGGCTACTCTCAAATATGCAGGCAATTGTATTGATGAGAGCTGCCAGATTGTAAAACGCCTTCTTTGAAGTCTCTAGAAACACTCAAGGTACGTCTTGGGGGGGGGGGGGCGGGGAGCAGGAAGAAGCCAGCAGCTTAAACATCAGCACCTACAAAAGAATGGACCGTGCCGGCCAAGACGCCAGGCGGGCAGAAGAAGAGAGACAGAAAGGGCCAGAGAGACGTCAAGCGGCCAAAACACTTGTCTCGCTCCCGCCCCAACTCGATCCCCACTACCCTAGAGGGTGTCCCCTGAGCCCCACCAGGAGTGAAAGTCAGGAGTAAGCCCTGGTCACTGCCAGTGAGTCTCCAAAAGCAAGTATAAAGAAGGAAGGGAGACAAGAAAACAACCGCCTCGTCAATCATTTCGCAAGGCCAGCAGTTGCTCCCAGCGCAGGCTGCAGTAGTGGGGGTTGTCCAGAGCGGGAAACAGCACACCCGGTGCCCCCGTCCCGCTAGCTGAATCCACCAGGCTGGGTGGGGAATGACACCGTAGGTAACGGTGGCTTTGGCTGAAAGAGAAACACGCATCCAGGTTCCACGGAGGGGACAGGCCATATTCTACATTAGACACAAAACAGACCGTAGCTTTTGCGACAAAAGGAGGAGCAAATGCTTATCGGCGTCTCCCCCCGACAAAGTTGGATGTTCTTGCAAGCGCATCTAAGGATCCCATGAAAATAGCAAAGCATTTATTTTTTTAAGCTGGGCTGAAATATTAGAAGGAAAACAGGCTTCCGTGTGTGTTGGGAAGAGGATAGGAATCCAGCCCACATCTGGCAAAGCATTATTCAGCACATGGTTTTCTAAAGAAAGATATCAAAGTTAATTGAGATTGATTTAGGGAAGGGAAAAAAAAGAAGGAAACTTCCAAAAGTGAGAGATAAGGGAGGCGAAAGTGGGGGCAGGGGGGCCTTGTCTTTTATTCCCCTCGTAAAATTGTCCTCAAAGCTAATCTGGTCTAACGTGGGGAGAGGCTCTCTGATTTAGAACTTCCAGAGGGGCCACTAATTCACTGGGGGAGAAACTGTCTCTGGAAAGTGAGGAAGGGCAGAACAAAGTGTGCAGCTGTGAGAGAGACACTTTGCCAAGAGACTGAGATATATGTATATATATAATATATATACATTTTTATAATATATCACTGTATCACTGTCACCCCATTGTTCATCGATTTGCTCGAGCCAGCGCCAGTAACGTCTCCATTCGTCCTAGCCCTGAGATTTTAGCAGCCTCTCTTTACTCGTCCTTCCCAACGGTACCGCATTGGAGGCTCTTTCCGGGTCAGGGGAATGAGACCCATCATTGTCACTGTTTTTGGCATATCAAATATGTCATGGGGAGCTTGCCAGGCTCTTCTGTGTGGGCAGGATACTCTCTGTAGCTTGCCGGGTTCTCCAAGAGGGAGAACTAGATAATAAGTGTGAATAATATATATTTTATTATTATATTATATATTATAATATATACAATAAAACACACATTTTATTGAAATGTGTATAAAATATATATTTTGCAATACATACAATAAAATACATATTTTATTGAATCATCATGAGGTACAGTTACAAAACTTTCATGTTTGAGTTTCAGTCATACAATGATCAAACACCCATCCCTCCACCAGTGCACATTCTCCACCACCATGTCCCCAGTATACCCCCCCTATCCAACCCTTCCCCTGCCTCTTTGGCAGAGAATTTCTCCCATACCCTTTCTCTACTTTGGGGCATTATGGTTTATAATATAAATTCTGAGAGGCCATCACGTTTGGTCCTTTATCTACTTTCAGCACGCATCTCCCATCCCGAGCGATCCCTCCAACCATCATGGACTTAGTGATCCCTTCTCTGTCCCAGCTGCCTTCTCCCCCAGCTCATGAGACAGGCTGCCAACTATGGAGCTATCTTCCTGGCCCTTGTGTCTACTTTCCTTGGGTGTCAGTCTCATATTATGTTATTTTATATTCCACAAATGAGTGCAGTCCTTCTATGTCTGTCCAGATTGATATTTTTGTCAAAGCAGGACCTCCAAAGAGTAGCTTCAAGGAAACCCAAACTACAGATCACCCACAGTGAGACACAGAGAGCAAAAGGCAATCAACAAAGGGAGTAAGTGGTAGGTGCAGCAAGTTGAGGGCGATGGAGGGACCACACAGACCCCAGCTCACTTGGCTCATTGCTCAGCAGCGTCACCATCCCCATGGTGACAAAGAGTGACCAAGCTCTGCCTGGGCATGGGTGCCCCCAGGGCCTCAGCCCTGAGACCTCAAAGAGCAAGAGCACTGGGAGCAGCAGGATGAAATCCAGGAGCCTGGGGATAGGTGAGGAGCCCGAAACAGGAATTCCTCCACTCCCCATCCCCAGGGACTTTGCCTGGCCTCTGGGCGGAGTCCGTCCTGTGTCCCTGGTCAGCTTTATTTCTAGCTGGGGGATCTCCCCTAGCTGCCTTCCTCTAGGCAGGAGGGTCTCTGTAGCTGCCAGAGTTAATATGTATTGGATGACTGGACTCATTTGTGGGATATTAGAACACACACACACACACACACACACAATATGAGACCAATACCCAAGGACAGTAAAAACAAGGAACAAGGGCCAGGAAGACTGGTGCATGGTGGGAAGCCTACTCAAATACTGGGGGAGAAGGCAGTTGGCAGAGAACAGGGAACACCGTGACAGAGAGAGTTGGAAATATCACTCTGGACAAGAACTGCGTGCTGAGAGGAGGTAAAGGAACAAACAGGGTAATTTCTCAGTGTTTGTATGCAAACCGTAATGCACCAAAGTATGTGTGTGTGTGTGTGTGTGTGTGTGTGTGTGAGAGAGAGAGAGAGAGAGAGAGAGAGAGAGAGAGAGAGAGAGAGAGAGAGAGTCTGCCATAGGTATAGGCTTGGGGAAAGATGGCACAAGGGAAACTGGTGCTGGGACATGTACTTTGCTGGAGGAATGGGTGTTAGAATGTTGTATGACTGAGGCCTGACCACGATCAGCCTTGTAACTCTGTATCTCATGACTCAAAAAATAAATAAAATTTTTAAAAAATATTTATGTATGGGGGTAGTGGTTGTCCTTATTCAGTGTCCCTGACCTGCTGGGAAAGGCTGGGGTGACTTTATAACTGAGATGTTAGAAAAAGGCAAACACTGGCAGAAATATAGCACAGTAATTTAATATGCCTGCCTCTATGTTTCTATAAAAAGATCTGAACTTTAGACTGGTGTGTGCGAGAGGGTGTTTTTAGTTTGATGTTTTTCTTTCTGTAGCTGAAGAAAAGTTGGGATATTCGATGTGGCAAATGGCATAATACCAATGCCATTTTATGAACTGAGCAAAAACACATAAATTCTAATCAAAGTTACCCCCCCAAAAAATGCATCGCTGTTTAACCCCCAGTATTTATGAATTCCCTTGAGTGCTGCAATCACCTATAACATGGGAGGACTATCCCAGTGGATCCACATGATGGGTAACGGCTAATCCACACTTCTGATCATGAGACTAAAGCAGACTTCTAGCCACAAGTAACTAGACTTGGTACAGCAATGTATCCAATAGGATTGCCTTTAAAACTAACATGAGGGCCGGAGTGATGGTACAGTCACTGGTAGGGCATTTGCCTTGCATGCTGCCAACCTGGGTTTGATCTCCAGCATTCCATATGCTCCCTTGAGTAATGCCAGGAGTAATTTCTGAGTGCAGAACCAGGAGTAAGCATCAATGGGTGTGACCCAACAGCCAAAAAACAAACAAACAAACAAAAGCCTAACATGAAATTTGAAAAATGATGAATGTCCTTTGTGTCGATATCAGTATGATATTATTTCCAGCAAACATTCCAGGGAGCTTTGGGTTCCCCTTCCACACAGATGAATACTTTGAGAGGTTCCCATAGTTCAAGGAAAAGAGTTAGAATAGAAAAGTCCGACACAGATTTCTCCTGGCCTGTGATCCCTGTGGTTCATCCAAATATTGCATGATTAATAAAGAGAACTGCCCCGAACTTAAATTCCTGCAGAGCCTGGGCCTGCTGGGGGATTGCCACGGAGTCTTGGAATGACGAGCGTCCCTCAGCTGCATCCATGGGGGACTGGTGTGATGTTGGTGTAAGTTTTCACAGTTTAGAGACACTTCAGGACCTTAGAGGACTCTGGCTTGAGTATTTCTTGACGGAACTGGGGCAAAGAGTGCAGAGAGTTGATCCTGAAGCCAGACGGTGATGTCTGCAGAACGAGAGTCCCAACCCAACTGCAGTGCCTCCAGTAAGAGCAAACCCAGTGAGAAAAACGGGAGGAAGTATGAGGAGGTCTGGATCATAGATTCACAGCATAGGACCCACACTCAAAACACTCGTCCAGCAGGAACCCAGTGGGGTCTTGGGCCACTCACCCACCTCTCTGTTCTCAACCCTGTACAGGCCACAGCAAAACCGTTTCTTCCCTCTCCCTCACCTAGAACCAAGCAAAACTGGCTGCACCCCATAACGCCTGGCACTCCGATGGGTTGGGTTGCCCTTGCCCCACATTCTCATGCCTCACAGACAGCTGACCCATCAGGAAATCAACAGGTCCCTGAAAGGACTGGCTGCAATGTGTGGATTCCAGGCTACACCTCCCTGCCCGCCACCCCCCACCCCCCTCCCCAGCTTTGAAGCCTGGACACATCGCACAAGCAATCACAGCACCGTGATTCTGCGGACGGGGCCAAAGAAGGGTCTGTGTCTTGCTATGACCCTCTCCCCCCACCCAGGAAGCCTTCAAACAGCTTGTTGACACCGTGATATGGAAAGAGCAGAACACATCAGCCAGGGGGTGGGGGGTGGGGGAGGAGAGACAGAGGCAGCGACAGAGACTGGAAGAGGAAAGAAGTGGACAGAGATTCAGGGCATCAGTGCTCAGAATCCCAACATTTAGGATGGAATAAAATGATCAAGAGGAAAGGTGGAAAACCTTTTGGAAGTGCCCTCACTGGATGGAACTCAGTGAGGACGCTTCCAAATCCAGCACGGTCCTCTAGGAGCTGAAGACCAGATGCTTTCAATTCTTTCTTACTAAGCAGTTCCAATCAGCAAACCTGGGTTTTTGGGTTTGTTTTTTTTTTTGCCTTGGTAAATCAGACTAGTCACAGGCCAGGATGTCCCTGTGTTGGGTGCATGAGTTTCATGTTGAGTGATGTCAAACCTCTGCTAAAGAATCTCACAGGGAAGAAGTAGGCAGTGGGGACTCCATCAAGAACTAATCAAGCCAGAGTCACTTGAGGTCCCAAGGTGTCTCCAGACTGTGAAAATGAATGAATTACAATAGAAATCGATTGTTTATAGCTTCTTCTGGTGGAGCACCAGAAGGAAATGGTTCTAGAAAGTCAACTCCAGGGAAGGGGGCCCAGGGAACCACCATTCGCCCAATATTACACCAATCTCGTGGTAGATGTATTCAACACATACATGACCACATTCAGACACGGTCACTACCTCAAGTGACAAGCAGCAAGAAGGCTAAGTTGACCTGACCAGCATGTCTTCATTAGAACATCCAGAAAGTCACATCCTAGGAGTTCAAGATGTCAGGCCACGCTGGCTCTGAATTACTGCTGCCCCTTCTTGAAATTCTTTTCTTTCCCTCTTAATTCTTCAGTAGAGGAAGCATTAAAATCATATATTAAACGCAGCATCTAGCTCCTCTGTGTTCATGTTGTTCTAATTTAACACATTGCTATTTTAGTTCTTCCAAAATTTTTTTTATTTCAAATCTTGGCTTGGCCTCAAAGGAAATGAGTGTAGGCAAATGAAGTCCATCTAAAGACAGTATTTATCCAATGTGGTGTCACTTCAAAATCAAACAAGTTTACAACAGTCAATACCAGCTCTAAGTCAATGAAACCCAGGGCTGGTGGGGGATTAGGAGTGAGCGCGTGTGCATGCACGCTCGCGAGCGCGCACACGCGCACACACACACACACACACACACATACACACACACACACACACACACACACACCATTCGTTCCTACCTCTATACATTATTCACAGTTGAGAATTCCTTATTCTGCATAGCAATCAAGTACTTCAAAATGTCTCCTTGCATGTTGCTCCTTTCTTACCGGCAAAAATGCTCAACCCCCCCCCAACACACACCCCTGCCCAACACGCCACTCTTCAGGAAAGACTGAGCTCAAGATGAACCCCTTCCTGACCTCAGCGGGCCTCACTCATTCCTCCAAGGCCCCAAGAAGACGTAGCTGGTTCCCAGAATTCGAATTGTCGAAATACTCTTCTTAGTTTTCCTCTTCGAATGCTCACAATAATCAGACAACTAAACTAAGCCATGACAGTGTATGAAATCTGCCTTCTGGTGCTCACAGCCAGTCCCAGCATTGGGTATCAAGCATGAGGAAGGCATCCAGACCGGGGAGGGCTGGAGGCCATGTAGCCAGGGAACAGGAATGCAGAAATCAATATACAGGGGTTTTTTTTGTGTGTGTGTGTGTGTGTTTTCTGGAGTCTGTATAGGTTTAAAGCAGGGATGCCACAGAGCAAGAGGACTGATGGGAACATGAAGCGTCTCCAAAGCAAGGAGAGATGAAGCATCGCACGGGGAAGTGAGCACCCAGCAGCAATACAGCAGGGGATTTCACAGTGGAGCATCAAAGTATTATCACGCCATAGTAGAGCATCAAAGTATTATTATAAAGCACAGTGACAGCAGAACTGACTCGTAGAAACGAGTCCTACGAGTCCCAGGTGCAGAAAACTGTGTCTGTTGATTCTGGGGTGGGGCTCATCAGGAATAGTTTTGAGAGGAGAATGATAAGGGACGAGGGAAGGATTCCGCGTGCCAGGTAAGCAGAATGCAAGTCTTCCCTGGACAGCATCACTGACAACTCCGTAGAGTGTTCCAGCACTGCTCAGAGGGTAGACTCCTGGGAAGTGTCCTTATCACCCCAGAACCAATAAAGTAAATTAGGACTGAGAGGGAAACGTTTTGGAGCTGCTGACTCTGGAGGCATTAATTAGGGAGACAGTTTCCTGGGTGGATTTTACAGCCAAGCTACGCTATCCATCAGAGAGGGTCAATCTTCGTCTACTTCAATCAAACTTCAATAAAGAGGTTTTAAGAAAGAAACAATGTGTGAGTGATGTTAATTGCATCTTTGTTCTCTTGCAAAGAGACATATTTTTCCCCCATTAGGCATCTTAACAGATGAAGGAAAAAGTGTAAAAACATGTGTGGAAACATCCTGTTTGCACGTTTCCAGCGAGGGTAAAGGAAGCCTTCTCTGCTCTGGCCTTGGGGTCGGGACAGAGGAGGATTTTGCTCTGACAGTCCATGCTCCTCTGTCGCTGTTTCCTTATCCTTCCACGCTCACTGAACACTCACCAAAAAGCCTTCTTCATGTTTTAGAACTTCTTCAAGTTTAAACATGTTTTTAAACTTCATTTTTAAACTGGCTTTCTAAAATGTGATGGTGTGGAAAAATTCATTTTCTCTTTATTGTTGATCATGTTTTTAAACTTCATTTTTAAACTGGCTTTCTAAAATGTGATGGTGTGGAAAAATTCATTTTCTCTTTATTGTTGATCACCAGATTGGGGTGGCGAGAGAGAGACGCACCAAGATGCACCACTAGGTAGGAACTGGCACCGTTGATCATAGCTGCCCTATACTTGGAGGGAGAGAGTCGAATTTAAAGACAGATTCTGCCCATGTTCTCCGACTGTCACTCCTGCCAGCTCCAAGTTCAAATTGGGGGGGGGGGGAGTGGAGATAAGGTGGTGGGTCACAACCAGCAGTGCTCAGGGCTTACTCCTGACTCTGCACTCAGGGGTTTGTCCTGGAGAACTCAGAGGACCTTATGGGAAGATGCAGGCTGGGGATCAAACCCGGGTTGGCTGTATGCAAGGCCAACACCATCCCCGCTATACTATAGCTCTGGCCCAACCAACTCCAAGTTCTATACCACAGGGAGCTTGCGGGAGATGCAGATCTTGGGTCCCAGACCTGGAACCCAACAACTCAAAGAAACTTCTTCTTTGCAAGCACACTCGTCCTCCGGGAGAACCAGGGAACGACACTCATGCATTCTTGCTTCATTCTCATCACAAAACAGCAGTCACCCAGCTCCAACATGGCCTGGCAGGTGACCCCACTGCTAGCATTCGTGCCCCCAAGGATTAACAACCCTGACTATGGTACTTCAGTTTGAAATTTGATGGGACTGACCCAACCCTCCCCTCCCTGGGGTCCAAGACTGCACTCCCAGCAGCACATCCATCTCTGCTCCTGATCTGCGTAGGATCACCTACTTACAACCTCCTGTCTTCAATGAGGCACTCCGCTGTGGAATGACTACATTCAAGACCATCTTTCTCTAGTGTGGAAAGGAGGATGGAAGAGTGACCAGGCGGCACCTTTTCTTTGACTGTCCAGAGCACTTTAGTCACGCCAAATGCTCTGCTCTCTGGCCCAGCTCTTTCTTGGGCTCTGCACATCATTCACATTGGTTTGTTCCATGTCAATTAAAGATAAGGGATCTGCATGTGCACACACACACACACACACACACACACACTCAAATCTGTAGCTTCAAGCAGACATTGCACATGCAGCTGGCATCTTCTGAGGCATGCCTGGAAGTGGGGGTTGTCTATAGACAGTGGCAGAATGAGTGGATGGATGGACAAAACCAGATGAGTAGGAGCCGGAGAGAAAGTACCGCAGGTAGAGCACTTGCCTTGTACGCACGGCCAACCCGCTTTAATCCCCAGCACAACTAGGGTCCCCTGAACCCTGTCGGAAGTAATCCCTGATCACAGAGTCAGTAGTAAACCCTGGACACTGCCAGGTGTGGCCCAAAATAATAAAAATAATAAGAATAAATCCATGATGTTCTCACACCATCACCCCGTTTCTTTCCTTAGTACGTGGTACAGCTTTTGTTCTTAGAGTCCTGGGAAGTAGAGTTTCCTCTTACAGAAAGTGGGATCACAATCTTTCCTACTCCCCTAAAGAGTCATTTGGACAAGGAAGCATTGCTATAAAGGTCAGACTCGCAGCAAGCTCCGAGGGCCCTTTTTCTACTCTGCTAACGTTTGAAGCTTTACTTGGCCGGAGCAGGGGTGGGTGTGGGAGGTAGTTCAGGGGGTGAGAGAAAGGAAGTCATTCAGGTCCATGAGGTGAGAAAGTCACAATTCCAGTTGGACCAGCTTCTCTCTGAACCTCCAGCACGCCATACCTCTCATCCTCAGCACCACAAAAATAGACAGCTCGATGCCGGCCAGCAAGAGGAAATGGAGCATGTGAGTAGAAATCACCCAACATGCATTGTGTGGAGAGATAACAGAACCCACCCAAAGCGCGCTGTGTGGACAGAGAATAGAATCTACCAATGTACGCTGTGTAGACCAAGAATAGAATCCACTCAATCTGTGCTGTGTGGACAGAGCACCGAGGACCAACCGACATGCAATACAAACAAGCTGTGACCAAGGATGACAGTTGTCGCCCCCGGGAAATAGGTGGGGACTGACAGGAAGCTGGTGGGTCTCCCGCCTGCTCATTTCAAACCAGACCTCGGGGTCGGGCAGAGGGAGTCCTGCAAGGTCCCCCCGCCTGGCTCTGACGGCCCCGAGTACAGCGTCCTGCACATCTGGATTGTGTCTTGTGGAGCGTCTCCTGCACACGGATTCATTGCTTCTGATAAAATTTCAAGAATTTTATTCATGAAGAAATTCTGGCACAACAGGAAGCCTTGGCAAGCGTGAGGCCGGGGTGCAGATGTCCTGGCTCCACCCGCCATCCACCCACCAGCAGTTCAGCACCCCCCCCTCTCTCCCTCCCTCTCTCTCTCCCTCCCTCCCTCTCTCTGTCTCTCCCTCTCTCTGTCTCCCTCTCTTTCCCTCTCTCTCCCCCTCTCTCTTTCCCTCTCTCTCTCCCTCTCTCTCTCCCTCTCTCTCTCTCTCCCTCCCTTTCTCTCTCCCTTTCTCTCTCTCCCTCTCTCTCTGTCTCTTCTCTCCTCTCCTTTCTCTGTCTCTCTCCCCCTGGGTGGGGGGAGAGATGTACAGGGGTTAAGGCGCTCACCTTGCACACAGCAACCCAGGTTAGACCCTGATACCCCATACGGTCCCCTGAGCACCGCCAGGAGTGATCCCTGAGCACAGAGTCAAGAGTAAGCCCTGAGCACTGCCAGGAGTGATCCCAGAGCACAGAGTTAGGAGTAAGCCCTGAGCACTGCCAGGAGTGATCCTGAGCACAGAGTCAGGAGTAAGCCCTGAGCACTGCCAGGAGTGATCCTGAGCACAGAGTCAGGAGTAAGCCCTGAGCACTGCCAGGAGTGATCCTGAGCACAGAGTCAGGAGTAAGCCCTGTGCACTGCCAAGAGTGATCCTGAATACAGAGTCAGGAGTAAGCCCTGCACACTGCCAAGAGTGATCCCTGAGCACAGAGTTAGGAGTAAGCCCTGAGCATTGCCAGGAGTGATCCCTGAGCACAGAGTTAGGAGCAAGCCCTGAGCACTGCCAGATGCTGCTCTCCAAAACAAAATAATAATAATAATAATAATAATAATAATAATAATAATAATAATAATAAAATGAGCCCTGGAGTTGAAGAGACAATGCACGGATCAAGGTGCTTTGCCTTGCACGTGGCCAGCCCCAGTTCATTCTCTGGTATCACATGGGGCCCTCTGAGCACCACTCGAAGTGATCCCTGAACACACAGAAAAAGTCCTGAAAGTCCTGAAAGTCCCCCGAAACAAATCAGTGGGCCCAGTCCCCATCAAGGCTGCAAGGGCCCCGTGTCCTACGGCACCACAGTGGGCCTGGGGTGAGGCCTGCTGAGCGTCCAGCTCAGCCCTGGCCCCCACCGGTGTTTTGTCCCGAGGCCTGTCTCCCAGAGTCAGCTCAGGCACCGGGATCAAGTCCAGTTTAAAGCCGGCCCCCTGGGGCAGGAGGTCAGACAGGGCGGCCGGGCATCTGCCTAACACATGCCTGACCCGAGTTGATCCCTGGCACCACCTAGGGTGCCCCAGGCCCCTCAGGAATGATCCCTGAGTGCAAGCCAGGAGCAAGCCCTGAGCATGGCTGGGTGCGACCCAAAAGCGTGGAAGGGCCAACCAACTGCCCTCTCGCCCCACCCGGGGCAGGCTGCTAAGAGCCACGGATCAAGGGGGCGACTCGGCCAGACCCCCTCGGGAGTTCGAGTAGGAAAGGAGTTAGCAGCCACCTCCCCGCTGCACCTGGGCCTCCCCCCAGCCCACCCCCGACTCCTGGTCCGCTGGAGCTGGGGCCATCCGAGGGCTCCTTGAGTCCGTGAGTGCAGCGAGGAAGCCAAGCCTCTTCCTGGGCCCGGGTTCGGGAGAGGGGTCTCTTCGAGACACATGGTTGAAAATGACACCCAGGGCCACGGGCCGCATGGGAGGGGTCAGGGAGGTGACACTGGGTCAGTCAGACCTGGAGTTTCGGTGGTGACGTCAGGTGACACAGCGCCGTTGTCTGGGGGCAGCCAGGAGCACCTCAGGAGTGCTCAGGACCACCAAACCAGGCCCACAGCCTGGATGGCCACGGCGTGAGGCCTCAGACTCACGTCCACACACATGTGAGCGCCCTGGAACCCAGCCAGCCAGACCTAGGCTCTGACCGCCCCCCCAACCCCCCGGGTCCGCTGACACAGAATCCAGATGAACGAGTAGCATAGTCGAACCCTGCACTGGAGGAAGCTTGGAGACCTGACTGTGAAGGGCACGTGTGCTCTGAGAAGAAGGAAAAGCGGGAGGCAGAGGAGTGGGGAACATGCGCTGTTTGTCATGTAGGGCAGTTCCAGAGGGCTTCCTGGGGGAGGTGAGGACCCGGACGTGTGCAAGGACACCCAGCTGTGTCCGAAGGAATTTGCCTTTCAGGACGCACCATGTCTGGGATGAGGTGAAGGTGAGTTTTGGGATATGTGGGGACACCTGGGACCAGGGAGGTGCCCACCGGGAAGGATGTGTGGGGAGCAGAGAGTGGGTGGGAGGGGCTGGGGTGATAGCACAGCGGGTAGGGCATTTGCCTTGCACACGGCCAACCCAGGTTCGATTCCCAGCATCCCATAAGGTCCCCCGAGCACCGCCAGGGGTAATTCCTGAGTGCAGAGACAGGAGTAACCCCTGAGAATCGCCGAGTGTGACCCAAAAAGCCAAAAAAAAAAAAAAAAGAAAGCAGATGGGAAAACTGCAGTTCCGGACGAGTCCCCTGCTGTGAGGCAGGAGCCCCTCTACTGCTCGACTGAGCACCCCCAGAGCTGTCTTCTTCCTGACGTTCTACTCAGACTCTCCCCCCTCCTCATAAAGGTGCCGCAAGACGAGAATCCTCTCTCTCAAGTGTTAGTACTTCCCCAAGGAAACGGGATGGGAGGGCGCGGATGACGAGGGCGGAGGGGGGAAGGCCACATCCACGCCTCGATACCCCTCAGCGCCGCCTGGAGCCCTGGGCCCTGTGGACCGCGCCCCCCACTGGCGTCCAGACAGTGGACGTGCTCCGAGCAGGTACTGTCCACTCAGTGCTCCCGCAGTGGCCAGGGCCACCTTCACTGGGCCTTGTTGGGGTAGGAAATATCTCCCCGAGGGTCCCCTCCTGTCCCCTGACGCAGGCGCCCCAGGGCCCTGACCTCTCACCACCAAGAGCCTGAGGGGCCTGGGTCAGTGATGGACGGACAGAACTGCAGGGATGCGCAAACACAGGGCCGGACCGCCCGCATCCAGGCTGCTGTGCCCAGGGCTGTCCCTTCCCCAGGGCCCCTGCTGGAGCCCTCCGAACCCCACCCTTCTGGCACCCCTCCGGCCCGAGGTGAGCCCAGGGCCTGACAGGTGCTGAGGAGAAAACGGGGACCCGCACGGCCACTCCCTGCCTCTCCTTCCCGCTCGCCTCACCCCAGTGTGGGCGTTTGGGGTCTTGCCCTTGATGCAAGCCACCAGCCCTGTCTACTCCAAGCCTCAGGACCGGCGCCTGCAGGCTGGAGGCCTCAGAGACATCCCATGTGGCTTGTCTAGGGACAGTCCCCTGCCCCCCCCATGCCCTGTCCTGCTTCCAGGCTCTGCCCTTCCCACCCACCCCCATCCCTGAAAAGGAAACTCCCCTTGCCCCATGGCCTGCCCCTCACACCATGGGAGAGACCTCCTGTTCACTACGCATCCAGCTTCCCCCTTCAAAACAGGCTGCCTTGGTTTCCCAGAATTGCAGAACAGAGGATCACAGAGCAAGTGGAAATAGCCACGCCCGACCCTCAGTGGAGGGGGCAGAAGGCCCCCCTCCAGGCGGCGTCAGAGCGACGGGCAGGGTCCCGGGCAGACTCCAGGGCCCAGGCCTGAGAGCTGCTGGGCTCCACGTCTTCACACCCTCACATGTCTCACACCCGTTCCTTTCCCGTCTCTGCGTCCTGACAGCCGGGCCCAGGACTGGGGGCCGCCAGCCTATGGGATTAGCAGCCCCCACAGGGCTCACCTCACCACCCCCCGTGGGCTTCATCTTAACTAGACCATGTCCACACAGACCCCACGGCGAGACAAGTCTAACTATGGGGCTGGGGTGCTGCACCCCAACATATGGATTTGCAGAAGAGGGGACCCCAGCTCACCCATCCTGGTGTGCCAGCAACCAGAGGGCAGACTGCTTGCTTTGTGCTCACTGCTGCCCCCTACGCCTGCCTCGGTGCAGGCACCAGACCAAAGTGTCTAGAACAAAGACATTAGAACTAGAACAAAGTACTAAGTTCCAGACCTACTGCTCCGGGTCAGCATTTGCTAAGCGTGTTCCTGAGACCTCTGGGGTTCCAAGACCCAGACCTGTAGCCTGGCCTTGACCTCTGAAGGCCCGAGGCTGACCCACGGCCTGTCTTGGGCTCTGCACACCCTCCGTTCCGGGTGACCGTCATGTGTCTGTACCATCTCAAGCCCTGCCAACCTCCGGCACCCCCCCGGCCCCGGTCCCAACCACTAGTGTCACCTCATTCCTGGTGGCACTTCGCTCTTCCTCAGGTGCCTGTCCAGGGCGCTCCTAACCAGGACCTGGGTTCCTTTTGCAATGTAAGCGTCGGCTCTGCCCTTCCAGGAAGGGTGAAGGGACAGCAGCGGGTCCCTGGGGGCCTCTCGCACACCGCACAACCCTGGAGAACCCAGGGCCTGGGGAAGCTGCACACTGGAGGCAGAACTAAAAGCCAAAACGCAAGTAGGGCCAGAGAGATAGTACAGCAGGGAAGGCGCTGGCCTTGCACGTAGCCGACTCAGGTCTCGTTCCCAGCACCATGATGCTTCCCCTGGGCCTCGTCAGGCACGAGCCCTGAGCACAGAGCCAGAAGTAATCCCTGAGCACCGCCGGGTGTGGCCCCAAAACAAAGCAAAACCAGATTGGGACTCCTGAGGCACCTGATGGGGTGTAAGGGGCACTTGGGGTGTGTGTGAGTATGTGTGTATATGTGTGTGTGTGAGTATGTGTGTATATGTGTGTGTGAGTATGTGTGTGTGAGTATGTGTGTGTGAGTATGTGTGTGTATGTGTGTGTGAGGATGTCTGTGTGTGTGTTTGTGTGTGCGCGCGCGGGGGATCCCTTGGTCTGTGGCAGTCAGTGAAGCTTCTCCAGAAAGAAGGGTTTGCTGGAGAAGCCAAGAAATGTGTGCTGATATGGGAGCTTGCCTTGGACTCCAAAGACACTGTTTTTCCTAGCATTGCCTATCAATCGTGAACTCATTAATTCAGTATCGAAGGTGTAATGGGCTCGTTACTCAGGGACATGTACTGTAATACAATTTCAGAACCTCTGGCAAGAAGACCCAAGGGTTCTTGTATGCCATTATCTTAAGAAGAATTCCCAACTCTCCAGATGGGAATTTCAAGGAGAAGTCAGCTGCAAATGCTCATAAACATCATCTCTGTGAGTTTTGGAAGACCCCGTTTTCTTGGAAAAATGAATGAGTACAGACGGATATAATTAACTACATGTTGTTTTTTTCTTAGACTCGTTTTATTTATTGCTGTGGGCTATTCTTTCCCTTTTCTTTTAGGAAACAGCTTAATCTATTTTCCTTTTAAGTGAGACTAATTTGTTAGGGAGCTAATTATGACATTTATTTTAGATCAGCTGAGGCGTTACAGAGTAAGTGACGGGAAGCTTGTAAGCCTGTCTTGACATCACTTGGAAAAGATCTGGGCAGGCTGATTGATCTGTGGTAATGAGGCAATACTAGGGTAGGCATTCTTTAGTTCATTTTATTGACTTCTTATTCTTTCCAGTTGCACTGCTCACAAATCATTTCATACACATACTATCAGCCAAATCTGAGATAACATGTTGTGGGTATTGATGCCTCGTGTATTTGTTGCAACTGACTTTAAGTTTTCATTTTATCATGCATATTGCATACAACTCATACTTTTTGTACAACTTTATTTAAGCCCTGTGATTTAGTTGTTCAACTCCAGACATTACACCTTCAGCTCCTGCAGTGTGGGGATGTCTCAGATTTGTCTGTGTGTGTATTGTGTGTGTATGTGTGTGTGTGTGAGTGTGTGTGTGTGAAAGCCAACCCAGTGCCACTTAAGCAATGTAGCAAAGTTGTTCACTTATCCTGAGCTCTGTATTCTCAACTCTGAAATGGGGACAATGGTTACACTGTCATATGGTTTCTGATATCGATGGGATTGGGGAGGGTGGGAGGGACGCTGGGTTTACGGGTGGTGGAGAATGGGCACTGGTGAAGGGATGGGTTCCCGAACTTTGTATGAGGGAAGTATAAGCACAAAAGTGTATAAATCTGTAACTGTACCCTCACGGTGATTCTCTAATTAAAAATAAATAGATTAAAAAAAATCTAATGTCTGGCATGGAATAAGCTTTGTTGGTTATAACTCTTGCTATGGTTATTATATATTTGTCTGAATTACAGTTCATGTGGTGAGTTAATTTCTACAAGGAAAGGAGGAAGGGAAGGAGAGAGGAATTCTACAACTCTATATCTGGAGCCAAATTTTGTCTAATCAAAAACTTGGATTTTCCCTCAAAATCACTCCCACTACTGTATTAAACACCATTCACTCATAAGTATTACCCATGATCCTCTCTGGGCCCTAACTCCACTTACCATAAGTACTACATGTTGGACATTACTCATTGGACAGTCGAGGAGCTCAAGAAATACTTTCCAGCAGAACTGTGCAGTGGAATCTCATGTTCCATACTTACATTTCATAATTATATTCATTGGATTAGCAAAGGCTGGTGCCAGAAGTCTAACCAAATTAGCCAGCTTGAAGAACATAAAACCTTCTACGTGGGTACCGTTACATTCTACTGACTACTTTCTCTGAGTCTACGAAAGCCAGCCTACAGTAATAGCAGGAGACAGGGCTGCATCTGGTGCTTGTTGAGTCTAGCTGGGGTCTAGACAAGACGAGCTAATACAGCAGGAAGGAGGGGCCGGTCTGGAGGAAAGACCAAGTGATTATTCATTATTATTCAGAACCTGGAAGGTCTTTTCAGACATTATTCTCTCTCCCTCAAACCCTCTATTCCACACTAGGTCCACTGACTATCAAGATTTTCAAGTACAGTTACTTTTCACGATTAACAAAGACATGGGAGGCTGACTTGTGCTCACTTTTGTTAGTCAACAAATTCTTAGGAGTATGATCTTCCTGTTCAAGTTCCGGAAGAGAGGAATGAAGCAAGTGAAACACCAGAAAGGATGCCAAACTGATCTTTGTTGTTGGTAGTAAGCTAGTAGCTATGATTAACGAACGCTTCAGGGCTTTCACTGGGTTTGAACACGGCTGTCAACGTGACAGAGGTGGACTCGGAGAAGTGGATGTGGACTAAGACATAAGCCTCTGCTGGAGATGAGATGTGACCCAAGAAGGAGACCTTGGACTCTAATCCTGCAATTCCTCAGCCCTAAGGGACACTGTAGGGTGGTCTTCCTGGCGGGAGGCATAGCTGGACCTGGGGGAAGACAGTGAGGGGGACGCGGGTGGCAGGAAGCCAAGTCTGCATTCTTGGTTTCTCCTGCCAACCAGAGATCTCTGGGATCCACACCAACCAAGCCCTCCCGCTCTGCCACTTAGAGGGGAGCAGCGTTTGCTTCGCGTTGAGAACCAAGACAGTCATTTGCTTTTGGCGTGTCCTTCCTTAATTTAAAATACAAGCCAAGTCACAGGACCGTACCCACTTCCATGGCTGGACTCCATAACCTCATTTCAGTCTTCAAAAAATAAACGTTATTTCACATCCACTGTGACCAGATAAGTTAGGGGGTTTTGTTTGTTTGTTTGTTTTTGCTTTTTGGGTCACACCTGGCGATGCTCAGGGGTTACTCCTGGCTCATGCACTCAGGAATTACCCCTGGCAGTGCACAGGGGACCATATGGGATGCTGGGAATCGAACCAGGGCTGGCCTCGTGCAAGGCAAACGCCCTCCCCGCTGTGCTATCGCTCCAGCCCCGTGACCAGGTAAGTTAGAACAACTCTTCCAAGCAGAGATGAGATGCGGCCCAGACTCCATGCAGAGAAGCCCACATTCCTTCCTGCAAGTTTGCTCCCTCACTTTGTCCCTCTATCACCTGAGAGCACTGTCTTATGAGTCCACATTTGAATGTTTGGGATCTGAAACTATAGATGATGCTCTGGGATTTAGACCTGTGAGGCCAGAGACTGGGTTCCCAGGACCCAAGCATGTGCCCAGCACACTCTGGGCACTGAATGTTCATAGAACCAATGCTTAGTCCATCAATATGGCAGCTGCGCTGGCTCAGAGCATGGCCAGTGCCTACAACACTCTCACTCGGCCGAGGAAGGCCGTTAGAATAACCAGGTCATTTGCTGAATTCTGTTTTGAGCATTTTGCAGTCCCATCACCATCTTTCCATCATCTCTTGGGATCCTTCTAAGTACCCCACAAGAAGGGGAGAGTTAAGACTCTGCCAACACAATACAGTTGACTCACTCACTGGCCCTGCCCCACCAAATCCCAACTAAATCTCCTAAGAGATGCGCCAAGCAGCTACACCTCAGGGAACTGCTGGACCCCCACTGCGGAGAGCCCTGGCAGCACCCGTGGAGGCAGGTGGGTCCATACCCGGCAGAACAGGCTCCGGCTGCTGCACCCACCCCACCACCACAGCTATGCCAAGGGCTGGACTCCATGGCCCCACCGATATTCTCTGCAGACACCAATCTCCAAAAGCTTTCAGGTCCCTGTGCCCTGGCTGAGAACTCTGGCATTGTTTTTTAAGTCCAAGTGGGTGGCCTCTCCCCCACCCCCATACTTCTGGAAGCCCCTGCAGTCCCACTTACCACACCCATCTGCCACCTTGTCCACCCTTTTAACCAGACCATAGATGTGGAAGTGTCCAGGCTGCACAGCCACTTACACGGCTGCGTGACACCTCCTGAAGCAATAAAAAGCTAGTAAATTCTTAGACAAGGATTTACCAGCCCAGCAATCAGATTTCACAGTGTCCACCTACATTTATTTTCTAGATGAATGGATTTTGATATTGGAACTTTGTTTCTAATCAATTTTAATTCTAGAATTGTATCAATAGTTGCTGCTTTTTTTTTACATTAAATTTTAAAAAATTACCCCTGAGAATCCACAGGTACCAGTAGGCACCTCAGACTGGCAGACTCCAGAAATCAGAAACTTGGACTCATGCAGAAAAAGAAAGTGTTGCTTCGTGGTCAAGGATATTGGAAGAAACAAGCATCACGGCGGGAAGATGCACTAGGTCCAACACTTGGAAATGGGATCCCAGAAGCATTTCCTTCCAAAGACCAGAACCTCCACTGAGAGAGTGCCACGGGAGAGGCCTGCTGCAAACGCCCGGCAATGCTGGTTGCAGAAGTCAGGCGCGTGAAAAGAAGAGGGAGAGAGACAGAGACAGAGACAGATGAAGAGACAAAGAGAGAGAGAGACAGAGAGACAGAGAGAGAGGGAAAGAGAAGGGAGAGGGAGGGAGAGGGAGGGAGAAAGAAGGAGAGGAGGGATGCGGGTAAAAGAGGGAGAGACAGAGACAGAAAGAGACAGAGACAGAGACAAAGAGGAGGAGAGGAGAGAGAGAGGAAAAGAGAGAGAGAGAGAGAAAAGTGCCTTCCACAGAGCCCGGCTGGAGGGTCGGGGGTGGGAGGGAAAAGAGAGAGGGGAGGGGGGGAGAGGGGGAGAAAGAGGGAGGGGGAGAGAGAGACAGAGACAAAGAGACAGAGACAGAGAGGAGGAGAGGAGAGAGAGAGGAAGAGAGAGAGAGAGAGAGAGAGAGAGAGAGAGAGAGAGAGAGAGAGAGAAGAAAAGTGCCTGCCACAGAGCCCGGCTGGAAGGTCAGGGGTGGGAGGGAAACCCGGGACACTGGGGGAGGGAAATGCACAGTGGTGAAGGGACGGGAGTTGGAACATTGTATGACTGAAATCGGATCATGAAAGCTTTGTAACTGTGTATCTCAATAAAAACTCAATAACTATGATTTGATAATTTTTTAAAAAGAGGAAAAGAGCCTGGAGGTGGCCGGCTGGAGAGCACGGACATGGCCGGGGTCAGAAGGGTGGGGGAGAACTGGGAGAAAGGGTGCGGCTCATTCGAAGGACGAGATTGTTTTTCTATCCAGAGCCAGAGTGGGGGATGAGGGCCCAGCATGGGCCCGTCCTCGGGCCCCGGCTCCCCGGAAGGAGCAGCAGCCCGAGCTCTCAGGCCGTGTGCGGCTGGAAAGAGAGAGAGGCTGTCTGGGCTGTCCTGGGTCGAGACACAGTCTCATGGCGCCGATTTCTTGGTTCGGATCATCGTAACCCGGGTTATGGGGCCGGGGGGTGGGGGAGCGGGTGAAGGGACTCAGGAGTGCTCGGTCTGATCTTTGTGACTCCAGTCATTTCATCTAAAAAAGGATGTGGGAATGACTGTGTTTCCTCTGAGCTGGTTCCCAAGTGGTGTTCAGGAGACCTGGGGGCGGGGGGGGGGGCGGGGGAGGGGAGACTGGGGTCCACCAGCAGCTCCCGCCCAGCGGGACGGCAGCTCACTGCGAGGCCCCGAGCTGTTGGGGACCACCTGGGTGCCCAAGGCCAGCCTGGCAGTGCCTGGTGCCTCCGGGCTACACTCGGTGCTGTCCGAGGGGCCACGTACTGACTGCTGGACGCCCCCCAGCCCTGGCGCTGTGTTCGAGGGTGTGTCCTGACCCGGCATGTAGCCGGCCTGGAAGCTGGGGCGGCAGCTCCTCCAACCCCGGGTGCTTTGGAAGAGCCAGAGCCCCGACATCCCGTGAGCGAAGGGCCTGCCCCTTAGGACGGATGCACAGACAAGGGCCGTGGACCCTGGGAACGTGCCGCCGTCGAACCCCCCAGCCCCTCCGTGGAAGAGTGGCAGCAGCTCTGCACAACCCATGGCCCTCAGATGGGGGGGGGGGGGTGTTAAAGTTTCCCAGGAGCAGCCGGAATCCAGGTGCCCGGACCTAGAGGAAGTCCCAGAGCCCAGAGCCAGTTCCTGGGTGGGCCGTGGAGGGGGTCGGGTGGGAAGGCACACGCCAGCAGAGCCCGAAGTCCCCGTGGGAGGCCCTGAGTGGTTCTGGGGGAGGGTACAGGACGTAGAGGCCCCTGGGTCAGAACACGGGCCCCTGCCTCGAGACCCGCCCTTGTGGTGGGAAGCTGCAGAAGGCTGGGGGGAGTCAGCGGGACAAGGCACTTGTGTTTGGGGAAGATGACAGCCTGTGGGGGCTGGGGCGATAGCACAGTGAGTAGGGTGTTTGCCTTGCACACAGCCAACCCGGGTTCAATTCCTCTGCCCCTCTCGGAGAGCCCGGAAAGTTACTGAGAGTATCCCACCCGCACAGCAGAGTCTGGCAAGCTCCCCGTGGCGTATTCGATATGCCAAAGACAGTAACAACAAGTTTCACAATGGAGACGTTACTGGTTCCCGCTCGAGCAAATCGGTGAGCAATGGGATGACAGTGACAGTGACAGTGACAACCGTGGAAGGAGGTGGAGCCAACGGTACGTAGCAAATGCCCCGTGGTTCCAGAGGACCCTGTCGGCCACTCCTGGGGCAGGCAGGGGTGAAGCTTCGGGGGCCCCGGGCCAGGTGCTGTGCGGGTCCGAGTCTATTCAAGCGTGAGTCTGAAGCCCAGGTCTGAGAGCTCCCCCGAAGCTCTATCCTCACCCGGGCCGCTGGGCCCAGCTCAGAGGTGCTAATTACCTCTGCCACATACATGGATGACTCAGGCTTCATCACGGCTGGAACATTCTGTCCTGAACGAGCCACCGAGAGCAATTTCCTCCGTTAGATTTGCAATCCCACCAGGCCCCTCTGGACGTCACCCCCGCTCTGCTCGGGCCGGAGCTGGGCGGAGGGAACCCCGGGTCCTCAGCCCCCGGCTCCCCTCGGAGCGGGGCCCGTGTCACTGTGCCGGGGGCCTGTCACCTCAGCTCCCCTGTCCCTTTTGAGACAAAGCTTGCTCCCCCTGCATCAGGAGGACGACGCATCTGAAGAAGCCAACTCACTTAAGATGTCAGAGGGCGGAGAACTAGAGATGATTCAAACTTAATGCTTGACAAATGCGGAACTGACTCACATTTGGGAGTCAGCAGACGTCTAGGGGGAAGGACCTCGTGTGTAGGATAACATTGGTTTGTCCTTTCTGGTCCACAGGGAGCTTGGGTTTATTGGGTGACTCCCATCACAGTGCTCCCAATCCTCAGTGTTTATCTTATTGACCCCAACCGGTCAATCACCTTTATCTCCTAACCAGACTCTGTCAACTTGTAAATATTGCTTTGCTCTTATCCTTGTGTCCTCTGCATGGTTAATTCAGGGCAATGTCCTTTTTGTATAGGCACAGGAAGACAGTCAATACTATGCTTTTGTAACGTGGGAGCTGATTCGCGGACGACTGCCTCAGAGCAATCGGCTCTGTGAGAGGCCAGGGCAGGTGGGGCTGGGGTCATAGTCTGAGGACACTGTCCCCAAGCACTCTGGGATGAAGGGAAGCTGGACTTAAATGGATGGTGCAGACACTATTTCAAAGTCCATTTTAGAGAGCCAGAGAGTTAGCACAGCGGGTAGGGTGCTTGCCTTGCAGGCAGGCTTCTAGGGTTCGGTCCCTGACACCCCACATGGGCCCTTGAGCACCACCAAGACTGATTCCTGAGTCCAGAGCCAGGAGTCAGCCCTGACCACTGCCAGGTGTGCCCCTACTCTAAAAAGAATTCACTTTAATCCTTCCTACTTATCCCCAGCCTGTGAGTTTGGATCCCAACACATGTTTAATATATAGTTCCAGATACATACATATATATAAATGAGCAAACAAGCATATTTATACCTTAATATGTTTATCTACCATCTTAATACCTTTATAATATATTTATAAATTTCTAATGGTATCTTAATATATTTATAATAGTAGGTCTATGAGAGTATGCCTAGAATATATTAATACATTGTATATCTATATTTGTGATAGTCATCAACATACATGTGTTCATATTCATACCTTTCTATTTGTTAAGCAGATAATAGCTATATTTTTACATACACAGAAGCATATATATGAAGCATTGAGCTAGACTAGTGAGCCAAATGGTTGTCTTCCCCAGATGCAGCTGAGTGCAGTTCAGACTTGTTGGAAATCAGCCTGGTGGTTGAGAAAGGGGTGCAGAGACATAGTACCGGACACTAGCCTTGCCTGCAGCTGACAGGGATTCAATCCCTGACACCCCATATGGTCCCCTGAACCCACCAGGAGTGACCCTGACTGCAGAGCCAGGAGCAAGCCCAGAGCATCCTTGGGTGTGGCCCCAAAACTAAAAACGATAAAAGTGTGTGGTTCCAAAGGCACCCATCTCGTGTGCGAGGCCCAGGGTTCGAGCCCAGTACCTCAGAGCCCCCCCATAGCAGTGTCAGGAGTGAAGACCTCCCCAGGCCCCCAACAAAGTTCCCTGGGGAGCAGATGTGCCTTGAAGGCAGGTGTGTCTCCTTTCCAGGAAATGCTGGTGAGTCCCTGGCCATATCAGGCCAGTGGCTGTCCCGGGATACCTCTGTGGCCCTTTGGGCCACTGGCCACCACAGTCCTGTGAGGGAGCTTCCTGCCGGCCCTCAGCCTCCCAGCATGCCCTGCTCCGGTGTCCACTCAGCAGCCTGGGAAATGGGGGGTGGGTCACGGAAAGATGGGCAGGTGAGAAGGTGGGGGGGGGGGTCTCTGGGCTGCCTTTCAGGTATCAGAGTCTTCCATGTGGCCAAGAGTCTTGATTCCACTGGGGTGGGGTCCCCTAACTGTCCTCTGTCCCTAGGGATCCCCGGAGGTGAGGTGGTGAGGTCCATTCGGACTCCGATGAGGGCTGGGGAGAGAGCCCAGGGGGTGGGTGTGCTCTGGCACGGCCCCGAGTTTGCTCCTTGGCACCACGTAGTCCCCCAAGCACCCTCCTCCAGGGGTGACCCCGCAGCACCCAAAGGGCCCAGATGACTGAGTGTCCCCCAAAGTGGTCCCCAGTTCCCTTACGCTTTGCTTGAGGCCCCCTCGCCCATGAAGAAGACTCCGTCCCGCCTCCCATTGCCTTCTTCTCCCCAGAAACGATGTGCTTCTAGCTGGGTGGACGCGCCTGGCTTTGTGGGAGGAACGGAAGCCTGGGTGGGTCTGTTTGTTTGTTTGCGGACGTGATGGTGAGGGTCTCTGGCCGATGCCCATGAAAAGCCTCTGGGCCCCCCCGAAGTTCTCCCCGCTCCTCAGAGACAGGTGGGCTCCCGGGGTTCACTCAGGAGAGGGGCCCAGGAGCTGGGCGACCTCACACCCTAGGCAAGGCCACAACAGCTCACGGACAGGGTGTCCAGCTCCCCTGCCCACCCACCCTCACCCCCACGGGAGCGGCAGAAAGCGCTGAGGGAGGGCGGCGGAGCCGAGCAGACAGATGCCCAGACACTGCACAGCTGGCCTGTCCCCCGTCCACCTGCAGGAAACGTTGCTGCAGAGGAAAGCAGGGAGAGGGCCCGGGTTGGGCAGCCCCCTCGGGTCCACACTCCCCCGGCTCTTCCAGCTGAGGAGCCCCCACTCAGGACCTGACACACCTCGGCAGGGTGGGCTGCCCGGCTATGCCCTGGAGGGAGCGGATGGGGAGGACAGCTGCCCGCTGCCAGCTGGTGGCACCTCCCTCGACTCACGCTGACCTGGACTCGTCCCGTCTGGGGGCCTTTGCCCTGAGACCCCCCTTCCATCCCTGCTCCCCGCCTCATGGCCTTCCCCCCAGTCCCTTAGCCAAAAGGGACGGCTGTGCCCCCTCACCACACCCCGTCCCACCACACCCTGCCGTTTGCTCCTCTCGCGTCTTCCCGGCACACTCCGTGGCCACTGTTTCCCCGGGTTCCATCTGCGAGGGTCTCCCCAGCCCCCTGAAACCCCCCTGCCACCCCCAAGTCACGTACACCCAGGATCCCTGGCTGGGGAGTGGCGGGGCTCCTGGGAATAAGAGCTCCCCTCCAGCCGAATGGTTCATTCCTTGTCTCCCACCCTCACCCCCGCAACCCGCCCTGCTGCCCCTCTTCCTCAACGGGCTCCTGTTCCGGGAACGTTTCTTGAAATCCACACGGGAAACGAAGCTCCCTGGGGCGAGAGCAGCAGGAAAACAGGCCTGGTGCTTGCCTTCCCATGAAGCCGACCCAGGTTCCGTCCCCGGCACCCCTGAGCAAAGAACCGGGAGTTCTTTGCTCCCAAAAAAAGAAAGAAAGAAAGAAAGAAAGAAATGAAGCTCCTTGGACTCCAAGAAAGAACGTCGGCTGCTGCCTTGAGACAAAAACCGGATAGCTCCGTCTCTCTGGAATCCAAGCGTAACAGAAGCCTGGAACGGCGCCGACCAGCACCCCACCCACCCCACGCCACCTCGAGAGCCAGTGGGGAGACAGCTATGGGGACTCCTTCTCACTTAGGCGCGGGGTGGCTGCCTATGCAGGAAGCTCTGATCAGAGCACCATTATTATTTATTTATTTAATTTTTTTTTTTAGCCTTCAGGAATGAACAAAGCCCCTCCGGTCCCTCCACGGGCCGGGAGAGCTTGGCTCTGCCCAGCGGCTGTCGCTGCCTTTGCAGAAGTGCCCGGCTTGAGGGGCCCGATTGTTCCCTGTTTATAAGCCCCGCGCTGTGTCCCCCTAAAGATGTTCCCTGAGATACGACATTGTTTCGCTGCATACCAGCATGAATATCCCAACCCGATCCACCCTTCTGTAACGGCTGGTGACAGCTCCAATGGCCGCACAGAAATCAGTTGAAGGAAAGGGAAGTCTTGTCGGAAACGAGATTAATCTTGTAACGAGTGCCGGGGCCTGATAACCCATCTGGGCTCGCAACTGCTCCAACGGGAGGGCAATTAACCTTCACCCCACAAGTTCTGTCCAACCGTTATAAACATTAAAGAGACAGAATCCTTCCCCCCACCTCTGCCTAGACTAAACAACCAGATTTGAATTCCACGTAAGCGGCTTCTTTCTGCAGATGTGCGGGGCGGGGGCCGGGAGGAGGTGGGTGCGGGCTCTCGCGGTGACTCAGGTAACTTTGGCCTGGATTCGGAGTGAGGGGAGGCCAGGAGGATGGAAAAATCCCAGGGGGACATTTTCAAATCTGGGGGAGTGGAACACAATTGCTTTCCTGCCCTGAAGCCAGCCTGCGGCTAGGAACCCACCCGGGGATGGGATATTTTTTTTTCTCCCTTGTGTCCCTTTCGCTTTTGTCCTGCAGGCTGCAGGGTGCCCCCTCGCTAAACCCTCCCTGGCCCTCAACTCCTCTTCGCACCTTGAGACACACTGGCACGAGGGATGCAGCTTGTGGTCACGGAAGGGAGATTTATTTTTATCTGGGGGCTGTGATTCGGTCTCCCGGGTAGCCAACCTGCGATCCGGCCTTTATCAGCGCGTGCCGCCGCCCGCTGAGCTAAGCAGGCGGGCCCGTGAGAAGGGCTGAGGCTTGGGGACGGCCTGCGGGAAGGAGGCCTGGCGTTAAAAATAACTGCACAGCCCCGAGGCTAAATCTTGGAGGTCACTGGACTGACACTTGGGTGACCCCTTCAGGGCCAGGGGCTGTGCACGGTGTGACCAAGAAGCAGGCAAGAGGGCACCTGAGGGAGGCAGCGGTGGGGGGGGGAGGGGAGCTGGCCTGGGTCGCTCCCAGCCCCATCCGCCATCCCCAAAACAAAAGAGTCACACACGTAAAGTACCAGGAGGAGGGACCGAGGTCCTCTGTGACTAGCGAGTCCGCAAGGGGGATGGGAACTTAGACATAAAGAATAAGGACAGACCCAAGGAAGAAAGAAAATGGACGCATTCACTGCTTGTCCAGGGTTCCGTCCACTCAGGCCAAGAGCATCTAATGGGGTCTATCCTGGTCTCGCCCCTTTCCCGGTAGCCAGGCCAGGCCGTGTGGGGCCCTGGAGTATGCACGGGCACAAGACTCTGCATAGGATGGCATTTCTCATTCAGGCCCACCTCCAGACCACCCCCACGGTCACCAGGAGGGGACAGGGTGGGGTGGTGGTAGTGTCTGTCCCAGAGGACACGTGGACCCAGCCTCGGACAAGTCTCCTGCCTCGAGGGTCTTGCCTCCCTGGCTTGCTTCCACGCATGTACTTTTCCTGCACAGGAAAGTTCCGGGTCTCTGCGTCCAGTGGCACGAAGGGTGCATGAGTGGGAACTGCCCCGGGCCCCGGCCCCCCACGATTGAGAGCATCTCTGAAATTGCAGCCACCTTGGATGCAAATGTGGGACCAACCCACCAGGTTTGGGGCACAATTGAGTCCTAGCGTGAGGCAGGGTGGAGAGGGGCAGCTGGTCACCTTTCACCCAGCAGTAGTGACCACAGGGTGTCCTGGAACTAGACAGAGCACGGGGTCTCGGAAAACACAGCTCTTCCTTGGAATTCACGTTTCTTTCCCCAGCGAATCCAGAGCCTTCAGTATCGGGATCAGCTGAAGCTCAGGGTCAAGTTTGGAGTCTTGAGTCATAACACTGTGGGAAACCCCTTCATGCATCGGAGTCCAAATCCTCTGTCTACACCCTCTGAAGACATCAAAGACGGCAAAGATATCATCAGAGCACCTGACAGTAGCAGCCTGAGACGCAGTATATGTGGGTTTAACCAGCAGAGCTGTGGGGTCGGAGTGATAGTACAGCAGGCAGGATGGTGGCCTTGCAGGCCACTGGCCTGGGTCGAGGCCCCAGCACCCCTTACAGTCCCCTGAGCCCCACCAGGAGTGATACCTGAGAGCAGAGCCAGGATTAAGCCCTGAGCACCGCCAGGTGTGACTCACAAAAGACAGTAAAACAAACTAACAGAAGAACTGGGCGAGATGAAAGCCACATGAACCCCTTTCTCACAAGACATGCACATGCACAACGCACTCTCCCATTCATCCTGACCAGGAAGAGAGAAGGGGCGGGGGAGGGGGAGACTGGCTGCCCAAGCAGCGACGATGTCCCCATGTGACTCAGAGGAGGGGGGGGGTGTGGGCTGCCCCAGATTTACCCAGGAAAATAACGAGATAAGGGAAACCACAGCACCAAACTCAGTATCTTGTAGAACTGAGAGTTGGAGAGAAAGCCCTTGGCCCTGCAGTGATTTCCTGGCTACCCTTGGACAGGATTTAATGATGTAACAATAAACGTGCTTGTGACAAGTGGTGGGTTTTGGAGGGTTGCGTCTTCAGTGAAATTAATGGCACCACAGGGTCCTCAAGACCATACACATATGGATGACTGGCAGATGTGCACACAGCACCCCAAAATTGACACTTGGGGAGTCACTTGTTAGCAAGGAACTGTTCCCCTTTTCCAACAGGTGGGCACCAGAGAGAGAGGGGGTCACCTTAAATGCCACCTTAAATCCTCTCTTTTTGACCTGTAACGAGGGGACCCCCCTCCCTGCCCTTAACGTCTACCCAGAACCTCAGACTCTGACCTTGTGTGGAAATAGGATCTTGGCAGAAGAAATGAAGACAGGATTGAGCTGAGAACCTCTGAGGGTGGGAAAGCCCTAAATCCAATGAAAGTTGCCTCTAAGCCTCCGGAAGACAGACGGAAGGCAGAAGGTGATTGAAGGCAGAGTGAGAAGCCAGGACCCTTGGTGTGCAGGCAGCCCCCGCAGCTGTGGGACAGATCCCCCAAAAAAAGAGTATCCCAGCCTCTACCTTCATTCTGGATTCTTATTGCCTCACCAGCCAGAGCACTTCTCTGGGGCTCCCGGACACCCAGTTGTGGCCGTCTGTGACGTCAGCCCCAGGAAACCAATACACTACCTGTGGATGCTATTCTTGACAAAATTTTTTCCAGTTTAGGGCATGATATGACCCACTATTTGTCTCACAAAGTTTGTTCAGCTTCCAAAAATGCTCCAGATTACACCAGAAGTGGGGTAGTTTCCTGGTTACGGAGACCAGATAACCCGACTTTTTCAAAATAATAGCAGTTCTGCAAGGCCCTTAGTGTAAATTCCTTTGTCTGACTATTCCCTGATCTTTCTGTTTGGGAAAATATGGTGCTTGGATCTCCAGGCAGGGGGCTGGGGGCAGTGAGCACCAAGCCCAGGGGCAGAGTTTGAAATGGAAGTCCTACATGGAGGTCTTTGGACAAGAATATTTAAATCTCTCAACATCACATTTGCTTGAAAATAACGTTAGTGATAAAAATGGAAATTAGGATCTAATTTTGTGTTGTCTATCAGCCACTTTCTGTCGCCAAAATCATCAAATTCTGCTTGTTCCATGTGTCCTTGGTCCATAATAAAACCCTGGCCCTCTTGGGCATTCAGTGCAATTATTCTGAAACCCACAGAGAGGGTTCTGGTGCAAAGTAAAATTGGGCTTTGAGAAACAATGGGTCCCCTAGCTGATAAATTTGGCTATGAGAGGGGGGAACCAAGTCTCATTTTTTTTTCTAATCCACACACTGCCACAGGCATAGGTCACCCGGGGAGGGGGAAGAAGCTTTTGATACACCGTGGACCATTTATTTGCATGTTTGTGCACTCAGCAAAATTTTCTGGGATGGCATTTTATGCCAGGCACAGTGCTAGGCACTCGTGGGGAGCAACTGGGCTAAATCCTTCCAATATCAGACTGCAAAAGCAAAACCGTGTGGAAGAAGAATTTGACCAACATAACAGAGTACTTAAGATCCTGTGAAAGATCAAAGATCTCTTGACTTAGATATTATACTTTGACCAATAGGTTCTACTAAGTTAACTTATATGTTCACTAAACATAAAGGTTCCACAACGCATCCAATTTCATGATCTGATTTAGATAAACTAGTTGTGGTTGTTAGCTATTGGAGGCCATATCAGAGAGGCTTAGGGGTCACTCCTCACTGTGCTGGCGGTAGGGGGGGGACCTCTGTATGTAGTGCTTGGGGATGAACCTGGGTGGGCTGCATCAAGAGAGGTGCGCTACCCACTGCACTATCCCTCCAGCCCACAGATGAAATAGTTGTGAATTTCTATTAAATGTCATCTTTATTGGAGATGGGAATCAGGGAGGAAATACAAGGGTGGGCCTTGCATGTGGTTGACCCAGGTTGGATCCCTGGCACCACTGGGTGTCTGAAGCATCACCAGGTATAGCCCCAGTGGCCCCTAAGCACCACTGATTGTGGCCCTGAAAAGCCTTAACAGCAGGGGACTAGGCCAGGTGGTCCCAGCACCAAGGGCCCCAAGAAGGACCTCATCCTTGGGCTCCTGCAAGAAATCTCTGCCCAGTTGGTGGAGAGTCACCCAGAGGAACCCCCGGGAATCATTCCAGATGCCCCCAACTTAATCTTTCTGAAAAAAAATTTATTATGTTTTGTTTGGGGTGGGGTGGGGAGAGACAGCATTGACTGATGCTCGGGGACTATTTCTGGCTCTCCATGCAGGGATCGCTCCTGACAGAACTCAAGAGACCATGTGTGGTGCCGGGGGTTGAACCGTGGTCAGCCACGTGCCAGGCAAGGGCCTTAATCCTGTGCGATCGCTCCAGCCCCACAAAGCTCACCTTCCTTTTGTTGTTTTGTTTTCTTTTGTTTTAAGGTCACACCAGTCTGATTCCTGGCTCTACAATAAAGGATCACTCCTGGCAGGCTCAGGGGACCATATGGGATGCTGAGGGTTGAACCTGGGTGGGCCATATGCAAGCAAACACCCTCCCTGCCATGCTATTGCTCTGGTCCCCAAAGCTCATCTTTTTTTTTTTTTTTTGCTTTTTGGGTCACACCCGGTTATGCACAGGTGCTACTCCTGGCTCGTGCACTCAGGAATCACTCCTGGTGGTGCTCAGGGGACCATATGGGATGCTGGGAATTGAACCTGGGTGGGCCACATGCAAGGCAAACGCCCTACCTGCTGGGCTATCGCTCCAGCCTCTCCAAAGCTCATCTTTCTTATAAAGCTGAATAAGAGGCAATCAAATACAAAAAGTTAGGCTATTTATGAAAATGTTCTCCCAGATGACAGCCTTGGGAAGGGACCGTGGCACCCGAAGGCTGCAGGCCTCAGCATTGGCACGTAAGCGCCAGCGTGATGAGAGAAGGCCTTGGATGCACCCAGGTGTGCTTAAGAAACTGAATTTCAGCTTTATTCTAATTTCAAAGGCATGACTGACTCCAGGGCCCAAGGGGAGGAAAACAGCTTGCCCATCACAGTTCATGAAGCACTTTGCTTTCACTTGGGACTCTTTTGCGCAAAGCAAATCCTGGGCTTGACACTGCGGCTTAAATTCTGCCACTCATTCATCCCTGTGATTCTGCTTCACCGTAGGAAGTGTCAGGCAGCCAAACACAGGCTCGAGGGGCGGGGCAGTGCCCCTCTGCTGTTGATCCTCAAGGGGAAAGCGACGCCAGTGAGGTCCCAGCAGAGGAGGCAGTAATTCCAACACAAGCTCGACCTGTCCTGACCCCACTAGATTCCAGGTCACAACCATGCTCCCACCGTGCCCACCACAAGCAGATTCCTTAGAATACACCAGTCTACGGGGGGCACCAGCTATCTTCATGTGATGTGGGCCATTGGGGAGACGGGTGCCCAGCCCCCCCCCAGCAATTCTGACTCCTGATCCAGAAACGCCATTTCTCTCCTCATCTCTAGAAGCAACAAACTGTATTTGTGTGCAACAAGTCATTGTTGGTGGAATGGAAGGAGCTTGTTCTCTGACAGGGGCCTGGTGGCACCTCCCTCACAAATACTTTCAGGCACATGTAATGCAGATAGAGATCATGCACTGACTGGGTGAATAAAGGGGACACCCACAGCCTCACCCGCTAAGAATTCAACAGCTGTGTAACCATGTCGTGTCGGAAGTTTCTGGTGCTCATGGCGTTCCACGGATTCTTAATCATGGGCACGTGTTGGCCACGCCACAAGGTACAGTGGGGGCCCACACTTCCCCTCTAGGGACGGGCCAGCTATGGTCATTGGTTCAAAAGCAGCACTGGACTCCAACTCCAAGAACACTCCGGAGACCAGCTTGGCTGCCCTCTGTGGAAAGGCCTCCGTGCACTCACTGGCACGGCCCTGAGGAAAGACTCGGGAGGAAGCAATGTACCGCCCCGGTCCTCGAAGTCGATTTTCCTTTGGATCCTCAAAATGATGGGCTTCTCCTGCTCCTGAAAACATAGCTGAATTCTGCAGCTGCAAATCTGGCGAAGATGTTGTATGACATAAACTAAATATTTTTTTTCGACAGTGCTCAGGGCTTACTTCTGGCTCTGGACTCAGGGAACCTATTCAGTGCCAGGGATCAAACCCAGGTCAGCCAGGTGCAAGTCAAGCACCCTGTCCATTGTCTTATCTCACCTGCCCCTAATATTTTGGGGTTTTTTTTGCAGGGGGGAGGACCTTTTGGGTCACACCCAGCGATGCACAGGAGTTACTCTGCACTCAGGAATTACTTCTGGCAATTCTTAGGGACCATATGGGATGCTGGGAATCGAACCCGGGTTGGCTGCATGCAAGACAAATGCCCTATCCACTGTGCTATCGCTCCAGCCCCAGGCCCTAACATTTGGGGGAAGAATAATAATTCTTTTAAAAAAACATATTCTATGAGCCACAAAAGGTGGACTCACAAAAGGGACTCTGTTACATTTTCTCCATCCACCTCAAAGGAATGGCAGAGGACAAAATCAAAATTGCATTCAGGGGAATGCGTGCATCTCTTTAGAATAGCCATGTCCTTGGAAAAGATAAGCCTTCATGCCAGAGCGACCGTACAGTAGGGATACAGTAGCCTTGCACGTGGCTGACCCAGGTCCAATCCCTGGCATCCCATATGGTCCCCTGTGCACCGCCAGCAATGATTCCTGAGCGCAGAGCCAGGAGCACTGCTGATATGACCTAGAAACCATACTTTTAAAAGAAAGAAAAAGGAATAAAATATAAATCTTGAGGAAGAAAAAATACCCATGACTAGGTTGTGACTCAGGGGTAGAATACAGCCTTGCATGTGTAGGGCCCTGGGGGTTAAAAGAATTTTTTTATTGAATCATTGTGAGATTCACAGTTACAAAGTTGCTTGTGATTGGATTTCAGTCATACAATGTTCCAACACCCATCCAGTGTCTATTTCCCACCAGCATCGTCCCTGGTTCCCTCCCATCACCTTTCCACACCAGCCTGTCTCTATGGAAGGCACATTTTCTCTCCTTCCCTCCCCCTCTCTCTCTTTCTCTTTTTCTCTCCCTTTCTCTGTCTCCCTCTCCCTGTCTCTCTCTTTCTCTGTCTCTGTCTCTCCCTCTCTCTGTCTCCCTCTGTCTCTCTGTCTCTGTTTCTCCCTCTCTCTGTCTCTCTCTGTGTCTCTGTGTGTCTGTCTCTCTGTCTCTGTATCTGTCTGTCTGTCTGTCTGTCTCTCTCTCTTTCTCTCTCTCTCTCTCTCTCTCTCTCTCTCTCTCTCTCTCTTTCAGCACTATCAGACATGTCCCACACTACAGTAACCACAACAAAGATGTATTACTTGGATGAAAAACAGCAACAAGATATGAGAATAAATGAAACAACAGGCAACAGACTGGGACCAGTGACCCACGAGAGTTCATGAGAGTTCATGACACTGTTTTCATCAAAGTTCATCCACCCCATTAAGTGACTTAATCCTTATACCACCACCTGGAAGTTCACATCATTATCACGATCATTTTTGTTCTACAGATGAAGAATGTAAGGCATAGAAAAATGAGCTGAGCAGGCTGGGCCACGACTTCATAACCTGTGACCCTCCCCACAGCCCAACCTTCTCCCGCTCCATACAAAGAAACAGGGCCAGAGAGATAGTACAGTAGTTGAGGCAGATGGTACCCTGAGAACTGCAGGAGTGACCCTGAGCACATATCCAGGAGTAATTCCTGAGCACTGTTGGGTGGGACCTAAATTTTTTAAAAAGTCAACAAAAACCAAAAATAATAATATGATATATTAATTATAAAGTCAAATCCTAAACCCCTATGTTCACAGTTGTTCTGAACCACCAAGACATGGGATCCATTAAAATGTCCATCCACGGGTGATTGGCTGAAGAAGCAATGGTTCATCTATGGAATACTACTGTGGAATACTACTCTGTGGAATACTACTCTGCTGTTAAAAAGATGTGATTGTGCCCTTTGGAATAAAATGAATGGACCTTGAGGTGATGATGCTTGGTGACATAGGTCAGGAAGGGAAAGACAATTACTGGATGGTTTCACTCATGTGGAATATGGATTACTAAAGCAAACAATCTGGCACAACCTTGCACTCCTAGACTGAGAAAACGAAAATGAGGGAGGTGAGCGATGGGGAAACTGATGTAGGTAAGAATGAACAAAGGGCTTGGGGAGGGAGGGAAAATGGCACTTAAAATTTGGTAAAGAAATTGGTGACAGACATAGACAGGGGTGAAGCTAATTTCTGAATTCCATCATATTGTAAAGCAATGATGAGTCAATGAAATAAAAAAGTTTTTAAATACATATAGAGGGGAAAATCCTGAGATTTTTGCAGACTTCCTCCAAATATGAGTATGTGTGCATGGATGAGCAGGTGAGTCTCAAAGGGGCCCCACTTATCCCAACAATCACTTCACAATAACCATCTCTCAGCTCTTCGCCCTAAACTCATCAGTGCCAATGATACTGTGGGAAGAAAGAAAGAAAACTATCTCTCTGGGCAATTTCAGGTCCGTCCAGCCTGGCTTTGGGCAGGGAGAAACACAGCTATGGACAAACCCCCCTGGAACATCGCATCCTAAACCCCTTCATAAGAGGAGGCTGAGCTGTCTGCATCTGCACGCTTCTCCGGGCCAGGCTGAGTTTCTGGCCCCCACGGGCAAGTCCCCCAGCTGCAGAAGCAAGCTCTGGGGGCTCTTGGCTCTTCTCCACGCAAGACAAAGCTAACAAGGCACTGTCTGGTCCTCAGCGGAAACGCTTCCCAAACAGCCCTGCTTGGGCTTCGGATGTTTGCAGGGGCCGTAGGAGAGCTGGGTGGAGCTGTAGGTTTCCATGTTTAGAGAATATAAACATCGTCTTGGGAGTCTTGCCAGGACTTGAGTTAAGATTTCAGGTGCTATTTATTTTGCTGGCTTTATTGTCCAGCATTACTGTTTGTTGACTTGATATATTCTTCCCCCCACAAAGGGGGCCAGTTGGGAAGGACATATCCTGTAGATGGGTAATTGATGATTCCCTATTGTTCAGAGCTGGTATGTTGTGATTTTATTTGCTTTGGTTCAAAGAGCCTGGACAATGCATTCACGGACATTTTAGAACCCGTGCAAAGCCGGCATCGAGAACAAGTCCCACAAAAGGAGAATTTTGGGATCTGGTGCTCCTCAGTTTGATTCATGGAAATGCAGCCTGCAAAGCCCTTCCCGCTACAGAGCCACAGCGGGAGCCTCTGTTACCTCACAAAGATGCTCTGTTCCGCCAAACACAAAGAGCAGACTCCTGCCTCAGTTCCACTGGCTCCAAGGAGACCAGGGCTGGTGGAGCGGAGAGGAGAGGCAGGGGGAGAGGGGGGGCAACAGGACACAAATCTGGAAATCTGGTCTCAGGAATACGTCTGGTCCAGCGAGACGCACCTGCATGAAACCCAGCCGGCAGGCAAGGCCAGGGAGGAGACCCAGGCACAAAAACCCGGCGGGAGAAGCTTCCTCCTTTGCCCGGCCTCTGGATGGAGAACTCCATGCATTCTTTCCCTCCCGGGAGAGGAGTTTGTGGACGAGGACCAGGCCTGCACAGAGGAAATCTCCCTGGGCCCTTCCTGCATGGGTGCGCCTCTGGCCCGGCTGGCTATCTGAGCAGGAAGTGAGCGCAGGAAGTATCCGTCTACAGACCCTTTATCCTCCGGGGAACTGCTGTGGCAGCGTTTCACTGTTTACCGACGTGGTGAACACGGGGGGCTAAAAAAAGATGTTTTCCAGCTCCAAAAGCACAAGGCTTATATAAAAAAAAAATCCATGGGCATGTAAGGTGTACTGCGTGCAATTGGATTGTGCACACAGACAGTGTGACAGCTTTGGGGGGTGGTGGGGGAGCCAAAAGGGCTCCTGGGGGTGCCCAAGAGGCAAAACTTCTTCCCTGGGTTGCCCTCCCTCTGGTAAAGCCCATTTTGTTCCTCTTCTTCTAGGCTGAGCACGGGCATAACGGGTGGGCTAGAGCACCCACGTTCACGCCCACTGGTGGGTGGAGGACGCGGAAGGCAAGTGGCTCCTGAGGTCACTGGACTGTGACCTGGGACTGAGTCTTTATTTCCGATGCAAACTTACATCCACTTCCGGTGCGAGGGGGAGAGGTTAGCACACTGAATCCCAAAGTCTCTGGTGCTTTGGGTGATCGTTCCCCTGCACGGCCAGGCCTTCTGACCACCTTCTCCTCTTTTTCATTCCAGGCCAGAGAGGTTGCCAGGATTCCTGGGCTGAGAGACTCGTCAAGTGCCTGGGAGGCATATGGTGTGAGGTGCAAGAAACCAGCCTCCCAAATGCCCCTGAACTTCTGAGCTTTTTTTTTTTTGAGGTGGGGGAGGCACACACCAGCAGTGCTCTTGGGGAGACTCCTGACCCTATGCTCAGGAATCACTCTTGGCTGCTTCCTGTCAGGAAACACCGAACAGTGCTCAGGGCTTACTCCTGTCTCTGTGCTCAGGGGTCACTCCCAATGTGTTCAGGGGGCCTATGAGGAGCTGACCCGGGTTGACCACGTGCAAGGCCAGGGCACTAACCCTCTAGCCCAAGCCTGTGAGATCTCTAAAAGGGAGAACTGCAGCTCTCTATGGAAAGGCTGCCGGGGCTTGGAGCTCTGCAGAGAAGAAGGAAGCGGGTGAGGGCTAGAAGCAGCGGCCGGCAGGGAGGTTGTGCAAGGAGTAAGGTGCTCCAGGTTCAACCCCCCTGGGCAGAGCCAGGAGTAAGCCTGACCACGGGGCACAGCCCCAAACATTTTAGAAATTAATTAATTAAAGCAGAGGGGTCAGGCTCTGACGTTTCCACCAGTCCTGGTGTCCCACGCCCAAGCTCCACTTTGGGCCGCCCCCCAATGTAGGCAAACTGCGGAAAATCAAGCACGCCCTGCTCCCTCAGACAGATTCCTCTCAGCACATCATCAAGAGAAGAAAGACGCGTGTCAGCCACAGGAAAAGTGGCCACTGGGTGAAGGACAGAGAGACGGTACAGGGGTAAGATGCTTGCTTTGCACCTGACTAATCCGGGATTGATCCCTGGCATCTGCATGCTCCCCTGAGAGTGCCCACCCCCAGGTGGCATTTTACATCAGCCCACTCTCCCCCCCGAAAAAGAAAAAAAAAGTGTCTAGGGTGGGGGGGGGTTGGGGATTCGATTTATAAACTCAGTCAAAAAAGGACAAAAAATAAAGAAAAATTTAAAGACTATGTTTGGATTTCCTGATTTTTCCCCCAGAAGGAAAATTCATTTGATGCCAATACGTGGTAAATGAATCGATAGTAACGCATAGTGGTAGTAGAGGATAATTAGTACAGCATGTAGAGGGCACACATGTTCCCCCAGCACCACAAGGCGTAATTCCCGAGTACAGAGCCAGGAGTTACCCCCCGCCCCAGCATTGCTGGATGTGGCCCCCAAATAAACAAACAAGAAAGAAAGAATTAGTAAAAAGGTCCAACGTTTTACATTTTACGCTTGAGTCTGTGCACTCAAGAGATTTTCAGCGCAGGCAACCCCAGCCCCGTGGGATGCTGCCTCGACAGGGAGAGACCCCAGCGAGCGAGAGTTGGTGATGTTCGGGTGGGGTGGGCAGGAAGACGGCTCCAGCTCCTCGCCTGCTGATACCCCGGAGCAGGAAGGGGATGCTGAGAACAAGCCTTCCTCAACAGAAGCCAGTTTACGGGGGTTCTGAGCCCACAGGAAAGAACCAATGGCCCCAACACACACGAGCCAGGCTCTTTCCACTCAGCATTCCCGGCTTAGCACCTGGGCTACTGTGTCCTGGCAATGTAGACCCAGCAAGAACTCTGCAGGTTAAAGTCACACTCTTAGGCCGCCCCGGGCGGGTAAGGCTTTTCTCTCTCGGCCTTTCCTTTCGGCTGCCATCTTTTAGACCCCACTAAACAGAGGTACGAGCTTGCAGTGACGGGGCGCACCGGAGATCTCGGGATGGGGGCGGTACCGGTGCCGCTTTCCGCCTAGACGAGACCCCAAGCGGCCACACATGAATGGCTCCTCCATTCCTGAGCAACCGTGATCCCGGAGGCCCACTAACTACTTTTGGCACCCAGCGGCTTCTTGCAGAAATGCCTCTAGACTGTGAACTAAGCTACCGCCCCATGCCACCCCGGGAGGGGAAAGGTTTTTCTCTCTTGGCCTCTCTTTTCGGTGGTGGCAGAGTGGCAACTGCCATCTTTTAGAGCCCACTAGACAGAGGTATGAGCTTGCAGTGATGCAACTTCTGGCAGAAATTTCTCTGGACTTAATTACTAAATACCAGAAATCCAAAACCGCATGGCCACAACCTCCTATGCTCTCCATTCTCAGCAATGGAAAACATATTATCAAACGCTGCCTTTTCGGCACGTCTGATTGTTAGGGGGGAAATTCCAAATAATAGCGAGTTTTCTGTTGAAATATTAAATGTAATCAAAGTAAAGAGGGATTAAAGTGAAAATCATCAGCCACACGGGCGGGGGGTGGGGTGAGATGGGAGGTGTACTGGGGTTCTTGGTGGTGGAACACGTGCACTGGTGAAGGGATGGGTGTTTGATCATTGTATGACTGAGACTTAAACCTGAAAGCTTTGTAACTTTTCACATGGTGACTCAAAAAATAAAAATAAATTTTAAAAAAATTTTAAAAAAAGAAAAATTAATGAGAATGGAAAAAAAATAAATAAAGTCTCACACTTAGTATAACCAGAACCTTGGAGCAACACCTTGGAACATAGGGCTTTTGTTGAGTCTCAACCCAAAAAGATTGGCCAAGGTTTTCTTTTGGCGGGGGGGAAGAGGAGGCATCACACCTGACAATGCTCAGGGATTATATCTGGATCTGCATTAAGGAATCACTCCTGGAGGTGCTTGGGGGGCCGTGTGGAGTGCTGGGGATTGAACTGAGGCCAGTTTCGTGCAAGGCAATGGTCCTGTCTACTGTACGGTCACACCAATCTCAGGCTGGCTGGCTCTGAGCTCTTTCCTCTTCCCCAGAGGCTGATTAACCTGGAGGACAATTCAGTAAGAGGCGGGCATTCTAGGGGGTCTTCATGTTCGACTCTGAGGGGAGGGGCCGGGCTGGAGAGAGAGGGTCTCCTTGGAACCGACTGACTGTAATGACACTCATGGGAGGGAAAGTGAAATCCATGTGCTCACCTGCGATTTCATAATTGGGGAGACACTAGACAAGGAGGGGAGGCAGCAGGTGACCGGCCTGGACACACAGCAGCTCTCTGCATGGTGCGTGTCACGCATCATGACTATTCTCCAGAGTTTGGTTGGGTCTTTGGGGGAAGGAGCAGAGAAAACATCTGACAGTTCTCAGGGCTTGCTCCTGGCTCTGTGCTCAGGGCTTACTCCTGGCTCTGTGCTCAGGGTTCACTCTTGGCATGCCCAGGAGACCCTATGCGATGCCAGGGATCAACCCTGCAAGGCAAAGGCCTTCATCCCTGACTTCTCTCTCTGGCCCTGTTTAGGTTTTGCCTCCAGCCGTCCTAGAGGAAAGCATCTGCCATTCACGTTAGGATCGTACCAAGGCGTGAGACTGTACAAAGAACGGTGCTCGGCCTTCACGGTTCTTTTCCACAGGGCTCAGCACTTTTATGTGGGCATCACAGCCAACACCCCTCCTCAGGGTTCCAGCGCAAACACACCCTCACTGCAGACTCGGGGAGACCCAGTGGAAAAGTTCCGAGTGACGCTTTCATTGCTGAAGCGGAGAGCAAGGAAGTCGATAATTGGAATGAGGAAATTTAAATCAGCCACGGACCAAGGTCAGAGCCACCGCTCCTTGGAGATGGCTAAATATGGAAAGAATCCTTGCCAGCACGTAACTGCAGAGTCGAGGCTAGCTTGAAGCTCTTGGTTTCCCTGGCACGGAGCTGTCATTAGCCACCTAGCGTGCCTTTAGTCACAAGCGACTGAGGGATTCACACAGGAATGTCACATCACTTAAGCCCCTCCGGGTAGTCTTTCTAGCCTAGTTATTCCACCTGTCACTCCCTCCGTGGTCCTGGAGCAGTGACTCAGTACTGAGGTCAGAAAAACTCCTGCGCTGTTTCGTGGGGGAGAAATAAACAGACCCGTGTGGCTAAGCACTTTTCTGTCGAACCCTGCGCCATTCCCGCACAGGTATGGCCGGAGTGTGGGGTGCTGTGAGCGTTGCAGGCGAGACTGTGGGGGCCTCACCCCAGAGATGCAGCAGTGAAGATGGAGCCCAGGTAGATTATGGATACAACTTTGAAAAAAAATAAAAACCCTTTTTCTATACTCCTTGAAATATTCATTTCCTTGTGCTGGACGAATTGATTCATGAGGAGAAAGAGCGCCAGAGAAACAGAACTTGTATTTGAAGTCTCTGTAACGATCATCATTTCTGATAGCTTTCTTTGACTTCAAAGAATTTTACTTAAGACGCATTGTTTTTCAACAAGTATTTGTGGAAGCCTCACACGGCCCGTGGCCATCCAGAAGAGGACAGAGACGCGGCCAGGACCAAAGCAGGTTCTGTGATACACCTCGAGAATGCCGAGAATATTCACACCCCAAACAGGAGCGGATCTGGAACGGGCGGACTGACGAGAGAGAAAACCGGAGCCAAGAGCACAGAGGGAGTGAGGACCCGCGACTTTAGAACGCTTGCCTCGGCTGAGTTCGGCAGGGGAACTGTGTGGGAAATAAGCTAATGGGAGAAGGAACAGAAAAGGACCCAGAGGTCAGAGTGCCCTCTCATTAAAAAAAAAAAAAGGAACGAATTAAAAAATTAAATAAATTCAAATAAAAACTATCCTATTTTTACCTATAAGAATGACAAAAGTTTGGGGCCAGGGGGGATTGCACAGCAGGTAGGGCATTTGCCTTGCACACGGCTGACCTGGGTTCGATTCCCAGCATCCCATATGGTCCCCCGAGCACCGCCAGGAGTAATTCCTGAGTGCAGAGCCAGGAGTAGCCCCTGAGCATTGCTGGGTGTGACCCACAAAAGCCAAAAAAAAAAAAAAAAGAATGGCAAGGATTTAAAATAAAATATTCAGACCTGTGGGGCAACAGTAATGATACAGCAAGTAAGGTTCTTGTCTTGTATGCCACCAACCTGGGTTCCATTCCCAACACCACATATGGTCCCCAAATGCCACCAGAGTGACCCCTGAGCAGAGTCAGCAGTAAGCCCAGAGCACTGCTGCATGTGGCTCCAAAATAAAAACAAACTAACATATATAAATAGATAAACAAATTTGAACTTGTTGATGTAGTAGAACGGATTTCGTTTATAATATGTGGGTTGGTAAAAACAAATAATTCTGAAATCTAGCACTTTTTTAAAAAATAAGTGCTTAAAGTTAGCAGAAACTTTGGGAAAATATGTGCATGACTAACCCAGTAACTCGTTTTCTATGCGCCAATGCAAATAACATTTTTTAAGATTCAGATGGTGCATTACAGTGTAATTAAAAATTTGAAAGCTCTATTTCCTCCAACAGGACATTAGTTACAGAAATGCTACTACTTGAGACAAAACACAATTAAGGGAATGGAGAGATAGTCCAGTGAGTATAGTGTTAGCTTTGCACGTGGCTGACCCAGGTTCGATCCCTGGCATCCTATTTGGCCCCGGGAGCACCGCCCAGAGTGATTCCTGAGTGCAGAGCTGGGAGGAACCCCTGAGCATCCCTGGGTGTGGCTCCAAAACAACAATCAAAATACAAGTAAGCACAAAAGTTCTGCTTATGCCAAAAATTTAGTGGCATGAGGCAAACCTCCGAAAAGCTATGCTGAACAACCAGAAAATCAGGGCATATAGGTAGAAAGAAGAGACAGACTCGAATTAAGAAAGACACGTGCCAAATGCGAGTCATTTTCTCTGGCTGGTTGGATACGGAGCAATCCTATTTGCAACGATCTTCCTTTTGTTCATTTTGTTTTACTTCTTTATCCTGTTACAGGATGGCCATGTTTTCAGCTTTGTAAGAGGTGGGTACAATGCTCAAATTCAAGGCGCAAATACGACAGTATGGATAACCCTCTTCCTGCCCCTCTCAGAGGTAAAATGCACCCCGGGGTGCTTCCGGTGCAGCTCTGTGCCAAAGCCCACAACCTCGCCCTCCAAACGGCCCTGAGTATTCCTTGGACCTCGGCGGGGTTGTCCTGTGCCCTTGAGCCAGCCAAACCCCTGCTTCTCTCACCAGCCTCTCACACAGCCCCCCAGACTCTCTGCCTGCCCAGGCGTTGGGTACCCAGCCTGCAACACCCTCCTCCAAAGTCCCCTAGCAGCCCCCGTCTCCTCCCTATGTCACTGCCCCCTAGGCCCAGGCGTGACCTGCCCGGCTTGTGGGAGGTGCAGGCTGGGCAGCGCAGAAGGGCCTCTGCGAGTCTTTGTCCTGCGGAAGCGTCAGGAGTCGTGGCATCTGCACGTTCGCACTGGGCGCCAAGCAGGGAGGAGAGAAAGGGGACGAGAGAGTGGTCAGGGCAAGGCCCCAGGACAGTGCCCTTGACCAGGGAAGGTGAGACAGACTTGGATGGCCAGCCGGTGCCCACCATGTCCAGCATGCACGCACACCCCGGGCACCTCGCCTCCCACGGGTCAGGCTGGTCTGCATCGGCCCGGTTCCGACCAGTGGACTCCCTGCCATAGGAGTGAAAGTCAGGGCTGGGCCGGGCCGGGCCAGGGGCCGGAGGTGGGCCCTCATCCCACCTGCTGAGCCGAGCTACTGGCGCTGCCACACTGCAGGGACCACCCGCAAGAGAACCCCTCCGGGTGCTCCCGGGGCCTCGGGATGGGAGACGCCAGCTGAAGCAGTTTCTCTTCCAGGCTGCAGGGGTGCCCCTGGCTCTGCTCCCCCGAGAGCTCGCAAGGAGGAGCCCCTCACGGACACAGACCGACCACCCTCCTGAAGGCCGCCACAGTACTTCTGCTATTTCATTTTTATCTATCTTTTCTCCGAAAGCTTTTGAAACTGTGCATATGTGTGTTTGGGAGAGGAGGGTATTTTCTCAAATTAAAAAAAAAAAATCTGTTTAAAAAAAGAAAAAAGCAGATTCACTTTAAAGACTATAGAGATGATTCATTCCAAAGTGGCTCTGAATTTGCTTGCAAACATTTCTCGAGAGCTCAGCGGTCCTCTCTACATGTTTTCTGGGGGAAATGCCCCCCGCCCCAACACAGGCCTCATCTTTCCTTCCTGCTGTCACTGGGGGCGTGGGGGAGGGAGCCAGAGGGTACACACAGCCCAGAGACACGGTAGGCAGACATGTCCCCACGCTGGCTCCAGCCTCAGCTCCCTGAAGCTCACGTAGCAAGTGAGCCAACGCTGGTCCTCGGGACAAGAACGCTCTGCATCCATCCCCCTCCCCCGTGTAGCCTCACCAAATAGCCACGAAAGGAGCCTCACTTCCCGGCTGAGGCTGGGGGCGGGGGAGGGGGTGGGGGCGCTGATAACCAGGCCTACCCAAGCTCGTTTGACTCGAGGACAGCCCACCCCCCCCACCCGGGAGCCCCGAATTCTCTTGCGTCCTAACAGTCTTCATTTCCCGAATCATTCCCCCTCACTGCCCCCACCTCCTGTTAACCAGTAACGGGCGGGTACCAGAAACCAGCAACCATTCGGCTCCTGGGGATGAGGCAGAAAGCAAGCTGCCTGCAGGCCTGGAAATGTGCATTCTGCCCTTCCGGCGCCAGCCCCCTGCCCCCCCCCCTCCCACCTCGAGCAAAGTCAAAGAAAGTGAGTTCTCTAAACAACGCACTGAACCCTTGACTGCCAGCCGTCTCCTCTGCTCCCTAACTCCCCACACCTTGCCTGCCCCTCAGACTGCTTTCACCCTCGCTGCTCCCCTGTCAGGTCTCTGTCTAAAGGGACCCCCCTCAGGACCCCATTTTTAAAGGCTTTTTAAGCTCCAGCACTGGGGGGCTGGAAGGTGGACACCGGGGACCACCCAAGGGCTGGAGGCTGGACCCGCTTTTTAAGAGACGTCGCCTCCTCAGAGTTCCATGGACGGGACGGCGCTGAAGGCCTTTAAAAGCATTCCTCAGAGGAGGGATTATTAGCCCCATCAGCCTTCCCGGGAGCCGGGGCAGTAAGAGGGATCAGGAGCTGCTTTAAGAACAGCTTAAAGAACAATCAAGCGCCGTGGCCGACGGCAGTCTCCCTGCTACTCGGGCAGGGCCCAAGCAACCCTCACGAGGGCCGTGAGTGCAGACTCGGGTGGAAGTGCCAACACATGCCTAAGCCAGCGAGCATCATACAGGGGAGAGGGGTCTCCTGGGCTCCCACCTTAACGTCCATGCGAATATCCCAAAGCTCCTAACATGGAACTTCTTCCAGTGGAAACATTTTGGTCCCGATTCCAAAAACACCCAAGGAAAAAAAATGGTGAGACGTTCCACACCAGGCCAACGAAAGCAGCTAGCTTTTCTTTATGCCTCGGCAGACAGACCTTGTAAATATTGATTAAAAAACAAACTCTCAGATTGGGACATGCAGCTCATCAGATACTTCAGGGACTAATTGGTTCATTTACCGAAACAACAAAAACCAACGTGTTGGAGACTGGAAATTGCCTGCCTGAGAGAGCGTTTCCCCGGTTCCAGCGGACAGCCGTAATTTTCCCTATGCTAATTTGGGCTTTGCGCTCACATAATTAAAACTAGTCAACAGACTCAAGACCTGCTTTTTCCACTCTATAAACAAGTCTATAAAATCATCTCATTACTTTACCCAGGAAGCCGAACAGAAACAAGTCTTGGAGGAAGTTACCTATAAAGAGGAGCTATTTAATTTTAACGGAGGACTGGGGGGGGGGGCGGGTTCGGGGGATCACTTGAAGCCATTTTCAAAGTTCACTTACGATATATACAACCTTGTCTAAGGCAGTGCAGAGGATGTGGAAACAGGCTGGTATCTCACACACACGGAAGTTCTCTCCCAAGTGTATCCCCTAAGTCTCAAAAATTCCACTTTCAAAAACTATCTTCATAAACGCCTACTCTCAAGGAAACAGTAGACCACATTTGTAGGGGCCGCCAATTCTAAAAGGCCACATTCTAAAGGGTGGTCTGTTCTTTCCTTTCCCTCCAACACACTGATTTATGGAACCAAGCACTCACACTCAGATATGACTGCACTTAAACTCTTTAAGACTTACAAAGAATGTTTGATTTAATTGCTATGGAATAGAGACTCCATTAAGGATGAGCCTGAGGAGAGAAAAGGCTGCATTTGGGGTATAAAAATCAAAGAAGTTCTGTTCGATGACTGACATAAAAGCACATCAAACTTAATCCGTAGGTTGTCAAAACTATTTTATATGATAATTACATTTTAGCACACTCTACCCTTGGAGACAAACAAAGAAAAAAAGTTTTCTACCAGTGAAAGCTTTTGTACATGATTTTTAAAAAGATACAGTATTGGACATGTCCAGAGAATCAAAACACCCGCAAGGAATGAAAAACTGAGCACAATTTCTAAAGTACCCTGTCGATCAAATACTCAAATACAGACATCGAAAATTGCAGGTAATCTCCAACTAAGGGGAACTTCTGGGAAAAGCTGGCTCAGTTCTGGACCCCTTGCCCGCCTTTGGGAGTTTTCAGATCAACGGAAACTAACAAAAATGGAGCCAGGCCCTCACCTGCAATTTCCCGTAGCGAGACAAAAAGCCACTCTCCGAACACACTGTCCCCGTCTCATCAGCCTTGCCTCCTCCTGCTGATTTTTCTCGTTTCTCCCCATGTCACCCAGGACCAGTGGCCTCAGTAATATTTTCACCAACTCCCGCCGCCACCGCCCGGCTCCCGGCCCCGAGCTGTGGCCTACACTCAGGCGGCATGAGCAGCCTTCCTTCCCGGGACAGCGTCCCCCAGCGCTGCTGGGACCACCACGTCCACCTCTCACACTACCTGCTCGGAACCCTCGCAGGAAGCCGGCTTCAGACCTCACATGCACACACACACACACACACACACACACCCCGCAGAGAGAACGAAGAGAGGCCGCGGCCCCCCAAAGCCCCTTTCCCCACACCCTACATCACCCAACAAATGTGTACTCACAGCGCACGGAAGACTAGGCATTTTATTAAAGGACAGTACACAACCAAACCGGCCAAGTGGCCACTGAGAATACCCAGCTCTGGCCAAGAGCGTTCCAAAACACAGAGTCAACCGCGGAGCACCCCAAAAAAATAGCGCCCGGCGGGGGAACTGCTCTTCGTGTCCACAGGGGGCCAGCGGGCATCCCAGAGGCGCGAGACTTATTCGAGAGCCTCCCAACAGCTGCATTTCCAAAGCCCCTCTGGTCCTCTGCCCTGCCCCGCCAGCCTCTCTCTCCTGTCCGTCGGTCCGTGGCCTTCCAGCAGAGACACATCCCTCGAGGGGACAAAGAAAAAGAAAATTCAGAAGCGTTCCAAAAAGCCCGGGCCAGAGTCATCCGCGGCCATCCACCGTGAATTTAGAAACCCCAATTTTTTTCTGAGTTTGAAGTTTTTAAGCCTTGCGGATGGTTGGAGTAGGAAAAAGGAAATTTACTAGGCAGTGCAAAGGAAATCTTGTTGTCCTCTATTGTGGCTGTGGGGGTGTTACCCAACACGAACTTATCTGCTTGATAAAGGAAACCAAAGAAAAGACGGAGGAGCCCAAGATTTGGTCGAACGAGAAGGAACCCCTTTTCCTTACCTTAATAGTGCTGGCCATAACGCAACACGTTTATTGATCGCTAATAAATGTTAATAATAATTATTGCTTCTCGCTGACCAGAAAGGAGTTTTGATGAGGTTGTTTAGAGCGGATGAGATTGTGCTAAGTCTGGGAAATGAAGTCAGCCAATGGCAGGAAGAGGCTTCTATTGGTCCCGGCTGCCCAGCCCGAAGAAACAGGATATTTGGGAGTGGAGAGATAAGAGACCCTGAAAACAATGTTGTTTTTCTTGATGATATGCAGCCAGGAGACTTTTTTTTAATTAAAAAAAAAAAGCATCAATTGCCTGGGGACTGGGACTGCCATGGCAGGTGTGACCTGGTGTGTGGCCGTGTGGCACGAGATGCCGGCAGGACGCAGGTGGGGCCGCCGGGCTTGCAAGGCTGCACACAGCTGCGGGCACCTGGGGGCCAGGGGAAAGGAGGCCCCCGTCACCCTGCATCGGCCCCCAACTGGGGCACGGGGCTGAGGGGCAAAGGGCCGTGCGCCTCCTCCTCGTCAACAGCCTCACACGGGCGACCACCTTCGATGGGGACTGGCCCACCTCTGCTGACCGCTCCTCACTCATCACTCCCATTGGGTTGATTCACCAAAAATTTCACGTGCTCTTTGCAAACGTTCACATGTGCTCCCACCCACCCCATGTTCACCGGGGTCCCCAGGACCCCAGAACTAGCTTGCCACAATCAACCAGAAACAAACTTCAGTGGGCTCCGGGCATTCCCAAGATTTGACTTAACATCAGAGCAACGAAAACGGAGACAAAGGTGCTGTCAGAGCAGTGGCCGGGCCCCGCTGGGGACTCACTGCTGGGCGGGGGGCAGCCAGGCAAGACCTTGGAGCACCTCCGAGATACCCGGGCAGGCAGGGCCAGCCAGGGCCAAGCGGCCTGTTTTCTGGGAGAAGGAAACGCTGTGCGCGTGGGCCCGCTCGGGCCTGCGGGAATTCGGGCCTTCGGTTACTCATTGTCCGGAAATTACTTGTTCTCTGGAAGAAACAAACTTGCTTTGAGTTGAGCTCCACGAAAGCTGGACCCGTCAGGAGGTGTGGTTAGGAGAGGGGGCCCACAGAACACAATAGACCAAATCCTGCCCTGCGTCATGTGGCAAACCTTGGCTTTGAAGGGGTGGGGGTGCTGGGAGGGGGGCCCTGGCATACCAACCCCCCCCCCCCCGTGTCAGAGCACTAGGAGAGAGCCCCTGCCCCGACTGGCTCTCTAGTGGGGGGGATGGGAAGAGAGGTGGGGGCTGAGAAAGAAGAGGAAGGGGGAGAGGAGGAGAGAGGAGGCGAAGGGGGGTGGGAGGAAGAGAGAGAGGGGGGAAACTGACAAAAGTCTTAATCTGCACAGAAGCACAAATCCTCAGCACCTCCACTCGAGGGATGCTGCCCCCCTTCAACTCAGAGCAATGCGTGAGATGCGGCTGATTAAACTCTGCTGCTCCTCCCTCTCCAAAGTCCTGGGGTGTTGGGTCTGGGCTCCCCCCACCAGCACGCAGGAGTGCTAAGACACGTTTGGTACCTGGAGATGCTGAGCTCTGGGGCCCCCGAAGAAACATCTGTGCCCCCTCCCCACAACCCTGCTGTGAATTTCCCCAAGGGCTGCCTGCAGCCCTGGGAGCAGGCAGGCATGACCTGTGCCCCCGCAAACAGCAGCGGGGAGAAGATTCCGCAGATGAAAGTCTGTCCCCTCTCGGGAGGGACAGTCAGTCTCACTGGACACCTGCCCCCGTCCTGGGCTATCTGTCTCCATCCAACAGCAGACCCCAGAGCTGCTCTCACTCCACTTCCAAATCCTTCCCAACACAGCAAAACGGCCAGTTACAAAGACCCCAGTTCCTAGCTGGCACCTGTGTTGGTAATTGACGTGCAGCTTTGCACCCCGTCCCAGCTCTGTCTTCCTCTCTCTCGTGATAATTTATGTGTAACACACATGTATATTTTATACATATAAAACCTTAAAGAAATTTTTAAAAAATAATTGTCTGGGGGCTCCACCCAGCAGTGCTCAGGGCTTAATCCTGACTCTACATTCAGGGGTTCCAACTGGCGAGTTCAGGAATCAAGGCGTGCCAGAGATTGAATCCCGGTCAGCCACAGAAAAGGCACACACCTGACCCCCTGCACTATCCTTTATTCTTTTTTATTTTTCTTTTTGGCTCACACCCCATGATGCACAGGGGTTACTCCTGGCTCATGCACTCAGGAATTACTCCTGTCAATGCTCGGGGGACCATATGGGATGCTGGGAATCGAACCCGGGTTGGCTGCATGCAAGGTAAATGCCCTCCCCACTGTGCTATCGCTCCAGCCGATCCTTTATTCTTTAATTGATTAAACATATTATTTTACTAGGGGTTTTAATGTCTTGACTTGGATACTCAGAGACAGAAAACCCAGCGTTATTTGTGTATAATCTTAAAAACACATATATTCTGGGTTATTTGTGTATAATCTTAAAAACACATATATTCTGAGTTATTTGGGGGGCTATCTGTTTGGGGCCACATTCCATGGTGCTCAGAAATCATTCTTCTTTTTATTTTATTTAATTTTTTTTAATTGAGTCGCTATGAGATACAGTTACAAAGCTGTTCGTGATCATGTTTCAGTTATACCATAACCTAGCACCTGAGCCATCACCAGTGTCCATTTCCCAACACCAACAACCCCAGTTTCCCTCCCGCCATCTCCCCCACCCCTCAGCCTGCCTCTGACCCTACGGCACACACTTTCCTTCTCTGACTCTTTTACTCTTTCTCCCTCTCCTGGCAGTGTTGCTGTGTTCAGGGGCCCATACGCCACGCCAGGGACAGAACCCAGTGGAACCCAGGATGGCTATGGACCTTGCTATCTCTCGGTGCTGTCTGTTTCTGTGCAGTACTCCCGTCCTTGAAAAACATATACGAACACGAAAAGTGACCTCATAAGAAACCAGCTTTGGGATGAGTGGTGAATGCTGTGAACACAATTCTAAAAGGTGAATCCTTGTCATCTCTCATGACAAGATGCTTGGCTGATTTCTCTTTTATTTCCAATGTCTACAAAAGCATGATGACATCCCCCGAGCCCAGGATTCAAGGAGAAGTTAACACCAGGGTTGTGCATTGTTTGGTTTTGCTTTGTTCTATTTTAGAGGCTATTCAGGCCGAAGACAGATCTATTCATCGGAACACAGTAGTGCACGAATCATTTCCCCGAGGGAGGAATCAACCCGAAACACAGATATCACTACACACACACACACACACACACACACACACACACACACACACCCCAAACAGCCCCTGATCTCAGCCCAGACCACTCACAGCCAGTCTGGAGGCAGAACGCAACCAGTGGACCCCTCCCCAGGGGTACTCTGGACAACGGCGCCCTCTGAGACCATGCTGCCACAGACACAGAGAGACCCTCTGCCCCCTTCTGCCACCACCAACACCACCCCTCTCCAGGGCGGGCCCTCAGCACCTGGGGGCGGCAACAGGGCCCAAACACTGGCACTTTCCATGCCGAGTTGTCTGTCGGGGACCCAACAGCCATGAGGTTCCTAAGACTGCAAGCTGCTCTGTGCCTCACTCCCGAGGGAAGGGAAGGAAGACTGGGAAACAGACGCAGGCCTGCCGGTGACGCTCTGAGGACCTCTGTCATCTGCTCCATTCGAGCGGCCACCTCCCCCCCCCCCCCACCGCTGTCTCTCTCACTGGCCTCCCGCTGTGTCCTACGCAGAGAACAGTTGAGGTGGACAGTGCCATGGCTGCAGGTATCCTGGTTCTAGCAGAGAAGCCCGGGCCGTGGAAGAGCACTGGCCTTGCACAAGGGGGACCCTGGGCTCCAACCATAGCACTGAAAAGTTAGACAGCTGCAGGAGCCTCACAAGCGGTGACGAGGCAGGGCTGGGGCGATAGCACAGCGGGTAGGGCATTTGCCTTGCATGTGGCCAACCCGGGTTCGAATCCCAGCATCCCCGAGCATCGCCAGGAGTAATTCCTGAGTGCATGAGCCAGGAGTGACCCCTGTGCAATCTGTGCAATGCTGGGTGTGACCCAAAAAGCAAAAAAAAAAAAAAAAAAAAAAAAAAAGAAGCGAGAGAGAAAGATGAGGCATGCATTTCAGCAGAGACATACAGGAGATTTCTCAAGATTCCCGGGATCCGTTCTCAAGCCCCATGTTAAACATTCAGCCCCCCGAAAGACACATCTTCTCAGAACACAGGGCAGGAAGAGGCTGGGAGATGAATACATGCTAGGGAAAATTGTGAGCACGTGATGCCTGCTGAGATAAAAGTCAGCTCATAAAGGAAAATCTGCTCATCACGGATCCGTTAAAGGCAAAAGAGTGAAGTAGAAAGCTGGTACTCCATCCTGCAGTAACAGTGACAGAACACTGTGTGGATCCACCTCCACCCCTCCACCTTGGCTCATTTACACTCTCCAAACATTTACTATCAACACGGAACTGAAGCTACGTCAGCGCCATATAATCTCAGCTCTGCGCCCTCCGCAGAGACTCCGGCACTCAGTTTGGCTTCCCTCACAGGCGTGCCAAGAGACACGTTCCCCTGGGAAGAGCTGTAGCTACCACAGCCTTGGCAAGCGTTCTTCTCTTCGTGTACTTTGTGGCGATCCTCTCTATGGCCACCTCGCCGGTCACCCTACATCCTGGAGGACCATGACTGCCTCGGAGACGAACTAGCGGGCGTTATATCCTAACAGCCGGAGGAACCCCAGCAGCTTTCCCAGCCCAGGCACTGGGGAACGAGGATCACGAAGCGCCACCCAGTGACCGGGCATCTGAGTGTCCAGGAAGTCTGGGCGAGCAAGACTCAAATTCCACACACATGAAACACACAGAGCCTGGACCCAGCCGCCAAGCCCACGACAGAGGGGGGTGACACAGGGATCCCGAAACGCAGAGCGTCTGTGTTCTTCAGGAGGGGCCCAGTGAGGAGGATGTCCCTCGGACCGCTGCCAGGGACACGCCTGGGAGGGGAGATAAGGAGCCAGGGCTGCATCCCCACAATGGAAAACTCCGTCCCAAGGTGGGACTTTTCCAGCCCTGCCCCTGGAGGATTCGCTGGCCAGCAGGGAAGGCAGAAGGCCTCGGCCGTCACCATCTCCTGTGAAAGCCTGAATTTCTAAGGACTGTGCATGCATGTGTGCATGCGTGTGTGTGTGTGTGTGTGTGCGCGCGCGCGCGCATGCGCTTGCGTGTGACACCCTCCGGCAGCACATTAAGAAATAATCCAATTACAATTTAAAATGACTATGGTTTCAACACTCTCGCCGAGGGCTGGATAATTCTTCAGCGCGAGGCTGGACTAATCTCCCCTGAGGAAACTGTGGTCGCAAACTAAAATCCTCAACTTCTCAATACCACGTTGCAATTTCCTTCATTTTGAAGCCCCTGTCTGTGGGCTCAGGCCCACGGGCCCCAGGGGAGCCACGGTCTCAGGGGCCCCCCGTTTCATCAGCATGATTGAAGACATCACCGACTCTCTGCGCTGACCCACCTCAGCCCAGAACGGAGAGCAGCCTCGGGAAGCTGGACCGTCCCCATTGCTGAGAGGACGCGGCAAAAGCCACGCCAAGGGCCAAGAACATCCTCGGGGCAATTATTCTGACACAATGATTTAGCTTATGCCAACTTTCAAATTTCCTGTTTCAATGATCGGGTTTCCAAATAGAACTTGTGGGCTGGCCGTTGGAGGCGTGTCCAGGCCCTTCTCCTGGTGAGCCGGCATCAGCACTCACGCCCAGCAGGCGACCCGGGGTCCGGCAAGGTGGTCTTTGTTTGTCAGCTCTGACCTCTCCTCACATCTGGGAATTGTCTCGAACCACTCTGAGTCCTCGTCCAAGCCATTCCTGAGGTTCTCTTGGGCTGTTGGAAGGAGCGCCAGTGTGACCCCTTGTCAAAGCTGTCCATGTTTGGCTTCAATGTCGTGGAGGGTTTTGCCGACCTTGTCTTCAATGTACCTTAGAGATTCTGGTCTGATGTTGAGGTCTTTAATCCAGTTTGATCTGACTTTTGTACATGGTGATAGGTGGAGGTCTAAGCCCGTTTTTTTGCATGTAGCTGTCCAGTTTTGCCAGCACAATTTGTTAAACATGCTTTCCTTGCTCCACTTCATATTTCTTGCTCCCTTATCAAAGATTAGATGGTCATATATTTGGGGGGATGTGTCAGAGTATTCAACCCTGTTCCATTGGTCTGCAGCTCTGCCTTTGTTCCAGTACCATGCTGTTTTAATGACTACCACTTTGTAGTAGAGTTGGAAGTTGGGGAGGTTGATTCCTCCCATTTTCTTTTTCCCAAGAATTGCTTTAGCTATTCGTGGAGGCTTATTGTTCGATATGAATTTCAGGAGCAAGGGGGAGAAACTCCAAATAATAATAGTGAGTTTTGTGTTGAAATATTGAATGTAATCAAAGTAAAGAGAAAGCAAGTGAAATTTATCAGTTACACAGGTGGGGTGGGGGGCTGGGGATGTGGGGGGGACGGGGTGGAGCTATACTGTGATTCTTGGTGGTGGAATATGTGCACTGGTGAAGGGATGGGTGTTCGAGCATTGTATAACTGAGACTTAAACCTGAAACCTTTGTAACTTTCCACATGGTGATTCAATAAAAGAAAAATAAAATAAATTTTAAAAAATTAAAAAGAAAAAGCTGTCCATGTTTGTAAGCCGGTCCCACCCAGAAGCGAAGGGGCGTCTTGATTGGGGGTCTTGATCTCTACTCGCTGTGTCCAGGACATCATATAGAAAGGGCATAACTGGCGCGGGGGGCTCCTAGAGGATGGAAATTCCCAGCCCGAGAACTCAGCCTGAGAGGAGGAGCTTGGGACGGCAGGACCTCAGGGTGACCGGGGACTAGGCTCTGTCAGGAGCGAGCCCTGAGCACTGCCAGGTGTGGCTCTGGGGAGGGAGCAGGGGAGCCTGAGATGGAAGTGGGCTTTGTTTCTAGGGCACTCGGCGGGTTTCTGCGTTTCTTAGTAGAAACGGGTACTACTAAGTCACACCACGTCACAGGCAGCAGCTAGGCCGAGGAAGAAACTGCACATGCATCTCTGTCTAGGGAGGAGGGGGCCGGCAGGGAGGGGAACAGAGGGGTCTGGCCCCTGTGGGGGCGGTGACACTGAATCCTCCTTGCATCGCACACTGTCTACACTGCAAACATCTGCACATTCCCGCTCTATACTGAGCTGGTGTACACTGGATCACCTCTACACAGCAGCCTGTCTACACTGGACCTACTATACAACACCCAGCCTACATCGTGTTCTGCCTACACTGGACCTACTACACAACACCCAGCCTACACTTCCTTGTCTACACTGGTCCCTACTACACAACATCCAGCCTAGAACCTCTCTACACTGTACCCTGTCTACACTGTGCTCTGTCTACACTGGACACTCAATACACAGCCCCCTAACTACACTGCAGCAGCTCTGTGATGGTGCCTATCCACAGTCTCAGCCAGGTAGGACAACGTCTCTGTTGCTCTAATTACTCTAACACTCTAGTAACTCCCCATTGCACTAATCCTCTGCACCCTCCGCTCTCCCTGTGTCCTCCCTGGCTGCCCCTCCCTGGCTGCCCCTCCCTGCACTGTATCTTCACCCCTGCAGGGTGCCAGAGGACCCTTCTCTCTCCAGCTATGAGGCTATGAAGTGCCTTGGGAGCCCACTCAGACGTGCTCTTTTCCAGCCCACCCTCAGGAAAATGTGTTTCCTTCTGCTGAAGTGCACCCGATTTCACTCAAATGGTTTGTACCGACATGAAGTCGAAGCTTTAGTATCTGTTTTGCTTTGCTTTGCTTTGGGGGCACTGCCAACAGTCCTACGCTCAGGAGTGACTCCTGGCAGTGCTCAGGGGACCATACGGGATGCGGGTTCAAACCCAGGTCTGCCGTGTGCCGAGGCATACACCCTCCCCACTGTCCCCTCGCCAGGCCCCCGAAGCTTTCCTGTCGACCCCTACAAGTCTCCACTTTTGCTCTGTGGAAAGCTGCAGGGCTGAGGCGAGAGGGGGTGGAGGGGCAGCTAAAGCAGAAACGTCCTCCACAAGTGATTGTCCGTGTCAGACCAGAAGACAAGCCTCCGTGGTCCTGGCCGGGGGCTTCCTAGGGGCTGCTTGGAGCCACAGAGACCGTCCTGCCTGCGTGCTTCCGGGAAGCTCCCCTTCATGGGGCCAGAACAACACAGGTCAGTCTCTCAGCTTCCAAGGGAACGCTGCTTTGAACTGCATGAATTTCTGTCGCTAGAGGGCGCTAGATGTCCCTCTTAAAAGGCCCCTCAGGGACTCTAGGTGAGCCCCAGGCCTGGCCTTACTTGGTCTTATTGTCCTACACAGCACTGCTATTTTGATTCCTTAAACTCGCAATCTAATGCTTATTATGTAGACACCCGGGGAGGCGCCCGCCCCCCCACCCCGCAATGCTGTCTTCCGTTGTTAGAGAATGTAAGGAAGTAAGCCCAGAAGGTGCTGGGGTCAGCAGCAGGTAGGGGTCTGACCATGGAAAGGAAAATCCTGCACCCCGGGAGAGATTCCCCGCCCTGGGAACCACCCTGCTGGCCATGCCTCTTGGGACGGGGCTGTCTGAGACTCCGGCTCCATCAATTCACACCGGGGAGGGCCTTGCTTGCGTTTCTAGGGGTTACACCCAGCGTTACACCCTGCCCTGCTCTGGCGGCCTGACTCCGGGCTCTGTGCTCAGAGATCTCTCCTGGTGGTGCTCTGGGGACCGCACACAGTGCCGGGGCCTGAGCGGGGGTCGCGGGCATGCAAGGCGAGTGTGTGAGCTAGCCCCCTGCTCTCTGCCCAGGGCCCCGCTTTCTGGAGGGCAACCTGGGCTCCAGACCCAGCAGCTCGCCTGAGTCGAGTTTAATGAATCCTTTCCGGAGAGATTTGTGGAAGGGGACGGCGTGAGGGAGCATTTGACAATTTCTTTGTTGTCCCTTTATGAACGGCAAGTACAGTAGTTGGGGATCTACTTTAAGGAGCCCCACTTATAAAACTGGTCTACGTGGGGCTGGAGGGATAGCACAGCGGGGAGGGCGTTTGCCTTGCATGTGGCTGACTCATGTTCAATCCCCAGCATCCCATATGGTCCCCCGAGCACCGCCGGGAGTCATTCCTGAGTGCAGAGCCAGCAGTAACCCCTGAGCATCGCCAGGTGTGGTCCCCAAACAAATAATTTTTTTAAATGGCATACATATGAAGACATAAATATAAAATAAACTCACCTTTGGAACTAAGGTGGAGGTTTAGAGACGGCTATGATAAAAAACGACACTGAGCCTTCGGGCCATCAAAATCCTTAAGGCAGGAAAGACCGTACGGTGTGGAAGGTGCTTGCCTTGCAGGAGTCGGGCCTGGGTGTGATCCCTGGCACTGTATAGAGTTCCCGAGGCACAGCCAGGAGTGACCCCTGAGCACAGAGCCAGGAATAAGCCCCGAGCACAGCTGGCTGTGTCCTCCCCATACACAGACCAATATATATATATATATCAACAAAACACTAAATACTTGAAGCAAAGTATAGTGCTTGGAAGCATTTGCCCAGAAATGTAACATCGTGACGTAGCTTTCCTCTCTGTGTCCCCACTTGTGCTTTAAAATATCTGTAGTGGGGCCAGAGCGAGCACAGTGAGTAGAGCACCTGCCTCGCACATAGCTGCCCTGGTAGGTTTGCAGGAACTGTGTGGGACGCCCTGAGCACAGAGCCGGGAGTCAGCCCTGAGCGCTGCTGGGCGTGTCTCAACCCTCCTCTCCATCTCTATCCTATGTCCCTGCTTTCTTCCCACTCCAGTTCCCCTGACGCCGAGAGCGGCGAGGCCAGCGGGTGCTGCTGCTGGTCTGGGGGCCAGCTGGGGGCGAGGGGAGCGTGCGTGGCCGAGACCCCGGCATCTGGGGCGGCTTGGGGACCCGGGGCTGAGGCCAGACCCTGCCCTGGGGACTGTGCTGCGGAGCGGAGGCCTCTCCCCGTGGGCGCTGGCTCCAGAGGTCACACCTGGGAAAATCACTTCCTGGGACCCTCACACTGTGGGCCCAGCCGCCCATCACCGTGACCCACCCCAGAAGGGACAAGCCACTCTGGGCCGGTGCCTGCAGGGCTGGGGGCTGGGGGCTCGAGGGAGTGGGCATGCAGCTCCCTTCAGCGTTGGCAAGCAACAAGGGACTGCCAGGCTGGGGGGCTCCAGGGAACCCCTGCAGAGAGAGGGACCCCTGGGTGCACTCTGTCCCTTTGCCTAAGCCTCCACTTCCAAGCCAGAGACTCAAGGACCCGCCTCTCTTTCTTCCTTCTCTTTTTCCTTCCTTCTCTCCCTCTTTCTTTTCTTTCTCTCCCTTCTGCCCTCGCTCTTTTTTCTTTTTTCTTTCCCTCCCTCCTGTCCTTTCTTCCTTCCCTCTCTTGTCATCTTTTCTTCCTTCCCTCCCTCCTTCCTTCCTTTCTTCTTTCCTTCCTCCATCCACTCCCATCTCCTCATTTTCCCTCCCCTCCCGCTCTTCATCTCTCTCCTTCTCCCTCTTCTTTCCCTCCCTCCCTCCCTCTCTGTCTCTCTCTGTCTCTCTGTCTCTCTGTCTCTCTGTCTCTCTGTCTCTGTCCCTCTGTCTCTCTCTCTCTCTCCCCCCTCCCACCCCATAGGGACTCACCATGCAGAGCAATCACTCTAGCACTGAGCTCTAGAGCCCTAATATTTGGCTTGAACTCGAGACTCCAGCAGGATGAACGAAGATGGAGAAGAGTGGCCCTGTGGCACCCGTGGCCATGGGCATGGCCAGACCACCCCCTCTGTCCTCAGTTCTGGACAGAACGTGCCCAGTTTTTACGCGGGTCACTTAGTTTCCCAACTACAGCCTGAATCTCCATTCCTGAGCTTTTCTCCCAAAACCCAGAGGAGAGCTGCCGCCCAGGTCATGAGTCACACACAGAAGAGATGAGGATGATGACGGGGAAGAGACACAGGCACAACTGGCGGTCGACAGAGATGATGATAATAGGCCACGGGTTGCTTAGAGACATGTATCTGTACCATCCCTCTGGCCCTGACCGTTGGGATTTTAAGCAGTCGAGACGTGAGGAATATAGTGGGCAGATAGGTTGACGGACAGTTGATAGAGAAATGGTAGGTGGTTGGTGGGTACAGCAGAGAGCTGGCTGGGCAGATGGCAGACAAATCGGTGACAGCAGAGGGACAGATGTAGAAAGGGGTGAGAGACCAGCTCCGCCTCCCTGCCAGGCCCTCCCTCAGCAGAGTGACGAGTCCTCCCTACTTCCTGCAGTGCCATGGCTCGGGTAACTGCACACTGGGGAGTGAGAAGATGCGGGGCCACCAAGAGCCCCCCTAGATTCCACCGACGGAGAGACCCCACTGATGGCTGCCCCAGAACAGGCAGGACGTGGCTACTGCACTGAAAACACGAACTCATGGGCAAGCACGCGGGCCAGGCTGGACGTCCACGGGGGCTGCAGCCTGCGGGGTGTCCAGCTGGTTTCCCTGACCCCAGCACTGGAGGGCAGCCCTGGCCGGGGCTCTGGCTATAAGGACGTCCTGCCAAATTCCTCCAGCACTGGCTGGTCCCGCAGCCCCCCTGCTGCCTGTCCAGGCACCTGCCCCTGCCTGAGACGGCTGCCCATTCCCAGGGGACTCCCCCAGGGTCCCACAGTGCCCCAGCAGCTGGCCCCAGCCCGAGCCGAGGCAACCTACATACGTGCAAGGCTGCTGTGGCGCATGGGGCTGGTGAAAGACCATGTGTAGGAATCCACCATCCACCCCGCAGGTGGGTCGGGCACCTTCAGAGGTGGTCCAGCCTCCTCTGGGCCCTGGTCATCAGAGCAAGTGGCACAGGGCTGGAGAGACAGCGCAGCTGGGAGGGCATTGCCTGGCACACACCAACCCAGGCTTGATCATCAGCATCCCGTCTGGTCTGACCTGAGCACTGCCAGGAGGAGTTCCTGAGTGCAGAGTCAGGACTAAAGCCTGAGCCTGGCCAGGTGAGGGTGGGGAGAGCAAGAGCAGACCCTGCCCCTCAGGCCAGCGGCCTCAGGACCCCCCGCCACAAGGAGAGCACTGTGAGTTTGGGGAGGGTGGGGGCTAGGGAGGTGGCTCAGGGGTGCTCGGGGCTTGCTCCTGACCCTGCCCAGGTATGACTCCTGCACTACTCAGGGCACCACAGGTGAGGCCGAGGGTCAAACCAGGACTAGCTGCACTCAGGGAAGTGCGCTACCTCTCCACTCTCCAGCCCTGCGCCTGACTTAGAGCGGCAAAGTTTGGGGGATCTTGAGGCTCTTTGCAGAATTTTTTTTTTTACTTTGGGATTCTCTCTCCTTTTCTTCCTCCCTCCCTCCTTCTCTCCTTCTCCCCCTCCCCTCTCTATCTCCCCCTCCCTCCATCCCTCTCTCCCTCCCTCCCTCCCTCCCCCCTCTCGTCTCTCTGTGCCAGGAACTGAACTCAAGGTTCAAACACGCAAAACAAGTGCTCTGCCACTAAGCCCCGTGCTTGTCCACCACACGGGATCAGAGAGGGGCGTGTAAGGAGCAGAGCTCACAGGAAGGCCGCTGGACGCTTCCTTGTTCCCATAGAGAGTTTTCCGGAGCTGGAGAAATGGCACCGTGAGTCAGGTGCCAGCTCTGCATGCAGCAGACCCTAGTTCGAATCCCCGGCCCCCCTGAGCACCCCCAGGGTCACACCTGAGCACAGAGTCAGGAGGAACCCCTGAGCCACACAGGATGTGTCCAAACGCTACCCCCACTCTCCCAAAAGAGGTTTCTGTCTTCCCAGTTGGTCACAACAGTGTTTCTCCCATTCAGTCATCCGTCTGTCCATCGTCAGTGCTGGAGAGCTCAAGGCTGTATGCGCGACATTGGACCTGGCACTGAGGATGTGGGAAGGGGGGACGAGCTGGAAAGGTGGTACAGAGGCAGGAAGCGTGCCTCGTGCATGGCCGACCTGGGTTGGATCCCAGCCCCTATATGGTCCTGAGCCTTCCTGAGAGTGATTCCTGAGAGCAGAGTGAAGGAAGGAAGGAAGGAAGGAAGGAAGGAAGGAAGGAAGGAAGGAAGGAAGGAAGGAAGGAAGGAAGGAAGGAAGGAAGGAAGGAAGGAAGGAAGGAAGGAAGTCAGGAAGGAAGGAAGGAAGGAAGTCAGGAAGGAAGGAAGGAAGGAAGTCAGGAAGGAAGGAAGGAAGGAAGGAAGGAAGGAAGGAAGGAAGGAAGGAAGGAAGGAAGGAAGGAAGGAAGGAAGGAAGGAAGGAAGGAAGGAAGGAAGGAAGGAAGCATTCCTAGCCAGAAATGCCCAGGCAAATTTGCATCTTCCGTGGAGGACGCGAGAGGCCAAACTACCAACGCCAACTTGACCCCAGAGAAGAGCAGAGACAGGAGCACCGGCAGCTCCTCCCTGTCCTCGCTCTGGCCTGTGACTCTCCGCCGTGTCCCCCACTCCACACGAGGAGCCCCCGGCTTCCCTGCTCCGGCCCTCTCCCCACACCACACCCATGCCGAGCATCAGCTTCCTATGGCCCCTATGGCCGGTGCTTCCTGTCCACCCTCCAGCAGCACCCCTGCCCCACCCCCAGGGCAGTTTCCCCAGGAGAGACACAGAAAGGTTTCCTCTGGCACCACCACAGAGGGCGGGTGCTCAGGGAGCAGCAGAGGGAGAAACTCAACCCCTCGCGTTACTACGAAGACGAGCCCAGGGGGCTAGAAGGAGGGGTGATGGCTTTCCTAGGAATGCGTCACCCTGACTGTAGTGAGCACCAGAAGGGGAGTTTATGGTAGTGGACCTGGCCGAACAAGGGACGGAAGCTGGCCCGAGAGCCAGTGTCCATGACACACGGTGAGGCTGGACACACTACCCCCAGCTCTAGGGAGGCCTGTCCCCCAGTCAGCGAGAGATGTGCAGCAGGCGCAAAGGGAAATGCATTCCCCAGACTCCCAGCAGGCTTCTTGAGTGACTGCACACCCACTGGACCAGGATTCCTGAGTGATTTGCACACCCACTGGACCAGGATTCCTGAGTGATTTGCACACCCACTGGACCAGGATTCCTGAGTGATTTGCACACCCACTGGACCAGGATTCCTGAGTGATTTGCACACCCACTGGACCAGGATTCCTGAGTGATTTGCACACCCACTGGACCAGGCTTCTTGAGTGATTTGCACACCCACTGGACCAGGCTTCTTGAGTGATTTGCACACCCACTGGACCAGGCTTCTTGAGTGATTTGCACACCCACTGGACCAGGATTCTTGAGTGATTTGCACACCCACTGGACCAGGCTTCTTGAGTGATTTGCACACCCACTGGACCAGGCTTCTTGAGTGATTTGCACACCCACTGGACCAGGCTTCTTGAGTGATTTGCACACCCACTGGACCAGGCTTCTTGAGTGATTTGCACACCCACTGGACCAGGCTTCTTGAGTGATTTGCACACCCACTGGACCAGGCTTCTTGAGTGATTTGCACACCCACTGGACCAGGATTCCTGAGTGATTTGCACACCCACTGGACCAGGCTTCCTGAGTGATTTGCACACCCACTGGACCAGGATTCCTGAGTGATTTGCACACCCACTGGACCAGGCTTCTTGAGTGATTTGCACACCCACTGGACCAGGATTCCTGAGTGATTTGCACACCCACTGGACCAGGATTCCTGAGTGATTTGCACACCCACTGGACCAGGATTCCTGAGTCATTTGCACACCCACTGGACCAGGATTCTTGAGTGATTTGCACACCCACTGGACCAGGATTCTTGAGTGATTTGCACACCCACTGGACCAGGCTTCTTGAGTGATTTGCACACCCACTGGACCAGGATTCTTGAGTGATTTGCACACCCACTGGACCAGGATTCCTGAGTGATTTGCACACCCACTGGACCAGGATTCCTGAGTGATTTGCACACCCACTGGACCAGGCTTCTTGAGTGATTTGCACACCCACTGGACCAGGCTTCTTGAGTGATTTGCACACCCACTGGACCAGGATTCCTGAGTGATTTGCACACCCACTGGACCAGGCTTCTTGAGTGATTTGCACACCCACTGGACCAGGATTCCTGAGTCATTTGCACACCCACTGGACCAGGATTCCTGAGTGATTTGCACACCCACTGGACCAGGATTCCTGAGTCATTTGCACACCCACTGGACCAGGCTTCTTGAGTGATTTGCACACCCACTGGACCAGGCTTCCTGAGTGATTTGCACACCCACTGGACCAGGATTCCTGAGTGATTTGCACACCCACTGGACCAGGATTCCTGAGTGATTTGCACACCCACTGGACCAGGATTCCTGAGTGATTTGCACACCCACTGGACCAGGATTCCTGAGTGATTTGCACACCCACTGGACCAGGCTTCCTGAGTGATTTGCACACCCACTGGACCAGGCTTCCTGAGTCATTTGCACACCCACTGGACCAGGCTTCCTGAGTGATTTGCACACCCACTGGACCAGGCTTCCTGAGTGATTTGCACACCCACTGGACCAGGCTTCCTGAGTGATTTGCACACCCACTGGACCAGGATTCCTGAGTGATTTGCACACCCACTGGACCAGGATTCCTGAGTGATTTGCACACCCACTGGACCAGGCTTCCTGAGTGATTTGCACACCCACTGGACCAGGCTTCCTGAGTCATTTGCACACCCACTGGACCAGGCTTCCTGAGTGATTTGCACACCCACTGGACCAGGATTCCTGAGTGATTTGCACACCCACTGGACCAGGCTTCCTGAGTGATTTGCACACCCACTGGACCAGGCTTCCTGAGTCATTTGCACACCCACTGGACCAGGATTCTTGAGTGATTTTGCACACCCACTGGACCAGGATTCTTGAGTGATTTGCACACCCACTGGCACTGGGGTCTGTGTCCATCAGACCCCATCCAGGCATGAGCCACTGCGGGTCTGCACCAGGGGCAAAGTGCAAAGGCAAGAGAAGGTGCCCTGCTCCAGAAGCTCCCATGCTAGGAGCTGCCATCTGCGCCTCAGCCCCTGCCTGCGCCCGCAGGGGCCGGGGTGTTCTTGCTGGACGTGGCTGGGAGCTATTCGTCAGGAATGGAAACCATTAATGCGCCGCACACACCACTCTCTGTTTTATGGAATTCTTGCACCGCGGAGCTCTTTTTATTTTATTATTTTCTTTAACAGTCAGAAATCTGGGACGTTCACAAAGAGATTTTTCAACTGCCTTCGGTGACCCTTAACCTAACAGGTTTTCCCTAATCTGTAAATTGGAGTTAAAAGTATTTCAGTACCTTTGGAGTGGGGAGCTCTTTGTCTTTGAAGGAGCGACGTCCCTAACAATACAGCCATACATACCTGGGGCTTCCTAGCTGGTTACTGCAAATCAAAAACACGTGAGCATGAGCAGAGGTTACCTTGTCGACACCCAGCACTCCGAGTCTCTTCCAGATCATTCTGCGGGCTGCAGCCCCTGAACCATCTTCTTCTTTTCTCACTTATGAATGCCAAAATAGGAGCTGACATCATCCATTAAAATCCATTTTTTTCTCTAAACACAGATATTCTCCCCTAACAGTCAGGAATAAAAGCTCCTCTACTCAAAAAGCTCTTGCTTTCCTCTGTTTTTGTCTCAATTCTCTTTAGGAAAATAAGAAAAGATCTAGAAGGAGAGAAATTGTCCTCAGTACAAGATGTCCCTGTTCTTACCTTACCCTCAAGATTTGGTAAGGGCTGAATTCTTGGGACAATTCAACAGCTTCCACAGGGAGGAAGACACTGCGGCTTAGTAAAGGTCGCAGCCACCAACACATCTGCCTCTGAAGAAAATCATTTTTAGCTTTCAAATAATTTTCCTGAGTACGAAAGCAATGGATATCATTGAAGGAGAAAAATCATTGGGTACAAGAATAATTCATGACCTCCAAAATGAAGAAATGGATCAATTAATATCACATGGGAACTTTCTGCCCATAACATGTCAAGTCACTAAACCCTAGTGGTAACATCGAATCACATCGAAAGTTGTTTCTGATACGGAAGTTTTTTAACCTGGATGTTGGCACAAGGGGATGGAGAGTAAACACATGCACGGCTCGACAAGGATGGGCCCTGAATGTCTGTGGATATGACACTCACTGTCAGGCGACAAAGAGGACTTCCCATTTCCTCAGCTGAAATGAGATTTCTGTTTCAGTAGGAAATGAGACAGCAAGGACAGCATGGTTTTGTCCAGGGAAGATTGTAGATCAGAAGATGAAAAACATACCAAGACCCACGAATGGCTCACAGAGAAATGAATGCTCTCTGCTGCTAGACTGAACAGTAATACTTTCTCATAGGTACATTAGTGAACACAGGCCAGTCTTTAGAAAGCAAACAGACAGACACCCCCAAGCCACCTCTGGCTGGCCCAGGTAATCTCATCAACCACCTGATCCAAGGACTCTTGGGCCTGCTCTCTCCGGAGAGAGTATAAAACAACCGCCATAGCCATGCCGCTGGACCCTGCAACAGGCTGGTTTATTCAGGGCTTCCTGGAAGGGGGCGGGTGAGACCCCCTCCCAGCCCCAAGAGACCCAGCCCCGGCAGCCAAAGACCTCCAGAATTCAAACACCGCCATGCTCACCACGTGCTCAGGCTGAACGTCATCCATGAGTAAAACTATCCCTGGACATCTCATACCTCACACCACTCATGCTCCAAGAGTAGCACTACATTTGATGGGGTTTAAAGTAGAAGCAACCAATCTTAAAGGGAAATACATGTCCACATATATACACATATATGCACACAAGGCTCAACCCTTAACAAAATATTAGTAATGTCTTGTAGAAGGGCTCAATGGCCTCTGTGTGCAATTCAACAATCTTCACATATTCTCCTCTAAAGAAGTTTTTCGGAGCATTTTCAGCAGTTTATTCATAACAAACAGTACAAAATCAATTTTTTCAGTTCTACTTTGGGACAGGGAGTTAGGATTTGGGATGGAAACATCCAAAATATGGTGGTAGGAAGGTGTAAGGGTAGTGGGATGGGTGTTTGAATATTAAATGTAATTGAATATTGTGAACTACTTCATAAAAATAAAATAAAATAATTTTTTTAAAAATGAAAGGAGTTGTTAGCCTGTAGAATTGTTTTCTAGCCTCTGACTTTGAGTGGAAGACATACACTGGTGGAGAATGGGTGTTCAATCATTGTGTGACTGAAACTCGAACATGAAAGCTTTGTAAGTGTATCTCATGGCGAGTCAATAAAAAAAAATAAAGAAAGGAAAATAAACTAAAACATGGCAAGACAGTATATCTAAAGGATACAAAGAACATTTGGAAATGCTAAGACGTTATGGGGAGTAGACGGTCTGGTTGCATTGGGGGCTGCGGTTTTTTCGGGGGCGGCTGTACTGTGTAATGTGGCTGTTTGCTAGCCTGCCCTGCCCCACCCTCCTACCCGCCCAGCTGTGACAACCTCGCTGTCCTTTGACGGTGTCTTAGGTGACTGCACTGGAAGCAAAAACCTCCCAGGTAAGGAAGACTGGACCAGAGCAATGTGCTTTTACCAGCTCTGCAAGATCATTTTGTCTGTGTGTGAAGGAGGGCTGAGGCTCGGGTAGGACTGCTGCAGGATGGGGCCACTGCCTAAGTGCCGTGGCGTCCGGGTGGCCTGTGGAGGGCGCTGCAGATGTGCTCCATCTCACAGAGCATCCGGAATGCACAGCAAAGCTCAGCACTGTCTGTGGCAATCAGCAGAAGAAAGCTAGGTGGGTTGGCACCTGTGAGGACCTCCGTACAGGGGGTCAGTCACAGAGAGTGAGATAGACCCCACAGACCATTCAAGCTGGGGGGTCCCGAGGACAGCCATGAGTGAGCTCACAGACCACCCGCTTATTCAACACAATATTGCTCCCTCCTCTGATTCCCAAGATGTGAGCCACTGTGTACATTGACAGAGACGTTAAGGATGGTTCTTAAGCACACCAAAACACAGTGCGTCGGACAAAAGCAACCGGTGTTAGCGCAGATGTGGGGAGAAAGGGACTCTCCTTCACTGCTGGTGGGAATGCCGACTGGTTCAGCCCTTTTGGAAAACAATATGAATGGTTCTCAAGAAATTAGAAATTGGGCTCCCATTTGACCCGCAATACCACTCCTGGGAAGGAAAGGATTCTGAGAAAATGGTGCTAGGGAAATGGGAAATCCACACGGAGAGAAGAGAAACTTGAGGACTCAGACCTTCACAAAAATCAATTCCAGGTGGACGATAGCTGCAAATGTACGGGGCAAGACAAGTTTCTGGGACGCAATGAAGAAGACCATCTTCAAGGCACTGATACACTCATGAGAAGTTGAGCCACGTCACAATTTTCAAATATTAAGATTCTTTCAAAGATCAACACAGAAGATACAAAATGAATAAGAAGAGAAAATGGGGACAAGTCAAGAACTGTAATACAACACGGTGACACATTTAACCATCATCCTGGCCAGAGAGAGAGGACAGGGGTTAAAGCACTTGCCTTAGACACACACAGAAATCTCGAACCTGAGCAACTTGTGGCAGAGATGGCCTGGGACTTTGCAATAGGCCTTCTCCACTGGGTCACTCCAGACGGGGGCAGGTGCCGTCCCACCACCTGCCCTCTAAGAGCCCCAGAAGTCGCCATTTTCTAGAATCTGGCAAGAAGCCCATCTCCCAGTGGGCCAAGAGACACACACAGGAATCTCGGACCCGAGCAACTTGTGGCAGCAATTTCTTCACAGACCCTATTTATTAAAATCTTAGAATTCCTAAAGCAACATTATATTATATCCATAACAAGCGATACAAAACACATTGTCTAGCAATTGCATTTTCGATAGATATGAGGGATGGTAGGACTGGTCTCAAAATATCGAAGGTAACTAAAGTAGAGAAAGGATACCTTGCAACTTGTCTGCCACACAAGCAGGGGGAGGTATGGAATTGGGGGGGCGGGAATACTGGGATTTTGGTGGTGGAAAATGTGCACTGGTGAAGGGATGGGTGTTGGATGACCGTATGATCGAAGTTCAAACATGAAATTGTTGTTAGTGTATCTCACAGTGAACTAATAAAAAATAAAAATTAAAAAAAGAGCACTTGCCTTGCACACAGCATGCCCCAGTTCAAAAACCCACCATTATCTAAAATCCTCTGAGCACCCATAGGAGTGATCCTGAGCACAGAGGCAGGAGCAAACCCTGAGCACCTCCAGGTGTGACGCCACAGAAAAGCAGGGAGGAAGAAAAAAGGAACCAACATACGTGAAGGAAACCTTGCATGGAGATGTGTCCTTCTCAGCTCAGCCACCCAAGATTTGACCTGACAAACAGGTCCCCACTCAGCCCAGAGGCACGTGGCATTGGCCATGAAGGAGGGTCTTCCCCAGGCAGTAACGGATGAGTCACCCCCATTTCCAGGTGGGAGGAAGTGAGCAGCAGTAATCCTGTCACGGTGACCTTGGTGTTGATGGAACCCACCAAGGAAGGTCGATGTTCCTGAGCAAATGCAAATGCCAGAGAGTTTGGGGTTGCTCCCGAGGGTACAGCCCGATTCGCTTGGTGGGTGGTGGTCCTTGTGAATGGAGTGTAAGCACAGCACCCCAAAACCAGCTGTCGTCTGGGCCACAGCACCCTCCGTGTTCAGCCCATACCACCCTCCATGGTGGAATCCACAGAGGCTCCCAAGCAGGACAAAGGCATCAGCAACAGTTGCTGAGTGGGGGAGAAAAAGTGAAGAGGAAGAGGAAAACTCAAAGTGTCAAAAACATCAGAGGCGAAAGAAGTAGCTTAAGCCCAGCTGCAGGAAGAGTGATGGTGGGATCAGAGGTTGGGGCAGCAGGAGTGACCCCCCAAAGCCAGAATACCCCCCTCTCCAGCCTATCCCCTCCTTCGCCCTCTGGGTGGCCACCCTTTGGGAAAGAGAAGTTTGCACTCCAAGCCTGGGGCCATGTGAGGACCGAACAGAATTCAAGGATCCAGCTCTTCTGTCTCTCAGTGGTGAATCTCGTCCACCCTCACCGTCTCTAGCAGCTGGGCACCCACTCTCACCAGCGTTCTGTGCCAACCACCTTCAAAGGAAGGGCCCAGGAGTGAGCAGCGTGGCTCTCAGGGACAAGCCCCCATGGTGCCCACCGAATAAAAGCTGACAGAGGCAAGGAGGTCCCAGCCTCCCGTCCAGGGGCTGGCTGAGCCCATACTCCTGAGCCAGGCATACCAACAGCTTGTGTGGCTAGCCATGAACTGGGACATGCGACACCTGCAAGATGGCCAGGACCAGTATGGCAGGAGTCGCTGGCACTGGAGATTAAGGGGAAAATTGAAGACCAGATAGACCAGCTTTTCAGGCTCTCCCGCTACTGAAATATGGCCACAGGTGTATACACACACACACACACACACACACGCACACACACACGCACACACACACGCACACACACGCACACACACACGCACACACACGGGGGACTGGGGGACCCTAAGAGAGAGGCCACTGCATGCATCCCAGGGGAGGATGATGAAGCGGCTCTGTTAGCTCTCACGGAGGAAGAGGACAGGCTTACGGGCTGGTGGCAGAGAGGAGAGAGAATCCAAGCGGATGTGCGGTGTCTGTCCTAGTGTGTGGCCTTTGCCCCTGCAGTGACAGGCCTCAACTCCAGGACAGTGAAGACTTGGACCTGCAGCACTGGGAAAGACAGACAAGGTCTGATCTTAAATGCAAGGGTGCTTGCAGCTGTTTCTTTGGATTGCGTCCGGAGCTGCCAAGACCGGGACCCACCAATATCTGGACACAATATCTGGGTCCACACAACTGGATAACATCTGGGAGCCGAGGAGAAAAGCGGAGGGGAGGAGGAGGAGGAGAGAGGGGGAAATCAAGTTGAGCCACGAGACCATCCATCACTGAAAGCTGAGCAGAGCGAAACGGGCCGGTCTCTGAGCTTGGGGAGTGAAGGATTTCCCTCCCGCAGTGAGGACACTTTGGAGATTTGTGGTCACAGGTTTGGAGTGTGACCGGCCAGCACATTTCAGCATGTTTTCTCAGGCAACACACAGTAGCTCCAAGTGTAGCTGCTATATATGGAACCAAGTCCTCGGCCAATCACCACAAAACCTTCCTAAGTGTGTCCGTTATTAGCAGAACCTTGAGTGGGAGGTGAGGAGGCCCAGTGAAGTCAAGTAACTGGACCAGGGTCATTGCCAGTTGAGTTATCAATTAGGAGCTGGTTCTGAACAGGAAGACAAGAAGGAAGCATAGACTTGGGAGCAAAGGCAAGAGAAAATGGTGAGGCCGGAGAGTCCGTCCAGAAGGTAAGACACTTGCCTTGCATGCAGCTGACCTGGGTTTGATCCCCAGCACCCCATAGGGTCCCCTGAGAACCACCAGGAGTGATCCCTGAGAGTAGAACTCTGAGTAAGCCCTACGGACCGCTGGATATGGACCAAACACACAGAGACAGAGAGAGGGAGAGACAGAGACAGAGACAGAGAGAGAGAGTTCCTTGGTTAATGGAGATTCATAGAGAGCAGAGGCATGGACTTTACATTCAGAACAATACTCAGAGTGACTGCAAATGGTTTCCTCCATAAAAACACAAGACAGTACGTAACAATAAAATGAAGTGAGAGAAGAACGTGGTCTCGCGAAGTTTGCTGAATTTGCAAGAAACCCAAATTCAACCTTGGAATTTGGAAACTGAAATGAAAGTAAATAACCAAAGAACTGCTGTTGCCATGAGACCTAGCCTTGACAGAACTGGTCTGATGGCCAAGGATCAGAGCACCTTGGGCTCAAGCGAACAGACTTGACTTGGCAATTACAGAGCCTGTGTGTCTGATCAGATCACATGATCTCCTTATGTTTAATCAGGAAGCTTTAAGGGGGTGCATGTCTGCAGGCCCAGACACCCTCATTGGTGAGACTTTTGGTCCAATATTCACAACAAATGGTCTGAATATCACAAATAGGGTGTGAGTAAAATTCCGATATTCTGTTTGTTTTCAATTTGTTCATGATTCATTTCTCTCAATAGCTAAGCTACTCAGCAGGAAGGGTCTAATTCATATTATGAACAAGAACTGCAAATCTTAGTATAAATGAAGAAAATGGAGATTTTTATCACTACAGAAGGACTTACATTGAAAACCAGAGCATCATGAATGGTTTCTCATAATATGTGGCCTTCCCCCTCTAAATAAGCTGTGGCATTTAAAAAAATATTTTAAAAAGAGCTATAAACACAGCCTCTCTTATATTCAATATCTGGAAAAATTTAATTAAATGGAAAGGTGAAAAATAATATTTCCTCAGATGTAAGCGAAGATTTACCTCTTAAGTAATGGTCTCCACAAAATATGCAGTTTGGGTTTCCTTTCTTCTTATGCTATCTATAAATTTACTAATAAAAGGTTTTGTCTTGATTTACTAATGTTTGAAAAGATGGATTATGTTGGTATCTCAAGAACAGGATATCATAAATTAAGTATCCATACATGAAGTGGAAGTTCTTAGTTGCAGTATGACAAATGATTGTGTAAAATTACAATCAATAAAAGCAATTTGAACGTTCTAAAATGGATCTGACCACAACTGCTTGACACATACACACCGGTAAAACACTCCTGACTATTTCAAATTTTCAAGTCAGAGCTTAGACCCAGGCTATCAAAATATTTCCTTTCAATCAAGCAATTTCCCATATGTACTACCACAGTTAAATGTGAAAGTTCAATTCAAGATTTCCAATGTAGTTATCAAAGTTCACTTCAGGTCTTTAAATCGTAAATCAGTTGCAGACTACACAAAAGGAATAAGTTTGTTGATCTCAGTATTTTGTTTTGCTTTTTTTTTCCCCCAGCCATTCCCAAAGACAGAACTATTATTCTCCTGTGAATGTTGAGTAGAAATCCGAGCGTGCTTGCTCTGGTGGTCTGTTTAGATGCAACGAGAATGTGACGGAAACAAAGCAGTGAGGAAGGTGGGAACGCTATTAAATGATTTCTCTTGGACACGGAGCATGTTTGGGGCGGGAATGAGCTGGTGCAGATGAGCGTGGGTAGTTACTTCTTATGTGGAACAACTTTGGCTCTGCAGAGTGGTTTATCAAAGGAGGCTTTGTGTCTGGGTGAGACCAGCTTTCCACTCAGAGTAATTTTACTAAAGCCGTCGAAGCCTCTGCTTCCAGGCTGCCCCCCTGAAACACGGCCCACAGTTCTTCATGAGCAGGTAGGTGGCACGGGGCATGCTAACAGTAATGGGTGCTGTGTTCATAACATGTCAATCTTCCTAAATACTGTTTAGAGTCTTTGATGCTTCAATGAGCTATCAGACTCACCTGTCACAGATCAACAATCTCTTAGGCTCACCTCATGCTTTCTCACAAAAGCCAGTTTTCTTGCGTTGCATAAAAGACAAAAAACAAAAACAAACAAACAAACAAAAGTGGAGTTCAGGCCCAATTCAATCAGCTTAATCAATGGCTGAATAAATAGCAGTACTCCTACACTTAAAGGAAGAAAGAGAGAGAGAGAGAAAAAGAAAGAAAGAAAGAAAGAAAGAAAGAAAGAAGAAAGAAAGAAAGAAAGAAAGAAAGAAAGAAAGAAAGAAAGAAGAAAGAAAGAAAGAAAGAAAGGAGGGAGGGAGGGAGGGAGGGAGGGAGGGAGGGGAGGGAGGGAGGGAGGGAGAGAGGGGGGAGGGGGAGGGAGGGGAGGGAGAGAGGGAGGAAGAAAGAAAGAAAGAAAGAAAGAAAGAAAGAAAGAAAGAAAGAAAGAAAGAAAGAAAGAAAGAAAGAAAGAAAGAAAGAAAGAAAGAAAGAAAAGAAAGAAAGAAGAAGAAAGGAGGGAGGGAGGGAGGGGAGGGAGGGAGGGAGGGAGGGAGGGAGAAAGAAAGAAAGAAAGAAAGAAAGAAAGAAAGAAAGAAAGAAAGAAAAGAAAGAAAGAAAGAAAGAAAGAAAGAAAGAAAGAAAGAAAGAAAGAAAGAAAGAAAGAAAGGAAGGTAGGAAGGAAGGAAGGAAGGAAGGTAGAAGGAAGGAAGGAAGGGAGGGAGAGAGGGAGAGAGGGGGGAGGGAGGGAGGGAGAGAGAGAGGAGAAAGAAAGAAAGAAAGAAGAAAGAAAGAAAGAAAGAAAGAAAGAGAAGAAAGAAAGGAAGGAGAAGGAAGGAAGGAAGGAAGAGGAAGGAAGGAAGGAAGGAAGGAAGGAAGGAAGAAGGAAGAGAGGAGAAAGAAAGAAAGAAAGAAAGAAAGAGAGAAAGAAAGAAAGAAAGAAAGAAAGAAAGAAAGAAAGAAAGAAAGAAGAGAGAGAGAGAAAGAAAGAAAGAGAGAGAGAAAGAAAGAGAGAAAGAGAGAAAGAAAGCAAGCATTGCTTCTCACAAAACCTCCAGAACACTGTCTGTGTTTTTATTGCACATTCAATAAGTTCCTATTAATTAATATCTTCTCTAAAATTATTCAAGAAAAAAAACTCCTAAGAAATTTTTCTCTTTTGGAGGCTAGAGAGATCGTAAGGGGGTAGGCACTCATTATGCATGTGGCCAACCTGGGCTTAATCCCTGACACCACATGTGGTCCCCAAACACGGCCAGAGGTCATCCCTGAGCACAGAGCCAGGAGTAAGCCTTGAGCACTCTTAGGAGAGGCCCTACCACCTCACCCCCCTCACAAAAAAAGAAATGTTCATCTTCTCTATTTCATCGAGAGAATAGTCTTCGTTGTGACAATAGCACGCCCCCCAGTTGGATGGTATCCAGAAATCACAGTAAAAAATTAATGCCCATTGACTGTCTCACTGTGTCTCATCAGAGCCTATGTATTGGACACTGTTCCTCCCATTTAATAGGTGGATAAACTGAGGCTTAGTCAGATGAAGTCCTGTCACTGCCAGAAAGTCAGAAGCAGGAACTGGGGTACAACCGAAAGTTCTCTGACCACAAAACTGGGGGTGACCCTGAATTGCCCTGAGCACTGTTCTGTGGATAGCATTCTGGGTCCGAAACTGTTCATTCACTATTTCAATCCTCAACCAGGTCCTGAAGACCCCTGTGGTAAAGGCATCCGCATGGGGACGAATTTCCCACAGGATTTCAATGTTACTTCACAGGCTGTCGCCAATAGCAGAAAGGGCCTGGAGCAGGTCTCAGGAGCACCCTGCCAGGGAAGCTGAGGGAAGCTGACACCTGGGGTAGGATCGGTGCAGGAACACTGTAGCACTGTCATCCCATTGTCCATCGATTTTGCTCAAGTGGGCACCAGTCACGTCTCCATTGTGAGACTTGTTGTTACTGTTTTTGGCATATTGAATATGCCATGGGGAGCTTGCCAGGCTCTGCCTTGCGGGTGGGATACTCTCAGTAGCTTGCCAGGCTCTCCCAGAGGGATGGAGGAATCGAACCTGGGTCAGCCGCGTGCAAGGCAAACGCCCTACCCTCTGTGCTATCGCTCTAGCTGGAACACTGTTGAAAATTATGAATAACTTTGTAAATCACAGTGCTTTGAAACAATTTTTTTAAAGAGGAATTTTCTTGGACTGGAGCAAGTACAGTGGGTAGGGCATTTGCTTTGTCTATAGCAGACCCAGGTTTGATCCCCTGAATCCCACATGGTCCCCCAAGCACTGCCAACAGTAATTCCTGAGTCCAGAGCCTGGAGGAATCCCTGCTGACTGTGGCCCCCAAACAAACAAACAAACAAACAAGCAAACAGAAATTCTCTCTGGAAGCCCCGAGGAGCCCAGTGATGCCCCTGAGTTTGCTGAAAGAGCTTCCCAAGTCACCCACACACTGTTAGCAGCCCAAGTACCCCCCAGTCTCCTCTGGCTGCTCCCATCCATCTAAAAATACCCCTCTGGCTTCTCCTGCCCATAAACAGAAACAGTTCCATCATCCAAAAGCAGAGCTGTGCTTTCAGGGGCACTTTATTTTTGTAGGTGTGCAAGGCTTTGGAATCAAAGCAGCAGAATTATTCAAATTAATCCAATTTTCTTTCATTTATTTAGTTAGCTCATACCTCTACAGGATATATTTTGGAAGGCGCTCTTCAGCCCAGCCATTTCTAAATCAAAGCTTTCTTTGGGAGCCCCGAGACCTAACCCAAACTAGACAGCGGCCGGGCCAGCTGCAGAGCCCGCCCCACCTGGATGGAACCTGGAATGCGCTCTCTGCCCATGCTCACATTGAATTACGGTGTCAGGACCCAAACTGACGTGGCTTTCATCCATGGCCAAAACTATGAGGCTCTCTGGCTTGGATTTCGGTAAACAAAGAATAAATCCCAATATGTCGCAGGGCGGCAGGGATTCATGATCCCTGGGCAGGGGAGAGTTAGGAAACCAGCCGCTCCCCGGGAAGAGAGGCCTCATCTCGGAGGCACGGCTCTGCAGAACGTCGTTCCAAACGACGCATCCACGGAACCACAGGCCCAGCTCTGAGCCCTGTTGGCATTGCTTGGGCCAGCCGCCGCCACAGCTGGCATTCTGCACAAACCTGCCACGGCTTCTCCTACCCCATCCCAGGGCATTTTCAGTGATGTGGCATATTTACAACAAACAAGTGAAAGGCCTGTCTCTCTGCAGGGTGAGAAGGAGACAGACTCTGAGCAGAGACGTTTGTGTCTCTTAGTGAGGGAGCAGCTGGGTTCCTGGCCATGGAAGCTCCCTAAATCGAGGGAACCCAGATCAGAGCATGCCCTTCACTTGGGAAACCCTGAAAAAACCTGTAAAGATAATGAATTAATCTTAAAAGACTGTCCCATTCAGGGGCTAGAGCGATAGCACAACGTGTATGGCATTTGCTTTGCACACGGTCGACCTGGGTTCGATTTCTAGAATCCCATATGGTCCCTCTCCAGGAGTAATTCTTGAGTGCAGAGCCAGGAGTAACCCCTGAGCATCGCCCGTGTGACCCAAAAGGCAATATATATATATATATATATATATATATATATATATATATATATATATATACTGTCTCATTCAGCCCAGATAATGCAGAAAAATATCTGAAACCCAGTGACAAGAGAAATGTCCTGCCACCTGGGTTCGAAATTCTTCAATTAGGAAATGAAAACTTGGACTGTACACAAGAGTTCAGGCTTGTTCCAAATGCGGGGACCGGAACTCATCCCCATCAGTGTCTCGGGGAAGAGCTCAGTGGAAGAACTCAGACCTTAGGGGATAGTACAGAGCGATAGTACAGGGGTTAGGGTGTTTGCCTTGCATGCAGCTGACCTGGGTTTGATCCCCAGCATCCCACATGGCCCCCCAAACACCATCAGGGGTAATTCCTGAGTGTAGAGCCAGGAGTAACCCCTGAGCCTTACTGGGTGTGACCCCAAAAGCCAAAAACAAAAATGAACTGAGCTTGTAAGCATGAGACCCAAAGTTGGATCCCTGCAGCCACCTGCATGCCCCAAGAGAATCCCAGACAGCTTTGCCTTTTGGGAGCCCCACAGGTAAAGCATGTGACTAGGTGAACACTGTGGTCAAGTGTGTGAGCACCACACACGGATCAGTGTGGAGCCCCAAACCTCGCCATCACAACAAAGGGGAAGGACTCAGCCTGATGTAGCAAGAAGACGGGAAGGCCAGCTCTCAGACTAAGAAATGGGTCTGCAAACTCCTCACTGCCCACCTGTTGTGAGTCAACGCCAGACTCTCGCCTGCAATGCAGCTCTGGAGAGCCCAGAAGGAGGACATGGCCACTGTAGGCAACACAGATGGCCACGTGAAGACACAGCAGGCTTCGCAGCTGGGTGGGGGGGGTGTAGAACAGGGGTAATGGTTCTATACATATGCCTGGAATCATGTTTCTCTTCTGGTTTGACTAGGGTGGTCCTCTGGGGTCATGCCTATCCCCGACTGTAGGATAACATTGCTTTGTCCTTTCCCCCTTGCCACGAGGAGCTTAGGTATATCAGGTCACACCCATCATAGCGCTCTTGAGTCACTCCATTCCTTTGTTAACCTGTAACTACTTCTCTATGCTCTCTTCCCCAACCATTTAATCAGCTTTCCCCCCTAATCAGACTCTGTTAACTTGTAAGGTCAGATCCTTCCAGGACACTGAACTTGTATTGTAAGTTAGCATTGCCTTTCTCCTCTCCTTGTGTCTTTTGAATAGTTCAGTTAAAAGCGATCTCATTTTTGTATGGACAAAGGAAGACAGCTAATATTATGCTTTTGTAACATGGGATTTAATTGGCTTCGAATATTATTCACTCCCAGGCATCTGCTTTCTTGGCTTAAGCTTCGGTTGCCCTCAGTTCCTAGCACCCCATAAGCAGGGTCCTGATGATGGACTGAAGGGACCCAGGGCAAACTGTGAGCTACCCTGGCATCGATATGTGCCAGGCCAAAGTGCCACGATTCTTAACTATAAGTTAAGAGCTTGATCATGGACAAATGCTGTCATGATCCAAAAGAAACAACAAGACTAGGACCCTGCTAGGGATAGGAAAGACTAATCTGGCCTGAGCACTGTAGTCTGAGATGGAGATGACCCCAGGAGAGCAATTCTATAAACTTAATTGTATCTCTTGCTGTGTCCATACAAAATGATTAATATTATGAATACTTATATGTTTGTTGGACAAGGAGAGGAGAAACACACACATGGGACTCCGCTCCTGGGCGGGTGTCCTGCTGAAAGAGAATCTGTCCTAGAAGCAGCATCCCCTGAGGGAAAGAACTTTACCCCTATTGATTGTGACCACACCTAGGTGTAAGCCCCCACCCCTCATTCAGGGGGATTTAACTACTCTGTTATAGTGGGTGGGGGATCCGGATCCCTAGCCAGGAGGAGAAGGAGAATGGGAGAGACAGGAGGAGATCAATGAGAGATGGAGGAGAATGAAGTAGCCTGGGGGAGGGAGAAGCAGGAGGAGAATCAGAGGGGAATGGAGATGGGAATGGAATAAACTGTAACTGAGACCAACCAGCCTGGCCTGCTTGCTTGCTTCCTTCCTTCCTTCCTTCCTAACTTCCTTCCTTCCTTCCTTCCTTCCTTCCTTCCTTCCTTCCTTCCTTCCTTCCTTCCTTCCTTCCTTCCTTCTCCTGCCCATCACCATCGACCTCCCCGGGGTGGGGGAAGTGGCGTGAGACTACCAAGAGCAGGTGGCGAGAGAGATAGAGCCCGCTGCCCCTTTTTTTTTGTGATTACTCACCCGACCCCACAGCAAACACCCCAGTAGGGTTATTTACATGCAGGGACTAACGGTTCTGCCTGAATTCTCCCCAGTCCTAGACTCAAGCCACTGAGACCCTTTCATGTGTTCATGCATCATGATTGCAGGAGTGAAGACAAGCGCCTGGCATGCAGCCTCCTCTGGTTTGATCCCTAGTACTACAGACATCCTCCCCTGTAGGATAACATTGGGCTTGTCCTTTCAGCCTTGCCGCAGGGAATTTAGTTTACCTTAAAGCAATGTCCTTTCTGTATGGACACAGGAAGACAGTTGATATTATGCTTTGTAACTTGGGAGCTGATTGACTCCAACAATGTTTACTCCTGCATCTGCTTTCTGGACTCAGTTGCTCTTAGTTCCTAGCACCCCAAAATCAGGGTCCTGACGAGGGACAGAATGGACCCAGGGCAAGCTGTGAGCTACCCTGGCATCGAAATGGGCCAGGCCAAAGTGCCACAATACTCAACTCTAAGTTGAGAGCATGGTCATAGACAAATGCTGTCATGATCCAAAAGTAACGAGACTAGGACCCTGCTGGGGTTAGGAAGACTAACCTGGCCTGAGGACTGTGGTCTGGAGTAATATATAGTGAGACATATTACTGTCCTCAGGAAGAACCAAACTTTAAGTCTAATATATCTCTTACTATGCTCATACAGAGTGACATTGCTAGAAATATTAGAAGTAGATTTACTACAACTATTTAAGTGGATTACTAGCTGAGGAAAGAAGAAAGTGACACACCCTTGTTTGGATCCCACCCTTGAGCGGATCTCCCAGTAATCTGGAGTAATCTCCTTAGATGAGATTCTGTTAATCTCCTGGAGATCAACCCTCTTTGTTGATTTGTTAATGTTCAACCCACCTTTGAGTCACCACCCTATGTGATTGCTATATGAACTAAGATTGTAGGGGGAGAAGTAAGGGGAGAAGACACAGAAGCAGAGCACACGGCCAAAGAGAATCAGGGAGTCACTGGAGCCAGAAGCAGGGGAAAGAAAGAGCACAAAGTGAGTGAGAGTCAGAGTCAGAAGTAAGGGTCAGACTCAGAAGTAAGGGACAGAGTCAGAAGTGAGAGCGAGAGGGCTCCAGAGAGAGAAGCAGAAGGGCTTCAGAGAGAGATCGGAGAAGACCAGAAGAGAGACAACAGAGAGAGAGAGAGGTTGGAAGAGACCAGAGGAAAGACGACAGAGACAGAGTGAGAGACAGACAGAAGAGAGCACAGCGGCACACACAGAAGCAGAGCACAAGGAGGAGCCATCCCTATCCGGTCCATACATAGTGGCTCGAGAGCACTGAACGTGAGCAGTGAAAGAGAGAGAGAGATGCCCCGAGAGCCCATGAACACACATCACATCATCCCTTCCACATGCATGTGTCGTTTGTATTTTTACACTCCCCAAATGGTGCCCAGGTGGCCTGTGTAATCTCTGGCAAGAGCATCCCTGCTTACTCAGAACCACCAACCTGTTGGCCAAGAATTGGTAGGAGGGGGTTGCTGGGCCCCCAGAGCACCATTTGGGAGTCCCTCCCTAAAGTTCTAAGAGGGTTCACAGAATATGGCATTAGAATCAAATACTGATTGCTTATAAATGGATGGTCATGGAGAGTATCACGCTAAGTGAAATGACTCAGAAGGACAGACACAGAAGGACGGCACTCATTTGTGGAGCACAAAATAACATAATCACTGTATCACTGTCATCCCATTGCTTATGAATTTGCTTGAGCAGCTGCCAGTAGCATTTCCATTTGTGCCTGTCATATTCAGGGTCAGGGGAATGAGGCTCATTATTGTTACTGTTTTTGGCACGTCAAACATGCCACGGGTAGCTTGCCAGCCTCTGCTGTGCAATATTCTGCATTGTTCTCTTCTGGGATCTTTGTATTATAGTCTCTGGATCTTGGTCCTTGATGAGATTACATGGCACGGGGGCAGTTTATGGGTGTGGCTACCAAGTTACTGGAAAACTGGGGATCTGGGTAGAAGAGGCCCAGTCCCCATCTGAGCAGGCTTGGAGATCTCAGCCACGGGTCCCGCACACCTGGGTTCCTCTGCTGGTTCCTTCATGGGTGAGGCTCGTCCGAGAGTGTGAAGAGTGACCTTGAGCATGGCTGTGGCTGGATTCTGGATGTTTTCGGCTGCTGGGGTGGGGAGGGAAACTCAACCTGCTCCCCTCCGAGGGGACCCCGGTGAAGAGAGTCTGGCACGGATGCGGGAGATTCTATGAGACTGATAGCCAAGGGCAGTAGAGACAAGGACCAGGAAGACTGCCCCATTGTTGGCAGCCTGCCACATGAGCTGGGGGAGAAGGCAGCTGGGATAGAGAAGGGATCACTATCAATGATGGTTGGAGGGATCGTTCAGGATGGAAGATGTGTACTGAAAGTAGGTAAAGGACCAAACATGATAGCCTCTCAGTACCTGTATTGCAAACCATAATCCTCTCTTGGAAGAGAGTATGGAGGAAATTGTCTGCCATGGAGGCAGGGGGAGGGTTGGAAAAAGGGGGTATACTGGGGACACTGGTGTTAGAGAATGTGCACTGGTGGAAAGATGGGTGTTTAATCATTGTATGACTGAAACTCAAACATGAAAGCTTCATAACTATCTCACGGTGATTCAATAATTTAAAAAAAGAATCAAATACTGAGTGTTTTGGTGTGTTGTCTTTATTCCCTGTCAAAGTATACATGACCAAATAAGGCACACTGTCACACGTACATATATGCATATACACATACACACATGCATATACAGACACACTCATGCACAAGCATGCCTACATACACACTCAAACACACAGACATATACATCTGTGTATATACATGTTACAGGCACACATAGACATGAGCTTATGCATACAACAGAGTCTCCCTATAAAAAAACAGCAAACTACCATCATTTTGGTGCCCATTTTCCATCCTCTCCAAACATAAACACATAAAACATCCCATTGTATATAATTGAGCCCACATTATACACATTGTTTCATATCCCTCAATGTTCCATCACTGTTACTTCCCCAGGGGAGGATGCCAGAAGATATTTATTCTTTGTATCCTTGGGAATGATTTGCACTTCTTATTTTACAAACTTTCTAAAATGTTTAAATGTTTAAGACTTTGACTTCAGCGCCAGTTGTTCCCTTTGTAACTCTGTGTGTTTTAACTTGTGCCTTTAGAATTCATACTCTGAGAAAGGGGGGCGCGGGCATCGCCAGGTTAGCCAGGGGCCCTGTGGAGCAGAAAAGTTAAGGAACCCCTCACAAGGTGATAACCGATGAGGTTTCTCAAGCTCCAATTCAGACAGGAATCCCTGGATCTGGGTGAAATGAAAGCCGGAGAGCTGGAGGGAAGCTGTGGCCCAACCCCGGGCAGCACTGCTCTGCACTTTTAAAAGGAACAAGTAGTCATCTATTTTTTAAAAACATATATATCAATATTCGTATTAAGGCACCATGACTTGCAAAGGTGCACTTAAGAGTGGAGGCGGGGATATTACACATAATCCATCAGCAGGTACCTGAACTATATAACACTGTGACAGCTTCTTATTCTATTATTTCCCATGCTGTCCTCTATATTTAAAGACCCCTCAACTGTTATTCTTTCCCGAGTGCATTTTTGCTCGCCCTGTAACATATTCTATGCTTTCCTGGTATTCTAAGACCTAAACTGTTTTACCCAAGGATTATCCCATCCTTGGAGTTTCTTGTTAGGGGAATGATTTCCTACAACCCCACACTTGCCAGTGAAGTTCTCCAGGATAGCTCTCCTCAAAGGGAAAAAGAAGGCAGAGAAATGAGAAGCGAGCCCAAGGGTCCTGGCTGTACATTGCAGAGCACTCAGAGTGAGCCCCTAGCTCTTTTGTCTTTTCTCCATACAAATAATGAAAGAGAGGAAAGAGATTTTTTTTTAAAATCCAGTTCACAATTGTGCCTTAGAAAATCAAGTACCTTGGAATCAGCTTAACTCGAGGTGAAGAACTTCAACAAAGAAAACTACAAAACACTACTTTAAGAAATAAAAGAAAACATGAGGAAATGGAGACCTATCCCCTGCTCATTGATCAGGAGGATTAATGTGTCGTCAAAGTGGCAACGGCCACTCTCCTCCTAGATGTGATCAGAGTGGCCGCACATGTGCGGCCCCTCCGTTGCTGACCGCCCACGATCCTGGAGGCCATCTAACTACCTTCAGCACCAGCAGCTTCTTGCAGAAGTGTCTCTAGACTGTGAACTAAGCCACAGCCCCATGCTGCCCCAGGAGGGGAAAGGTTTCTCTCTCGGCTTTTCCTTTCTGGGGGTGCGGCGTGGTGACCACCATCTTATAAGGCCCACTAAAGAAAGGTACAAGCTTGCAATGATGCAATTTTTGGCAGAAATTTCCCTGGACTTAGTGACTAAAATACAGAAATCTAAAATGGATATCGTGGCCACACAACCTCATATCTCTTCATTCTCAGCAAGGGAAACCAAGTTATCAAATGCTGCCTTTTCAGCAGGTTCGATTTTGGGGGGAGAATTCCAAACAATAATAGTGAGTTTTATGTTGAAATATTGAATGTAATCAAAGTAAAGAGAAAGCAAAGTGAAAATTATCAGCTACACAGGCGGGGGGTAGGGGTGGGGTGGGAGGTATATGGTGGTTCTTGGTGGTGGAACATGGGCACTGGTGAAGGGATGGGTGTTTGAGCATTGTATGACTGAGACTTAAGCCTGAAATCTTTGTAACTTTTTACATGGTGATTCAATAAAGAATTTTTTTTTAAAAGGGCAACACTCCCCAAAGCATTATATAGGTTCAATGTTGTCCCTAAAAGGGTACTCATGACATTTTTTAAAAGAAATAGATCAAGCATTCCTGAAATTCATATGGAACAATAAAGCCCCTTGGATAACTAAAGCAATTTTGGGGGAAAAGAAGATGAGAGGCATCACCTTCCCCAACTGCAAACTGTAGTACAAAACAGCAGTAATTCAGAGTCCACCGCTAACCACTGGACAGCCCTGCCCACTTATCTCTGAAACTCCAGCTCTACCTCCGGCATGGGAGAGATGTCCCCCCTGGTACTCAGCCTGGGAGGCAGAGGATGCGAAGTCAGTGGAACCGAGTCAGAGAAGGAGCGATGAGGCGAGAGGGAGACATGGCGGGCTCAGTGTCGAGCCTGAAGCACCCCACGGCAGAGGGGATTGACTCATTTTGTGGGGAAGGGGGGTTGTGGCTTATGGAACGAGAGACTGGAAGACCAACTGGTCAGCTTTCAAAAAAGTGCTTCAGGGAAGACAGAGGCAGGGAAGGTGGCAGACGCCCGCCAGGGTGTGCAGAGGGCGGGGGAGATCGGACTCTCATTCTCTCAGCCCTCACAGGTAGCTGTCTGGAAGAGAACACTCCTTCCCCACTCTGGAGCCTCTGTGTGTGTGTGTGTGTGTGTGTGTGTGTGTGTGTGTGTGTGTGGAAAGGGGCGTGTCTACAAAGCCAGTGCAGCCAGGGGTATGGTGCAACTCAAACAGAGAAATGGGGTGCGCCTTTGCTCCCCACAGCAGTGCTGCAGGAACCTGCAGTCCCCCCCCCCGGGGTGGATTCAAATCATAACACGGAAAAAAAAAAAGACCCAATTCCATCCCAACCAGGTTCATCTCAGAATTTCCGTGATTCTAAAAGGAACATGCCACGTTCCAAACACTGAAGCTTTTGGGGGGATAGAAGGCTCTCCCCGTCCCTCCGAGTCCCTGTTCTGAGAGCTCTTATTTCTATCTGAACAGGAAAAAGTCTCATCTGGGAAAACTCTGGTGGTGTTAGACCCTCAGTACCTTGAAAGCACCAAGAGAGGTTTGCGTGGGTGACCGCAGACCGCAAGTTCAGGTCCAACCTGCACGAGATGAGTATTAGGGATCCATCCCCCTGAAGCAAAGCTTTCTTCCTTTCTCCGCAGGGAGGGTCTCGGCGCGAGCCCTCCCCCCTCCGGGATAAACAGGGGAGGCCCAGTCAGGAGCAGCTGCCAGTCCCAACCCGTCCACATCTGGTGCCCAGTGGCAGAGGTTCCCGTGGAAAGGACATCTGGGTGTCATTTTTCAGAGCACCCCTCTCGTGACGGGGCTAATCAGAAACATCCCTGGCACTGTGCCTCAGACCCTCCTCTCCCCACTGACCTCCAGCCGGTGACGTCACCCAGCATGTGGCCAACTGGCTTTTCCAGGGCGAGCGTCCCCCAAGACTAGGATCTGGCTGGAGACTAAAGACACCACAAAACCCGACCTTGGCCCTCCCTTCACTCCTTGAAGGACAGTTTGGTGCGACAAACCCGGCCCCCGTTCCAGGGAAAGTCTCTGCATTGCTTCAGTGGGACACATTTTCCATAACTCATCAAAGACTTAGACAAAAATCAGAATGAATCCAGAGAGGCCGGGTGAAGCCTCTCCTAACTAGCTGGGGTAGGTAAGGGGGTTGCAGGCAAACAGACCTCAGGGGATTACAAAAGATCAAATTCTTGTGGTTTTCCTTCAAATGTTGCAAATTTGAGTTTAATTTGCAAAATAATGGCTGGGGGGACTGAGGGGCTAATGAGGAAGGTGGGGACAGATCTGGGGAAAACATCAGTTCCCCAGACGCTAGAGATGCTGGAACACGCGTGTTTCCATCACACATGGAACCCAGGGAGCTCAGTGGGACAGACTGAGATGAAACAGAACCGGAGTACAGGCACGTATCAGAACTCAGGCCCCTCCGAGCTCTAGGACGGCCCATTTTTCCACCAAAATGAGATGAATTCCGTTCATTTCCAGAAAGGCGCCTCTCTATAAAGCAAGAACATTGTTGTAACAGGATGGGTCCCTTTTGTCTCTCAACCCAGATCCCAGTTGCATGGGTACACGAACCAGTCCTTCGGAGATGCTTTTGGAAGAGTTCCAGGTCTCAAAGAGGATCAGTGAGCAATGTCTCAATTTTTTTTTCAGACTATCTGCAATAACCAAAAGGGAACACCCTTCCGGTTATTCACACAAACAACCCCCAGGGATAAGAGGGCACTCGGACAATCTAACATGATAAACTATTTCTTATTGAATCAGAAGGCTTATTTCTGGCTTCCTCTGACTTACAGGGGACAAAAGCAGACTCTCCCCCTACCTCCAAGCAAGGCACGATAGCTGGCGATGAAGATATACTGACAGATACATGGCGGGGCTTCCCGTTCAACTGTTAAAAAATAACTCTTGAAGCTTCAGCTAAAGGTTGTCTCATGAGACAAAAAGGATTCGATTATAGGAATGAGCATGTCGAGGGAAGGGGGACTAAGAGGAGGAGGTGGGCTGCTCAAACTATCGGGACATTCATTCACTGGTCAAGGGTCTTGGGCATGTTGATGACGTTGAGGTGCTGCACGTCAAATGCACAGGATAAAGTGATCACTAGGGCCAGCATGTGACCTCAACTACAGTAAGGAAATTAAATATTTAAATTAGTTTGCTAAGGAGGTGAGGTGGGGAGAGGAAGGGCAGGTTGGTCATTGGTGGAGGGATGCTGACATTGGTGGTAGGACTTGTAGCTGGGAGCACTGACTGCCTGGAACGGTTTTTAACACAGTAATATGGTTTTGAGTATAACAGAGTATGCTTAATGTATAGCAGAGTATCACTGTGTCACTGTCATCCCGTTGTTCACCAATTTGCTCAAGCAGGCACCAGCAATGTCTCCAGTGTGAGACACAAGTCTCACAATGTTGCTATTTTTTTGGCATATCAAATACACCACAGGTAGCTTGCCAGGCTCTACCATGCAGGCAGGATACTCTTGGTAGCTTGCCGGGCTCTCTGAGAGGAACAGAGAAATCGAAGTCATGTCAGCCTGTGAGCAAGGCAAATGCCCTAGCCGCTGTGCTATTGCTCCAGTTCGTATAGCAGGGTAATAAAGTAAAACAGCTTTGTAAATCACAGTGCCAAAATTTAAAAAAATAATAATAAATTTAACTAAAACCAGTATCCATGCCTGGTGCTGTCCCTGGATGGGAAATAATCCCAGTCTAGAACTAGAATAGTCTGCTGTGAGTCTCTAGAGCAGACTATTCATTAACTGAAGCTTTCACCGACAGCTGGAGTCTCTGAAGCTTCAGGAAACTGCAGTAAAAGGTTGAAAGTGGAAATGAACTAAAAGCAAGATTCCTGCTTTCAGTCCCCAGTGAAGAGATATTCGAGCTGAGAGTGAACTTTGGGTCATATGAAGACCATCCAAGGACCCAGTTTGGATGGATCGGCCAGATATGGGGCTTATTTCGATTCTGTGTGCCTGGATTCAATCAGTCCACAGAGGGAGGGAGGAACCATCCCTTCGATTCCTTCATTGGGCATTTAGGAAAGAAATTCAAAAGAAAATCAAATCATGATATTCCATCACTAGACCCAATATTTCTAGGACTCTGTGGTCCTCCATTGAACACCAGAGTCCTTTAGGAAAGGTTAATCAGCTCAGAACTGAGTTTCCAACTATCCAGTTTTCATCTCAGGGGTCAGCAAAAAAAATGTTGGCTGTACTGAAATCAATGAATTTTGAGATTTCAGATTTCTCACCAAAAGTCTACCCAGAGGCCAAAATACTCTTTTCAAGAGGTGTCAGAACCCAGTCCTTATGCTCAAGCTGGGTCACAAAACATCTTTGTCAGAAAATATTTCTAAATAATAGAAACTGAGATTGGGCACGGACTATCAAACTGGTCAGCATGTGGTCAAGGCCACAGGATGTGGCCACAGCATGTGGTCAAGGCCAACCATCAAGCTGGACACAGGACCTGTGCTCTCAGTCTAGAACTCTCGAAGACATTTCTGTTCTCGCACTCTTGGGTAAGAACAAAGACACTGGCCCATTGGAAAGTGCATCTCTCCTGTCTCAGCTACGTGGTTAAAACTCAAGGAGGTGAAGGGATCCGAGGATTTAAAGTAGATCTTGCAACTATGCGTGCACCGGGACCGCGCCTCATGATGCATCCTCTGAAAGGAAGGTCTGGAAGATGCTTTGCCAATGGAACGTCCTGCCTCACAGCTATAATATTTTTAAAGGCATTCAGTTTATATTAATGCATTTGGCCAGACAACTGTATTAAACTTCTTGTTATTTTTCCCTATTATAAGGGTGGCCTGCGGTATGACTAGTCTTCTTCAAAATTCTGCAGAGTTATTGCTTCTCTGTTGCCCGGGGGACATCATGTGGTTTTCATTTCAGTGGGCTGCCTGGTAATGCCTCATTAAAACAAACACTTAGGCAAAACGAAAATCTTCAAATCGGGCCGCAAAGAGTGTAAATGAACATAGAAAGTTCCAAGGCCCCTTCAACTCACTGCAAACCATCTATACCAGAAGCTTAGATCATATTTAACTTAAATGATACATGAGTGGGTGATGTCACAGTATCCAGGCTCTTAATATTTCCTGCCTTGCACAACTACGTGTATTTTTCTCATGCCATGAAGTAAGTGAGGAACAGAAACCACTTTCCCTGTATAAGAAACACTCCCAGTCTCTCTGTCTTTCTGTCTCTGTCTCTCTCTGTGTCTCTGTCTCTGTCTTTCTGTCTCTCTCTCTGTCTCTCTGTCTCTTTCTCTCTGTCTCTGTCTCTCTGTCTCTCTATATCTCCCTCCCTCTCCACAACCCTCTCTCTCTCTCTCTTTCTCTCTCTCTCTCTCTCTCTCTCACACACACACACACACACACATACACACATACCACACCTTGACTTGACTTTCATTTGTACTGAAACAAAGGGACAAAGTACGTTACATGCAATTAAAGCGTTGGGACTTGCTTCCTCTCTGCTGGACAGCTCCTTCACACACTTCACACAACTGTTTCTGAGACAGACAATACCGCGATGGCCCCTTCTGTTCTTTCTCCTCTGCCTACCATCCTGAGAAGGTTTACTTATTCATCTTAAACTGTGCATGACCCTTAGCCATTGTGAACAGAACAACGAATTTAAGATGTTTTCAAAACACTTGCTGAGTGTTTCCTTGGAAGCTTGGGAGAGCAGGTTGTCAGGGACGTTTCAGGTAAGCTTCTATCTCCAAGGAAAACAATGCCCGATTCAAAGAGTTTCTGAAAGTTACACCTAGGAACTCTCTATGCCAGCACATCTTCCATTTGGAAGAATGATTTTCCAAAGACACCAAGGGACTGAAAATTAGCAAGTGGCACCCCATAACATGACAAAAACAAAAACAAAAACAAAAAATCACGAAAGTTTGGCACCTGACATCCGTGATGCTGGAAACCAGAAAACAAGTGCTATGAGAATATAGAGGCAAGAATGTTCAGTGGGATGACCGGATAGGAAAGGAGTCGGGTAGGGGTCCTGAAAACAGCAGAAACGGAACAATGTTGGGATCCCATGACTCCATTGCAGGGGTCTATCCCAAAGAACTGAAGGCAGTGTCTGGAAGAGACACTCTCATTCGTAGCACTGCTACTCACACTAGCAGAGATCAGAAGCAGCCCACTGTCTACCAAGGATGAAAGGACAAAGAAGCTGGAATATTGGTGCTGGGACATGTGCACTGGTGGAGGGATGGGTGCTGGAACACTGCATGAATGAAACCCAATCATGAATAGTTTTGTGATGCTCTAACTCACAGCAATTCCATTTTTTAAAAAAAGAAACTGTGGAATATTGTTATTCAGAGAAATGGCTCAAAGGGCTGCAATACTGTCTGGCATACAGAAAGTGTGGCTTGATCCCCAGCACCACACAAGCCCCTACCCAAATACAGGTAGAAAAAAAAAACACTAAACAGAGGTAGGAATAGCCCCCACGGAATTTGGACTTGTGCTTTGTGCTGATTGAAATATCAGTCACAGACAGAAACACTGCGTGATTCCACTCATATGAGGCACTTGGTATTGACAGATCATAGAAAGAGAGGCAGAGGGGAAGGTGCCAGGGGCTAGGGGCATGGGGGGGGTATTCATTGCTGATAGAGCCATGGTTTAGCAAGACGGTGTTGTTCCAGGGGCTGGCTGGCTGTGTGACCCTGTGAATGTACCTGGCACGACTGAACTGTGCACGAAGGAATGAATAAGACATTCGTCATGGATAAAGCGTTGGGGGTAATGTTTCCTTCATCAGAGAGTTGATTCTATTTGAAAGTTGCTAAATAAAGGAGTAGATCTTCACTGTACTCGTCACCAGGTGGGTAGAGAGGACAGTAGGGAGAACACCTGTCCAGCATGTGTCCAACCCACTGTCCAACCACACAGTCCCGGAGCAGTGCTGAGTACAGTCCAGGAGGCCCTGAACAGCCTCTGGTGGGACCCTGGTGTCTCCCAGCACCCCCAGGGTGGTCCACTCATCCCCAGCACTGCAGGGCCCAAGCAGCATCACATCCTTGGGCCCTTGCATTAGGCCGGTTTGTTGACAATGACCAGTGGAGTTCTGGGGGGATCCCCTGAGCACCATTTGGGAGATCCCCTCTCTTCACAAGGAAAACTTCATGAAACTGTATGGGATGGGTACTAACTAGACTCACTATACCACTCATCATGCCGTATGTACATTTATCAGATCATCATGTTAAAATGTTGGAAACTCAATGCATATGCTGTATCAATTATATCTCAATCCAATACATTAAATTTTAAAAGAACAGTCACTGTCACTGTCATCCCGTTGCTCATCGATTTGCTCGAGCGGGCACCAGTAACGTCTCTCATCGACAGACTTATTGTTATTGTTTTTGGCATATCCAATATGCACGGGTTGCTTGCCAGGCTCTGCTGTGTGGGCTCCATACTCTCGGTAGCTTGCCGGGCTATCTGAGAGGGGCGGAGGAATCGAACACAAGTTGGCCGCATGAAAGGCCCAACTGCTGTGCTATCACTCCGAAATATATTTCAGCTTCCTTAAAAATGCTTTGGAAGTGAAAGTAAAGTGAAATTTATTAGTTACACAGGCAGGGGGGCTAAGGGTGAGGGGGCTAGGGGCGTGGAGGGGGCTAGGGGTGTGGGGGTGCGGGGTGGAGCTATACTGTGATTCTTGGTGGTGGAATATGTGCACTGGTGGAGGGATGGGTGTTCGAACATTGTATAACTGAGACTTAAACCTGAAAACTTTGTAACTTTCCACATGGTGACTCAATAAAATAATTTTTTAAAAAATGCTTTGGATAGGGACCAGAGTGATAGTACAGCAAGTAGAGCATTTTCTTGCACATGACCAAGCTGGGTTCAGTACCCGGAAGCCCATATGGTCCCCTGAGCACTGCCAGGAGTAATTCCTGAGTGCAGAGCCCAGGGTAAAATGTGAGCATCGCCGGGTGTGACCGGAAAGGAAAAATAAATGCCCATTGGTACCCAGGGCTTACTCCTGGCCCAAAGAAAGAAGAAAAATAGTTCTCTTCTCATTTCATGTAATAATTGTGGTCTTACAAATCTTATTAAAGCTCTAATATAAAATAAATAAAAGTAACATATCATACTTATTTTGATAAGCACACATCATAACAGCCATCATAAACATGAAGGATCAACAATTAAAAATTAAAGCTATTTTGACACCTATGACAAATTAATAAGCACTTTATGTCTTACACTGGCAAAAATTTTGTGATTGTAAAATGGCATTCACTCATCCCCTCTTTCCTTTCTTTAATATCAGGTATAATAACAACAGCTTTAATAACCTTTCTTTAATAACAGCTTGTGGCGCATACACCTAGGGCTGGGCAGCCTGGAAGACCCAGAGACAAACTGGGGGCATTCCCAACTCGAAGGGTCTTGCAGGGACACACAGTCCACTCACAGGGAGTAGGAAGGACTCATGTCAAAGCTGCTTTGTTTCCAAGAGACTTTTCAATTCGATCACAATTTCAAATATTCTACCATATTCTTCCCATAAATTCACGGGCATCTATCAATGTACAGTCTGTGAGCGAGAGGGAGACTGGCAAAATGCTATCAAACGCTGTGGGATTTCAGTGATAGAGATGTTTTCCAGCTAAATCCACAATTCCTACTTGTAAGAAAACAATTGGTTTTTGTGGTGGTTGTGAAGTCAGAGGCCAAACCCATGGCCCCACACATGTGACGGATGTGCCTTACCACTGAGCTACACCCTAGAGCCCCACTGTTCTTTCTGGTTTCACTGTTCTTTCATTCTTGGACCACACCCAGTGGTGCTCGGCGTTTCTCCTGGCTTCAGGGGTCACTGCTGTGGGCGTTTGGCGACCGTGTGGGTGGCCAGGGATCAAACCTGGGATGGCTGCATCAAACCACTGTACTACCTCTCTGGACCTTTTTGCTTTTAACCAAAATTAGCTTCTTGGTGCAGTTGTTTTTAAAGCTCATGCGCTCTGTTTCTCTGCACTACTCCCCCGCAAAATTGTTTCTGGACACCATCCTATTTCACGTTTGCTCCTGAAAAGCATCACTCAGGCTGGGCACCCCTGTTCTCTCTTTACCTGCAGCTGGGGTGCCGTTAAGGCAGGTAAAAACCTTGGTGACTAACCCAACCATATGGACTCTCCCGACAGAACTAAGTTTGCTTCCAATTAACCCTAACCTGAGGTCCCGGGACACCCCCTGCCCTGCCACAGTGGTCTATGCCCTTCTTTGTCTAGGGTCAAGCCTGGAAATCTGCCCAGAGACTAGATTTCTGGCAGAGCAACCCAGGTGAAGACAGTTGAGTTTTCCAGAACAATCTACCTCACCCCTCCCTCAGCCCCTCCCTCCTTTTCTCGCTGTGAGAATTTCTCTGCAGGTCCACTTCAGATCTCGCTTCACCCCTGAAGGAAGTGTTCTGTGGAATGTATCCCGGACATTTGCTGAAGCCTCTCAGAGAGAAGCTGTCATAAGGAAGCCTCCGTCTTTGAGCTTCCACCCGCGCCCCCCCACCCCCGACGCACACAGCTAAACAAACGCTGGAGGAAAACTCTGCACTTAGGATCAGTCCCAGTGTAAAACCGCCAAACAAAGTTGGCTTCAATGGTTCCGACCCTGAAATTTTTTTTTCACAAGTGAAGACTTTCCATAACCAAAATAGAAAAAAAAAAAAGCATGAATAAATTTAACAGATGTACTTTCCCCCACCCCCGATAAAAATCTCAGGATTTAAGGCTCTGAGAGGCAGAGAGAATTTAAGTGTGCCTTTGTGCGTTCCTGACTGTGGCTAGTCCAGCTTCCCTCGCAACAAAGCTCTCACCATAAGGGTGGAAACAGAGCCAGAAAGACCCAACGGGGTCTAATGAGAAATGGGATCGTGGCCGGTCTTTGCCTGGTTGGAACCGGGTCCAGTGCAGAGCCGCTGGCTAGGCTGTGCTCTGACTTCCGGAGTAGGCAGGTGGCCAGCAGCTGCCCCAGGACGGCCACTGCCCTGGGCTATTGGTTTCCGTGGTTTCCATAGAGTTGTGCAATTTCACAAAGCACCAGGTTGTGTCCTTGGCTCTCAGACACGTGACCGTGGGCAGGACAGGAGATACGGTGCATCCCTGGTGTCACCCACATCAGAGACGTCTCATGCCAGCTCCGCTGTGGACAGGCAGGCGGCCATGGGCAGTTCCCCGACCCCTTTAAGACTCCCTCTTACTCTGGAAACTCCATCGTGAGGGTGCATGGTCCAGATTCCTTCCCCCCGGGGACATGGGGTCCAGGGAGCCAGCACTAAGTTTTCCCAGGCCGGATGGGAGATAGGTACCCCTGGCTAACATGGGTGCTCAGGGGCCCTGGGCTACACCCAGTGGTGCTGGGGACTGTGCATCGCTGCGGGGGTGAAACTCACAGCCTCTCACATCCCTGGCACCTCTCCCTAATGCCACTTTATAGATGACAGTAAAACTCACCAGGAAACACGCCATGTGGAGCAAGACAACTCCGGGCACCTTGCAGGCATGGATACAAACACCAGCCTAGTTCCGGGACATTCTCATGACCCCCCAATGGGAGGCTCCCTTCCCATTCAGCAGTAGCTCCCCATTTCTCCCTCCCCCCATCCCAAGGTTTTGGGCACAAGTGAGGTACCCTTAGTTCTAAGTTGACTTTTACAAATGTTATTTAGGTCCCAGGAAGGTGACCCCGTGGTGAAGCATATATCTTGCATCTGTGAGACCCTGGGTTCCATCCCCAACATCGTGTGTGTGTAGGGGGGTGGCGATGCACAAGGGTTACTCCTGACTCTGCACTCAGGAATTACTCCTGGCAGTGCTCAGGGGACCATATTGGATGCTGGGAATCGAACCCGAGTCGACCGCGTGCAAGGCAAACATCCTGCCCGCTGTGTTATTGCTCCAGCCCCTAGTTTGACATTTTAATTTGTCCTTTTTACTGGGATATCACTGAAAGCCAGCACTGCACGCTTGCAGTGTACACCACAGTGTGTTGAAATATCTCCGATGCGAAATAGCCCAAGTCTGCCTGGCGGCTGTCTTCTCTTCCTGCAGTCACACTGCGGGGAAAAGACCAAACAGGAACAGAACATTCCCTCGAGGTGAGGAGTCTCAGGCCCCACACACAGCCTTTCCCGGCCAATTCCCTCTGCGGGTTCACAGGCTGCCCTCCCATCCAGGTGTGGACGCTGCACACCACTGTTTCCTGGGGGTGTCCAACGCCCTTCCTGGAGTCTCCTAGGGGGCCAAGACCAAAGGGGGTCTGTAAGTAGGACGCCCTCTCCAAGCAGCACAAGGCACAGGGAAAACCTTCGCGGTTTGGGCTGCCGCCCGCCCCTCCTTCCTTCCCAGCTGTCTGCAGCACTTTGGGGGCTGCAGAAGGATCAGGGGAGCAGAAAAGCACGATACTGGTCTGGGTCAGAGCCGGCCGGACTGGACCACAGCGCTGCATGGACGTGTCCCGTGGCGGGTGGATTCCGTCCGCACGCTCCAGGCTCTTCCCCGCCACTCACCCATCTCGGGGGAAGTTGCCGAACAATGAGGCATCCCCTCAGCCCCTTTATGGCCGTGAGAGTCCTCGGGCTGGCGTTCACACACCCATCTGTTCCTGCTTAAGATGCTTCATTCAAATTGGATTTGAAGAGAAGTCCAGATTACCCGACCACAACAACCTGACTGAGAATCCCCTCGATCATTGTGGTAATCCAGATGCATCAGAGCAAGGAGGCCCGAGCTGGCGGAAACGTGTCTTCTCTCCCCTGACCTCCCAGGGTCCTAATGGGCCTGCTGAGGACGAGAAGGCCGCCCGCTGCCCCAGGATTGCCACTTGCAATCAACTCTAGCACGCTTGGTGCATATGTGACTACCATGATCTGAAAAAATTAATATATGATGGGGGTGTGAAGTTCAAGGTCAGTCTTGCGCTGAATCTTGAACAATTTAAAATTCATCTTGTGCATGGTTGTTAGTAAAAGACCAGGATATTATTTAAAAAAAAATTGAAACTTCCATGCCAGAGAGACAGTCCTGGAGGCAAGGTACTTACTTGCATTAAAAGGCAGCCACAACCCTGGTTCAAATCCCCAGCATGACATATGGTCCCCTGAGCACCAGTAGAGGTCCCTCCTGAGCACGGAGGCGGGAATAAATGATGCCTGAACACAACAGGCTGCTCAGACCCCAGGCCTCCCCTCCCCTCCATTATGTATCCTAATATTTATTCAGACTTCAAACTGGATTTTAAATGGAAATCAAATAAAAGTTACGATGTGTGGGGCACTTCACAGCAGAATTGCGGCAACTTGTGATGTGCTACAAATCTGCGAAGCTGTTCTAAGAAATGGACATCGGTCTTTAAAAACGCCACTGGCTTCAAAATGAAACACTATCCTTCGTTCTATTGCCACATTATAAATTCGTCAATATGCCTTGTGATTTTTCAGCATAAATTACTCAAGTGATGGACTTTGTGTGTATTTGCTGATGTCTTGTTTATAAATCCTACAGATAAGTCTGCTTGGACTCTCCAAAAGTTCCCGCATATTTATGGGGGAAAATGACATCATTTCCATGATGGGGCGTAGCAGTGTTTATACCAGAGGGTTTAGAGGGTCCTCAAAACACAGCTTTAAAATCTTAGTTATTATGTAGCCTAATGCGTTCCTGATGTTTCTGGAGCAACTTATTCTAAAAATAGAGAGCGCGTTTTGTCAAAAAACAAAAATGAACTACTTGTCTGATCTATGTTTGGCATGACTAATTCACCTTCTTCCCAAATAATCCCACATTTATACGGAACACAGAAAAGGTTATAAAAGATGCGGGGAATACTAAATAGGTATTCCACACAAAGGAGTGAGCGACAGCCTCTGAGGAATCAAAGGTGTCATGCAGAGAAAAGGAGAAATTGGTGCATCCTCTACCTTGGAGAGCCGGCAGCTCCTCAGCCCGAGATGCATCCTCTTAGCTTTCTCACCCCCCGTCTCACCCTCTCTCCCCACAGATTTCTCCAAATAAAACAGTGATCTACCAAAAGAAATGAGAACTATGTACAGCAGAATAAGAAATCTGTTACTGCCTCCTACCTGGGATGTTCCAGAAAAATCTCAAGAAGAGAACTAATGCACCACAATGGGGTTTCTGTTGAAATTTCAACTTCCTCTCCTGTAAAATTGTGGCCAATTGGAGAGATCCCTGTTCTTTCAATGGAGCTGATCCAGTCCTGTATAGGGCTCTTCCCAAAGAGGGGTTCTGCCCACCCTCTGATTATGTCATGTAAGTAGGGACAGTACAGCACGTGGCCCACCCTAGTTCAGTTCCCGGGCACCCCATGCTTTCCTGAGCATCACTGCATGTGACACCGGAGAGCCTTGATCACCACCAAGTGGTCCACGTAATGCATCCCGGGGCCCTGCCATGGAACCCCGGCCAAGTTGGCTGAAAATTACCAGGAGGGGCTCCCGTCGTAATGCTTGGGAGATTCCCCCAAAGTAATCTTTGAAAGATATCCTATGTCGTGGACGCGACACTAGCTAAAACCTTCATCAAGCTCCCCAGAGCCCACAGCCCTCTCATCTCTCACTCAAGCGTCCCTCCACGTGGCGTCCAGATGTTGTGCTCTCAGAGCTTTCCCTTGCAGACGTTTTGCAGTGATCTCGCTCCGCTCCAACATCTCTCGGGAGGCCTCCAGCAGCAAGGCACAGATTTCACAGGACAGACCCTGCAGGGTTGGCACGGGCTCTTTCCAGGTAGAATCTTGGCGACTTTTGTTTCCTCCTTCACGCTTCTTTGTCTTTCCCCAATGTCTGCAGCGGGCACACGTGGCTTGGGCAGACAGGAAGTCGACACCCATACCTGGAGGGGACGCTGTTCAGTGCCAGTTGCGTGTCAGGAACTGCTGGAGCCAGGAATGAAGCCACAGACGAGATCAATAGCAATCCCTGGCCCCTGCAAATGTACATTTCTCATGCCAGGAGAAATGCCATGAAAGAAAAAAATGGAATAGCATTCATAGCATGCTGGGAAGCAAGATAAAGGAGAAGGGGTGAGGAGAAAAGGGCGGGAAGTATAGCTAAAGGAAGGCAGGGAAGATAGCACTGGGAGAATGGGCAGAATCGGGAGGGGGCGGCGGGGGGGGGGGTAAAGATGGGTGCTAAGGTCCACAGGTAGAAATGTGCCTTGAACACAGAAAGTAAAGGCAGGTGGAGCAGAGGAAAGAAAGGGCAAAACAGCCACAGGTGAGGTTAAATATGTAACTAGACGGTTAGACTTACTCTAGAGGGTAGGGCACTTCCCCTGCATGCAGCTGACCTGGTTTCATTTCTGACAGCCCCTAGAGTCCCCCGAGCACAACCAGAACTGATCCCTGAGCACAGAGTCAAGAGTAAGCCCTGACACGCATCAAAAAGAACAAGAATAACCAGGGCTGGCGCAGATGTGGGGAGAAAGGGACTGTCTTTCATTGTTGGTGGGAACCTGACTGGTTCAGCTCTTCTGGAAAACAATATGGGCAGTCCTTCAAAAACTAGAAATTGAGCTTCCATGTGACCCAGCAACACCAACACTGGAAATACATATCCCAGCAGTGCAAAAAAGCACAGTAGAAATGACATCTGCACCTGTATGTTCATTGCAGCACTGTTCACAATAGCCAGAATCTGGAAACAGCCCAAGTGCCCAAGAATAGACGACTGGTTAAAGAAGCTTTGGTACATCTACACAATGGGATGCTATGCAGATATTAGGAAAGATGAAGTCATGAAGTTTGCTTATAAGTGGATGGTCATAGAAAGTATCATGCTAAGTGAAATGAGTCAGAAAGAGAGGGACAGACATAGAAGGACTGCACTCTTTTGTGGAATATAAAATGACATAACATGAGACTGACACCCAAGGACAGTAGACACAAGGGTCAAGAATATTGCCCCATAGTTGGAAGCCTGCCTCATGAGCTGGGGGAGAAGGCAACTGGAATAAAGAAGGGATCACCAAATCCATGATGGTTGGAGGGATCATTCGGGATGGGAGATGTGTGCTGAAAGTAGATAAAGGACAAATGTGATTGCCTCTAAGTATCTGTATTGCAAACCATAATCCCCAAAAGTAGAAAGGAGGATGGGGGAAATTTTCAGCCATACAGGCAAGGGGAGGGTTGAGATGGGGGCGGGGATACTGGGGACATTGGTGGTGGAGAATGTGCACTTGTGGAAGGATGGATGCTCTATCATTGTACGACAGAGACTCAAACATGAAAGCTTTGTAGTTATATCTTACAGTGATCCAATAAAAAAATAATAAATAGAAAATAAATAAATAAAAATAATAAGCCCTGAGCACTGCTATGGGGTGAAGGCCAAAAATCTAAACCCCCAAAGACATAAGGCCAGGCTCCCACGGACCTGGTGCCCAGCCCTCTTTCTCGGGCCCTGGACGGTGCTGGGTGGTCCTCAGCAGGATCAAGGCAAAGTCTCCCAAAGGGCTTCACAGGCACTTGAGTTGTCTGGAAAGAACAGACCCCACAAAAGTTTGGAGCAGAAGGGAGCCGGGGAAGGTCAGGCCGGAGTCCCGATGGGCCAGCGGGAAGATGGGCTGAGATTAGCCGCCGCCAAGGGCCTCTCTCAGATGTGCTCAGCTCAGCTCAGCAGCTGCACGCGTATAGAGAGCAGAGCTGAACGTCTGGAATGAAACCCACCCCTCCATCTGTGGTCTTACCAGGGCAGAGAGAGATAGGATTTTACATTTCCTTTCCCAGGGTATCCAGTTCTAACAAACACAGAACTCGACGGGCGAGCCAGCCGGCACGATGAGAATGATTAAACAAGGTACGCAGCCCGTGCGGGGTTGGAACTGGGGAGACCAAGAAAGCCTCCCGCTAAATCCCCTCCCACAAACCGCAGCTCTCTCCTCCCACCTTCCCTCGCCCTCTCGCTTTCTCCAGCTCCTTGGGACCCTCTCCCCTGGCCGCTCCTCAGTTTCCTTGATCAACTCGTGGTTTTCTGCATTCCCCCCCCCCCCAAGGAACCCTGGAATCTCTTGTCTCCTTGGCAACCAGAAGGCTGGAGACTCCAGCTCATCTTCCTCCCCAGTCCCAGAGTCTAGTGACTCTCAACTGGGAGCCATATGACCCCGTGTTGGCCCCAGAATATTGCAAGGGGACCACAAGGACCGCCGTCCTGTGGGGCCGTGGCACGAGACGAGGGAGATCGCAGGACAGGGGCTGCTCGGGAAGGGTCCAGGTCCACAGAGGCCCAGGGTCAGGAAGAGGTTGAGAAACACCAGTTGAAACAGAGTTGGAGGAAAGTCATGCAGCTCCTTTGGCTGGGGTGACCGCAAACCCCGTCATTTAAAAACCCCATTTGGAATTTACTTTCTATTCTCTAACTTTTTTTTTCAGATTCATTTCTGCTTCTGTTCTTAAATAATTTTCAACTCTGTTACTGGAAACTTTCAAATGTCCTGTCCTCTCATTCGTGGAGTATAGAATAACATCACATGAGGCTGACACCCAAGGACAGTAGATACAAGGGCCAGGGGGATTGCCCCATAGCTGGAAGCCTGCTTCATGAGCGGAGGGGAGAAGGCAGATGGAATAGAGAAGGGATCACTAAGAAAATGATGGCTGGAGGAATCAGTCGGGATGGGAGATGTGTGCCGAAAGTAGATAATGGGCCAAACATGATGATTTCTCAGTGTCTGTGTCGCAAGCCATAATACCCAAAAGTAGAGAGCAAGTATGGGGAATATTGTCTGCCATGGAGTCAGGGGGGAGGGTGGGAAAGGAGGGGTATACCCAGGATATTGGTGGTGGGGAATGTGCACTGGTGGGGGATGGGTGTTTGATCATTGTGAGATTGTAACCCAAACATGAAAGCTTGTAACTATCTCACAGTGATTCAATAAAATTTTAAATTTTTTTAAAAAATGTCCTGTCCTTACCCCAAACCTGTTCTCATTCATTCAGAGAGTCTGACCTGGCTTCTTATCTTCTGCAGAAGAATAAAGTCACAAAGTGTAAGTTCTCTCAACGTGTGTCTCTCACCCTCGGAGTTTGTCACTAACCTTCTCCTCCACCCCTTTGCTCTTGCCTCACAGGAGAAAAGGTCCCTGGTCTTCTCCAAATTTATCCCTCCATATGTGCCCTTGAGGCACACTCTGACAAGGTTTTCTGGCACATGGTCCCATCCACCATTGTTCTTTCTCCTTGTGCATCTTCATCATTCTTTCCACAGTGGATATTTTCTCAGTACAAGAGAAATTTCTCCCTGGCTGGAGAGATAGTACAGCAGGTAGGGCACTTACGTTGCATGCAACCAACTGATTTCGATCCCCTTCATCCCCTGAGCATTGCCATGAGTGATCCCTGAGAACAGAGCCAGGAGTAACCCCTCAGCATTGCCAAGTATAATCCCCAAATGAAAACAATTTAAAAAATTTTCTCCTACCTGCAAGCAAACCATCCAAAACACCTCTAAGCTCCAGAGCAAGCTAATAACATCTCACGCTCCACAGTTTCTCAAAAAAAACCAACTGAGCTGTACAATGCTGCCTTTCTCAAGCACAAATGCAGACTTGGAGTCCTGGCCTTCACCACTCTGATTCTCCAGAGAACAGTCAAAACACCTCGCCACGTTGCCCACAGTCTCTAGCATGTGGATGTTGGTGTTATGATGTGTGTTCAAGTGTGAGCCACCAGTGGCACGCATCAAAGTCAACGTGTTAATCACTGACAAGATGGAGGCTAGAGAAGACAACTGAGAGCATTCACAATAGGTGCACACTTGTCAAGAGTAACACCACACACACACACACACACACACACACACACACACACACACACACCCCTTCAGATCCCTCCTGTTCCACTGTCTCATTTTAGCTCCAGCCCACTTCCTGTCCCAGATACCCACTGACGTCTTCAAAGTCAAAGGTCAGAGACCAAATTGTCCGTATCTCCTTTTCCTTTCTCTAGCCAGCTCCTTCCTTCTCTTCTTCATGGACCAGCTTGTTCCTACAGATAACAGCCCCTTTGGCCCCTATTCCAGGTCCTGGGTCCAGCCACCAGTCACCATCAGCTCCCGCCTTAGCGCCTTAGATCTAGCCAGATGCAAAGTGTCCTTGTCCCCATGGAGCCCCTGGTGTTCCCGGCCCCCCTCCATCACCATGTCCACACATTGCCTCTCGTAGTCTATGCTGCCCTGCATGTGAGTGTCACTCACCCCCGCCTCCGAAATTCCACGGATTTTCTTTCATTTCTGTTACAACAGGCAGGACTTTTAATGTCTTAACTACCTCTGCTTATGCAGAACTGTGCCAGGGACAGGAAAGCTGTCCCAGCCCTCTTCTGTCCACCGCAGAGCCATGCACAGTGTCCAACAAGGTCCACCAGGCTCCGACATGCCGTGGCCGCACTTCCTGTCCAGGTGTGCATTCACACAGCACCCTTGTGGCACTGATTGCTCTCCTGCCTGATGCAGACCATCTCCCGAGGCCTAGTGGCTTGCCGTGGCTTTATGACTATGAACGTGATGCACGTTCTGAGCAACATTGGGCGGGTGACACGCAGCATCTGTCCCCAGTGATGCTGACAGCTGCTTCCCCTTAGACACAGACTCGAGAGGCAAATGACCTCCTAGCAGCTTTTCCAGAGCCTTGCAAAAGGCAAAATGAACAGCTTTGTCGCTGTGGTAACCCCATTATTCAGCAACAAGTTTTCGTTCAATGCCTCGACAGAATGCACTGCTAACTGTGTGTAAAAACAGTGAGTGCCCAGACTCCCACTCTAGTTCAGCCTTCAATACCCAAGAAGAGTATTTCACACTGGCCTGTCAGAGAGCTGTTAGACGACTCTGCTCAACTCTTAACTCTTCTGTTGCTTGCTAGCTGAAGAATATTAAGTGCTTGTTCACAATAGCCAGAATCTGGAAACAACCCGAGTGCCCAAGAACAGACAACTGCTTAAAAAACTTTGGTACATCTACACAATGGAATACTATGCAGCTATTAGGAAAGATGAGGTCATGGAATTTGTTTATAAGTGGATGGTCATGAAGAGTATCACGCTAAGTTAAATCAGTCAGAAAGAGAAGGATAGACATAGAAGGACTGCACTCATTTGTGGAATACAAAATAACATAATATGAGACTGACACCCAAGGGCAGTAGACAAAAGGGCCAGGAAGATTGCTACATAGTTGGAGGACTGCCTCATGAGCTGGGGGAGAAGGCAGCTGGGATAGCGACGGGATCACTAAGTCAATGATGGCTGGAGGGATCGTTAGGTGTGCTGAAAGTAGATAAAAGACCAAACACGATAACCTCTCAGTATCTATACTGCAAACCATAATACCCAAAAGTAAAGAGAGAGTATGGCAGAAATTGTCTGCCACAGAAGACATTGGTGTGGGACATTGGTGGTGAAAAATGTGCACTGGTGGAGGGATGGGTATTCGAAATTGTATGACTGGAATCAAACATGAAAGCTTTGTAACTGTATCTCATGATGATTTATTTAAAAAAAAAATAATAATAATAAGTGCTTTTTCAGTTACAAAATTTTCAACTTACATTTGGGTTTATCAGAATGCAACCCTAGGGGTCAGAGAGACAGTGCAGTGTGTAGGGCCCTTGCCTTGCATGCAGCCAACAGAGATTTGATCCTCGGCATTCCACATGGTCCCCTGACCCCCGTCAGGAGTGATCCCTGAGCCCAGAGCCAGGAGTAAGCCCTGAGGCTGCTGGGAGTGGCTTCCAAACAAACAAAAGTGCAACCCCAGCTCTAAGATGAAGAATATCTCTGTTTCCCCCAATCTGATATTCTAATAGAACCTCAGTTCTTGGGTCTAGGCACAACTGCCATGGTTGACCACATGCCCACGCAAGAGAATGCGTGTTCTCTTCTGTGATAGTTTCCAAGTGATCAACCTTGCGGCTGTGGTATTTCTCATTCCAATCATTGCTTGGGCATCAAAAGGAACGCAATAAGGAGGAGCTAAGAAACAACCTGGACCCACCACCCGCCCCCCCCCCCACGCCTCCACGGTGAATGTTCAGAAAGTGCCCGCATGCGGTGTCTGCTCCAGGAGGCAGCTTCTGGAGAGTAACTGCACATCTCCCGGGGAATTACAGTGGAGAGGAGCCACCTCTCCTTGCTGACCTCCGCAGAGGAGGGAGCAAGTGTGGACATGAGAATGGGGTCTAAGGAATCCAAGTATATCCAATGCCCGACAAAATGGATCAATGACGACTTATTTCTTGTTTTTTTTTTAGGTAGATAGACCAAGTGGTTCGAAACCTGCTGACAACCTTTAGCAACTCTCTCCCTGTCGGAGGTCTTGATCTGGCGGGTCTGTAGAATTGCTTCTTGTCATTTGCTTGAATTGAGGTTGGGTTTTGGAAGAAGGACACGTGTGAGAGATACCTGGAGAACTTTCCCGTTGCCTTCATTCACGCTCAGGGAGTTGTTCAGAGTGAAATACAGACATAAGGGCTTTCTGCTGCTGTCTTCTCCCCTCAGCTGTCCCGCTTCGATACTCTCAGTCACTTCTGCAGGGGGCTATAAGTTGATCCTGGCCGAAGTGCTTGGGATTGGGACAGAGGTGGAGGGCTGCATGTCCTATGTTGCATAACACGTCGGACTCACTGGCAATTCCTGTCTGACAGGGAATAACTGTTCTAGCTCCCTTCAGCTCTCCTCAGTGGAGAGCGTAACAAACAGGTCCCCGGATGACAAGCAGGAAGGCGGCCCCCCCTAGGGAAGATCCAGAGCATCTTGAAGAGATCAGCGAACATGGACAGAAAAGCAAAGGTGGGCAGCGAGAGAAAACCAGTCACCAGCTGTGTCTGCCCTTAGCACCAGAATTCCCCTTCAGATCTTGCACAGCCATAGACGCTTTGTTTTTTTTTAAATTTTTTAAAATTTTATTTGGGAAGTGGGTTGCCCTCCATAGTAAATTATGTGCTATTATGACCCAATTATAGCTATCAAAGATTTTTTTAAACCATGCCTTTAGGCCTTTCAGCTATATGTTTGGTCCGAATTATTTCCTTGATTCTAACTTGTGAAAAATATTACAAGTCTTCATCACTGTAGCCTGAATCAGTGAGTTTGCTCCTTTGTTGATCTGGAGGCATTTTTTTTCATATTTAAAACATTTTTTCATATTTTTATGAAATTTATCAAATGTAAGGCATTTTTTCATATTTTTCATATTCTTACACATGTAAGAAAGGACACTCGGGGCTGGAGCAATAGCACAGTGGCTAGGGCATTTGCTTTGCACGCGGTTGACCTGGGTTCAATTCCCAGCATCCCATATGGTCCCCTGAGCACTGCCAGGAGTAATTCCTGAGTGCAGAGCCAGGAGTGACCTCTGTGCATTGCCGGGTGTTACCCAAAAAGCAAAAGAAGAAAAAAAAAAGAAAGGACACTCAACAACTCAACTCCTTTTTGCCTAAAAAATCTACAGAGATTCTGAGCAGTAAAATATTTCAGGTTTCTAAAAGGATCAAATTATTCTTGGTTTACAGCATACACCTTTGGTGGTATATACACGACGATTTTCTTTTTATCCAAAAAACCACTTGGCTACATGCCACTTTCCTCATCTCACTGGCATCCCATAAGGCTAGACAAGTAGGGAGCCTCAGAGTACACAGTGCCATTGTGATTACAGTGCATCAGTGAATACCCGTTAGATCGCCCTGAGGAATCTCTGCTTACCGGGCAGTGGAGATCATAGCCAGAGGGCCTCTGTGCTTCAAGTCATAAAATATCAAACAGCTTTTTAAAAAATTCTGATGCCCCAAATAGGCTGATATTTATTGATTAGCTTATTTTTCTTTCAAATCATGTTCCAAAAATAAAATTCCTTAAACTAATCCCATCAACCATTCCTAGATGTTTTAGAATAGGGATCATTGCCTCGGGTTCATTTGCTTTGTTTGGGTTGGGCGGGCACACCTAGCAGTGCTCAGGACTTACTCCTGGCTCTGGGCTCAGGGATCGCTCCTGTCAGTGCTCTGGGGACCACATGTGTGGTGACAGGGATTGAGCTGGAGTCAGTCCCATGTAAAGCAAGTGCCTTATCTGCTATACTATTTCACTAGTCCCCCTCTTATGATTTCTTTTAAGGAAAACAAACAGGAACTTTTAGAAATTCACCCAATATGGCTTTGGAACTGTTTTTGAAGTGTTATAATTTGGAAGTGTGGCATACAAACCCTTGGTGGCACATCTGAAGCACCTACAAACACTGTAAGAGACAGACCCAAGCTCACGCAGGCCTGTGACCTCAGCTTCTCTGATGGAGCTACGGGCCAGGAATCCTCTGTGCTCCCTGCTAGTAATGTCTGTCTCTCAGCGCTAAGCTAGTGTGCGGTGCACGTAATCTGGAGGTTTCCTGGCCCAGCATTTCTCAACCAGGGGTCACAGAGCCCCTGTAAGCCCTCGGGATATTCCACAAGGATCACGAGTAACTCATACTTGGGGGTTGGTGGACCAGAGGCAGAACCAGTAGAACAGGAGGACAGGGCCACAGGAGGGCAACCAGGTCGAAAGGGGACCACAGTTGGAAAAGAGATGGAGAAACACTGGTTTTGAGGCCAGTCTGGAGTCCAGCTCCCGCTCTACTGAGTATCCTGAGTCTAGTCAGCTAAACTCCCCGAGTTCCCCAGACAGGAACAATGTGGTTGGTGGGTTTACACAAACCCACAGCCACCCACATGTGTCCTGTCTATCAGACGTTAGGCTCCTGAGCCCAGAGTTCAGTGGCTTTCCCAGGGTATTCTGTTAAGAATCTAACACACATACACACACACACACACACACACACACACATGCACACACACACACACACACGCACATGCACACACATGCACACACACACAGTATAAGGAGTGCTAGGGGCTGTTTGGTATTTACAAGATCTCTAGTGGTGTAACAGGATAGTGCCACGGGACATGAGTCTTTCCAAATCAAGACTTGTTTGTGGGCCTAGATTTACATTATAGGGGGGAAGCACAGAGGCAAAACCCCCCAGAGCCCCTAAGAGGCCCACCAGCTCCTTTGTCTCTCAGAACCCAAGTCTGACGCGAAGGCCAGAGAGAGTGGCTTTGACTGGGAAGTTCAGCCCAGGGCCCTGATAAATTAAGGAAAAGATCATTTTAAGAGACTAAAGAATTTTTAGGAAGATATTCTCACATCCATGGATCAAAATAAGTGGTCAATGAATAAACACTACTGGTACAAGCATTTATTTCTTTGAAGGCCTCTCTCATGTCACACATCAGAAAAATGCATGTGTTACTAAGAATTCATTGATAAAAGGAAAATAATTTTTGTGATATAGAATGAGAACAGCTTCTGGCACAATGAGTCCATTAAGGGATATATTAATAGGTAAAATCACATTTTTAATAAAAAAACAACTCTATGTATGCTGAAAGGAATCTATATAGACTGAAAAACCAAAAATATCTGTTATCTTTCAGTGATAAAAGATATATAGTCTTTGTGAAAAAGACATTAGAAAATGTTTCAATAATGCGGGAAAATATTTAAAACAATTTGATGGAGTTTCAACACCCAAAATCCTTCTAATTTCCCTCATTCAGTTGACAGTGTCTATACTGGTCTTGGGTGCTATCTACTGTGCTTCATATATGCAAGATAAGTGAAGAATGGAAGAAAAATTCAGCCTCACTAGTGAAAACAGGCAAAGGATGTGAAGAAGTAGCAATGCCAATGGCTTTTTTAAAAAATTAATAATAAAGGAAGACAAATGCAAATGGCAGGCAATGTGTTTGTTGTTCGCCTGTGGTATTAGATTACTATAATAATGATTACTGATATTTGCCATGGGGAGAGTTTCCCTGTTCACTGGTGCATTTGAACAATGGTGTGTCTTCAATTGGAAATTTGGAAATTTAAGTAAAGTTCAGAAGTTCTGCATGTTCATCATTCTATTTCTATGGTTATATCTTAAAGAAGTTTTCATACACATAAGCATAGGTAAGATACACAACACAGTCCAATAAGTTATGGCCAAATATCTGATCACCTAGAAATTTGCTCACCTATTTAGTCCAGAATGTATGGAACAATCAAATCATACAATTCCATGACCTCAGTAAACAGTTCTAAGGACACAGGAACATATCAATGTAATATTCATGAATGATGAAACAACAGTAGCAAAATGTTTACTATAACCTTTTGGCCAAAAAATAATTAGTATGCAATATTCTTCGTGGGAAAAAAAAATTAACTGGAGAGGCAGTCATCAAAACGTGAATCCGGGGTATCTGAGTGCATTCATTCCCTTTATTTTATTTTTCAAAAGGTTCTTGCAATGGCATGCAGAGTTTTCCCCCAGAGAACAAAGAGCGAAAGATTTGCTTTTCCCTCCTAGGAGACAGGCACATATGGAAAGTGGAATAAATATGAAATGATGGACCAGTAGTTCCTCCTCCAGGATCCAGCCACATGGCCACACCATGTGGATACAGTAGCGACAGGAGGAGCATCTATCAATGTGCCGTTCTTCCCAAACTACCAAGTGGACTGTATATCCCAGCCTCCAGGGCGGTCAGGTGTGGTCATGTGACCGAACTGACCAATAGGGAGGCAATGAGACACTCGTACCGGTGGTCCTCCTTTCTCCTACCCAGGGCCTGAAGCGTTAGGCTACTTGGGACACAGTGACGGGCAGAGTCCGGTGGGAAAAAGGAGAGACGTCTGAGCCTCTGCAAGTGAGAGAAGTAGCCCGGAGAATCCCTTTTTCCTGGCGCCCAGGGGAGCTGAGTCCAGTGGCATAAAGCCACGTGGTAGAGACCCCAATCCCATTGGAGCACTCAGAGCTCCTGACCTTCCTCCACCTCCACCCGGTGCCTCTTCGTGAGAGTCACGTGGCACGTGCATGCAGCGAATCCACGCTGCAGGTGCTCCCATAGAGAGTTTTAAATAGCCCCAGGATCTGGCACCGGAGCGGGTGGAGGATGCATTCCTGCAAGCGCCAAGAAAAGTGTTAAGTCTCCCTAATACTTACGAAAACAAAAAGAGGAAAACTTGGGACTTTCTCTATTTTTAATCCTTTAACATTTCTGAGCGTACGTCAAGCCAAAAGGAAGCTTCACCACGTAGAATTTCAATCGATCAGTGGCTGCTTGGGAGAGACGGCCACAGCCTGGCCACACGCAGACCTGTCAGGTTTTTCCTTCCCTTAATTTCCCTCAACTATGCCCCTCCGGTTCCCAGCACTAAGTGGATTGGCAGGACCATCAGCCGTGTGCTATTAAGAGATCCCCCCAGATTACTGGGGTCTTTCTGGGGGACTTAGAGGGTCTCTGAGGATCAGTGACAAAAGATGGAGCTGAGTGATTAAATATTGAATCACTGAAGACTTCAACCCGAACAAACCATGTGACAATTTAGCTATGCAGGTATCTTACAGGTACAGACGAGCACGGGGCACCCGTGAGAAGCAGTGTGCTTTGCAGGCTGGAGAAACCATACAGGGGGCAAGGCTCTTGCACGCCGCCGCCCCCAACTCCACCCCCTGCACTGCACAGCCCTCCAAGAACTGCCAGACAGAGCCAGGAATAGGCTCCAGAGCACTGTTGGACACAGCCCCCAATCCAAGGCAAAGCAAAACAAAACAACAAAGAAAAACAAAATCAATAAGCTTCTTGGACCGTGTCACCAAATTCTTTACGAAATTCCCTGGTGCTGCCTACACGTCTTTGTGGGTCTCTGTCCCATGAAGGCCCCCTGAGCAGGGCCTACCTGTTTCCTGTTTACCTCCCTCGCTCTGAAGATGGAGACTTCACCAGGACCGGGGGGAAGATCAGGGTTATTTTCCCCTTGTGCGTGAAAGAGTCAATACAACTTTTAAAGATTATGTGTGAGTTGGGACTATTTTTTCATTTTACAGATACCGTTGGTAAAGGTCATTTTCTATCTCTTTTGACCATTTTTTTTCCTATTTTCTTTGACTCTGATGGAGTGGAAGTTTCTACCAGAAATAAAGTTTGGCCGCCTGAGCTTCTGCAGGGCCCCCCATTCAGAAGTGAGGACACAGGCTGTGGAGAACACGCAGAGGGTCACTCTACTCCCAGAGGGTCACCCCGCCCCGTCAGCCCATCAGTGATGTGGGGGAATAGTGGTAAGGTGGGACACTGGGCATCCACCAGCCCCTCCTCCCATATTGAAACTTCTCAGTCAGAAACAAGCCAGAATCAAGACACTTTTCCTGGACTAAGAGAAAGAAGTTTGATTGAAGAACTGACTTGAGCCCTCAAAACCTGACCATCTAATTTCTGGGGTTTCTAGAGAAACTCTGGGGGGAACAAATAGGTCCTGTGAGAGGACAAAAGAATATTTCCAGGCTGGAGTGATAGCACAGAGGGGAGAGTGTTTGCCTTGCACAAAGCCAACCTGGGTTCAATTCCGGGATCTCATATGGTCTCCCAAGCACCACCAGGAGTAATTTCTGAGTGCAGAGTCAGGAGTAACCCCTGAATATCGCTGGGTGTGACCCAAAAAGCACAAAATAAGTAGCACTGCACTGTAGCACTGTCATCCCATTGTTCATCGATTTGCTCGAGCAGGCACCTGTAATGTCTCCATTGTGAGACTTGTTGTTACTGTTTTTGGCATATCAGATACCCCATAGGTAGCTTGCCAGGCTCTACCATGCGGGCGGGATACTCTCGGTAGCTTGCCGGGCTCTCTGAGAGGGCTGGAGGAATGGAACCCGGGTCAGCCGCATGTAAGGCAAACACCCTACCCACCGTGCTATCACTCCAATCCATAAAATAAGTAAATAAATAAATTTTAAAAAGCAAAAACAAAACAAAACAGATCGAGATCTTAGCATAATGAAGACCTAATCACAAAATAAAATACCTAAATGTCAAAAACACTAAATAAAATGCAGGGGAGATTCTTTTTTCCCTCTCTTTCTCTTTGTGTGTGTGTGTGCATGTGTACTCTCTCTCTCTGTGTCTCTCTCTGTCTCTCTCTATCTCTCTCTCTGTTTTTCTCTCCTCTAAACTATTATAGTTGTGGCTCTTCGCCAAGATATGATCCCGGTGGCCGCGCGTGGCCTCACCTCAGCTGCACGAGCATGACTCCAGAGGCCAGCTAAACTACTTTTGGTACCGGCAGCTCCTTACAGAAATGTCTCCAGACTGAGAACTAAGCTGCAGCCCCATGCCTGCCAAGGAGGGGAAAGGTTTTTCTCTCTCTTCTTTTCCTTGCAGGGGAGGGGATGAAGGGCGTGGCGACCGCCATATTATGAGGACCACTAATGAGAGATACAAGCTGGCAATGATCAATTTCTGGAAGAAATTTCCCTGGACTTAGTTGCTAAAATACAGAAATCCAAAGCCGCACGGCCACAATTGTGGCCTCAGATCTCTTCACAGCAGGTCTGACTCTAGTGGGGAACTCCTAACAATAATAGTGAGTTTTTTTTTGAAATGTTGAATGTAACCAAAGTAAAGAGAAAGTAAAGTGAAATTTATCAGTTACACAGGCGGGGGTGGGTGGGTGGGTGGGGGGATGGGAAGTATACTTGGGGTTTTTTTGGTGGTAGAATATGTGCACTGGTGAAGGGATGGTTGTTTCAGCATTGTATAACTGAGACTTAAGTCTGAAAGCATTGTAATTTTCCACATGGTGATTCAATAAAAAAATAAATTAAAAAAAATAAACTACAGTTGTAAGAGTGAACTCATGAAGACATAGAAAAACAGGACAAGAAGATGCAAGGTACCTAAGAGGAGAATACCCAGATAAACCAGACTCTAAATCATCAAAGGCAATAGATGTAAACAGATTATTCAACAACACAGAAAAAGAAGTACTGTGTATAACACCTTTCATCAACATCAAGGAAATCCCATAAAGCAACATTAGTTTCCAACTACACAATCAGCACGTGAGGAAAGTATAAGAGAGCGGGGAGAGTAGAGGTAGATTTAGTGTCCTTGGCCATAGATCAAAGAGAACAAGAGCCACAGTATGGAAACATCCACGGGACACAAAACTTCACCTGGTATTGAAGCACTGACCTAACCAAGGGCAGAAGCACACAGGTCTTCCTGTTCTTTTCCTGCTCCCCAGCTCAAAATATCAGTTACCCGTGAGTTTTTTGGGGGGTCATGGCAGGTGTGGTGAAAGGGGAATGAACAGGGGACAGAGCCGAGGGCATCTTCCTGCCTCCTTTCATGGCAGTTCTAGGAAGAGTCTAGCTAGCCCCTGGATCTCACATCCTGTCTCTCAGAATCACAGAGGCACCAAAAGACACAAGGCCAGGAGAGAAAAAGAGAGGAGGGGAGAGATGAGGAGAGAGAGAGAGAGAGAGAGAGAGAGAGAGAGAGAGAGAAAGAGAGAGAGAGAGAGAGAGAGAGAGAAGGATCAGCAGCAGACGGAGCCAAGTGTGACATTGGGACCAATCAAATGTGAGTGTTCGGCCTCGGCTAAGCTGACTTACTAGGAGCAGGATGGGAAGCCAGAGGGTGGCACGTTGGGCAGACACTATAACAGAGAAAGCACATGTGTGTTTACCCATGGGTCTAACTCAAGAAACATCTAAACAATAGAATTATCGATCTCAAGGAGTTGCTGTTCTTAATAATCTCTTTTTCTCCCCAAGTTTCTACTTCTTCCACATCATGGCCTGCGACTGGTCATGTTTCACCTGAGAAACTGCCCGACTCGAAGATCCAGGACTAGAGGCTCTTCCGCGAAAGTTGTGGCCATCAAGTAAATTTCATGAGCCTAGAGCATCGGCTTCCTGGAGAAAGATAATGATGCAAAAGGGACACATTCCATCAAGAAGAATGGAGAAATCGCATGCAGTAAAGTCATCTCTGGACTTTCCAAGGCAGTGTCTGTCACTTGCACCTGTTCTGGATTCAGCCCAGGCCTAGGGCTGTCTCCAGAGTGGTGCTTTGGGAGACTGTGCCCCTAAAAAAATCCAAGATCTCTACAGTCTCCTGAAAAACAGTTTAGGCCTGAGAACATAATCAGGCAGCAAAAGTGCTTTCAGGAAAGAACTGAATAGACTGTGGGCAGCAAACGTGCGTCCAGGAAAGGACAGAATAAAACAACCCAGTGTCTTTCAGATGTAAAGGGCAACATAGGTAAAACAAAAAAAAAAAATGAATAGAAATTTGTTCTGTCTTTATACTTCAGCATCGTCCGCAGAGTGGCCATGTCTCTGCTCTTAAGGCACCCACTGAATTTTGCTGTGTTTCCGAACTGCCTAATAACTCATGTGTAGGGAAGCGGAGGGTGGGTGGGGTCGGTATTTGAGCTCAGGGATGGCTGCCCAGGTGATCCTAAAACTTGGACAATCCCTGCATGCGCGTCCGCCTCCTTATGCGTTTGTCTCATTCTCTGTGAGTGACACACACTGGAAGGAGGCGGGAGGTGCCAGTCCGGGTGGCTCTGGTGTGGTAACCTGCTACGTGGTGCCACTCAGATCTCCCTTCCAGCTGCATAACCTCGGGTGCTGCTCATGCGGCACCCGGCCAATGAAGCACACCAGTGGGCATTCAGAGCCGGGGCGTTCCTGCCCCGTGCCTGTCTAACCAGGAAGCTCCCGGCGGCGTGGTCAAGCTCTCTAGCCTGAATCTGGCCAGTGATGCTCACAGCCCCATCCACAGCCCCGTCTCCAGTGCATCTCAAACCTGATTCACGCACTGCCATCCTAGAGGCCAGTGACTTGTCCAAAGCGAAGAAGGTCTTTCTGGACAATACCGTGTTCTCTCCTTCCAGGGCCTTATAGGATACGATCTGCCTATCTGAGGACATAGGCAAGACTCACACATTGTGACTTTTAGTGAGGGCACTGAGGATGGACACACACCATCGTCACCTTCATTCCAGGAGGCAATTAGCGTTGTTTAAAAGCATGTGCCTTTCACATCTGATTGATCACAGATTTGGTAGGAAAAGAGCATGCTTAATAAGCCCTTCATTTATGAAGAGCATGTGTTAACATAAGTGAGATTTTCTAAGCGGTGTTAAACAAGCAAACAAAAAACCATAAAACCTGGGTCAGGACCAGAGAGCTGATACAAGAATTAAGGCACTTGCCTTGCATCCTGCTGACCCTGATTTGACCCCTCCCGCCCCCCCCACCCCCTGACACACACTACCTATGGTTCCCCAAGCACTTCCAGGGGTCACTCCCAAAGCACCACCATGTATGGCTCCCAAACCCAAATATTGGAGTGGGGGGGGGGGTGTTCCTGCTTATCCACAGTCACATTTCTTCACCAGGTACATCTTAAGCCATATAAGGCTTTCTCTTCTCTTTTAAATTTCAGCTGTGAGAAATCAAGTTGAAAGGTCTTTTTAAGTGCTTATATTGGATAGATATGAATTTTCCATGGCTCAAGACAATGCAATAAGAACAACCACATCTTGTTTAAATTATTCACAAGATAAAAATATCTCCTGTCTTTGGGTCTGTTCTCTTTCCTGGTCTCTCTGCTCGTTGCTAATACTGTTTTCCATATCATTCCTTCAGAACATCCTCCCCTGAAGGGCGAACAGGAAACCCGTCCACACCCTCTGTGTCACCTGCAAGGTGATGCCTTCTCAGTGAATAACAAAATAGGTAGGTTTCACAAAGTCCTTTCACCAAGGAACCCTTGCCAGAGAACAAACAATGGAAAATAAGAACCTGAGATGGGAGGGGGCATGCTCACATAGCTTAAACAATGAAAGATTTGACTTTTTCTTTCCTGTTAACGAAGCACACACTTTTTATCAGGGATGGTTAAACTTTTAAAAATGACATGTTACCTTGAGTGTGGTGATGGTTAGACCTTACCATAAAAGCACTTCAAAGCCTGGTTTAGAAAACAAAGGCTGTGAGAGTCGCATGGGTAAGGGCTCTGCAATTGTGTTGGTTCAGCCGCAAACACAGCTGGCTCAGAGCACTGCACTATAAAATTTCATGGGACTAATTTGGAGGCTCATATAAACTGGCGTTGCTGTTTACTCCGGGATATTGATAGTAGCGGCATATTAGCAGTTCCTCTGTGGTGTAATGCAAATGAATAGCACTTTCCAGAAAATCCACAAAGCCTTCCTGGAGAGTTCATCGCTGTGCTTTGGTTCTGTTTGTTTACTTTTTACAAGTAACATTCTCGGCAGCAACATGTACACTCGGTTGAGCAAAACCCCAATCAGAATTTTCATTTAACCCTGGAATCTGATCTTTAAAATAAGATTTAAAAAAGAAAAGAGAAGAAAACTTTCTCTGCTATTTACAGTTCCTTCTTTGGGAAAAGTCCCAACATCTGGACACCAGAGTTGGTGCAGCAAAGTCCATGGAGACACATGCATTCTTATGCCTGCAAACCCACTCTGATTTGAAAAAAATAAAAAATAAAAGCCCTCTGGTGCTTCCCTCACCCTCCTTTCTTACAGAAACCCCGAGGCATGCTCTCCAAATGTATCCAGAGTGAAAATTCATATGTTATAATTGACAAACCCCCTGTCTGCACATACAGATAGAAAATGACACCAAAATATTAAAAAAAAAAAAAATTTCTTTCTCCATGGAGTGTCCTGAGAGTTTCATCCTGGCTCTTGTCCTGTGGTGAATTTGTCCCGGACTTCCTCCATGCATGGGTTATGCTCTGGAGTTTTTTGCAGCCTGGCTCTTAAAATGGGGATCCTGGCACCCAGAGGGCTAGAGCAGTGTGTCAGATGCACCCAGCCAACCCCGGTAAATCCCCCGGGCCATACATGGTCCCTGGAACCTTACCAGGAATAATCCCTGAGCTCAGAACCAGGAGCGGGGCTCCGAGTACCACTGTGTGTGGCCCAAATCCGTTTCCCCAAAAAACCGTTCCCAGGTCAGCCATCTCAGCAGAAACTGGGCCTGGTGTGACCAAAGCTCAAGCCTCACCCTTACCTCCAAATGAAAGTTCTGACTCTAGAATCTTCTGTTGTGGAGTGGGTCTGTGATCTGAGCTGAATTTAAATGAAAAATGTGCCTCCAAACCGTCTTTGTTCAGAGAAGGGCTGTCATTGCGCTGACTTCAGGAGGCAATACGTGTTCTGGTAGAGAGTCAGGTGCACAGAAAGGTCTGATTCACCCGCCGATGGCCATGGAGTTGCCAGCCCGAGCTCTGGGGTACCTGGGCCCCTGGGGGGTGTCAAGTTGGCTGCAATAGTTCTGTGAGCATAAGGGGGGAAGGGGGTGCACGCATGTGTAACGTGCACATGCAACCTTATTGTAGAAAGTTACAACCGTACGTAACCTTACTAAGCACATTTCTGGAGTGCTCCATCAAAAAGTTAAGATGGGGGCTGGAGCAACAGCACAGCGGGGAGGGCGTTTGCCTTGCACGCGGCTGGCCCGGGTTTGATCCCCAGCATCCCATATGGTCCCCGAGCACCGCCAGGGGTGATTCCTGAGTGCAGAGCCAGGGGTAACCCCTGTGCATAGCCGGGTATGACCCAAAAAACAGAAACAACAACAATAAAAAAGTTAAGATGACCTACCAGCCTATGAAAAGACAGAGAAAACTTTGACGCGTGTAACTGAAATAAGCCAAAAGGCCATTCTCTAGGATGTCTCTACCTTCCCGAGGGCAGGTCCTAGGGGGAGGCATCTTCCCTCGGGAGAGGCCAGCTTGAAGGTGGACACTGCAGGCAGCCATCAAATGCCCGGCATAGCTTTTGCTTAGAACTGGGTGAAGAGCAGCTGTGGTGATTCCTGAAGGATCCCTGACAGGCCCCCAGCACTTCGGGGTTACTTGCTGATTCCCATCACCTCCGGCCCCCACCTTGCATCCCCCTCAGGCCCCGGGGCTTGAAACTGAAGGCAACCCTGGAGCACCTCTCCCGTGGGGCTCTCTTCTCATTGGTGGAAGTTTACCAAGAGCCACTCTGGCTGCTGCGTGGACACTCCAAGGGAAGGGCCACAGGGGACGTGGGAGGTGAGGATGCAGCGCCAGGGACTGAGCGGAGAGTGGACAGCCTTGGTCCTACGGGACATCTGGATCAGGAAAGATGGAGCCTGCCCATGGGTTGGACACGGGGTGCAGGAGACCCCTAGGAGATGCGCGTGCCGTGTCCATGGGCCACGGAGTCAGGGATTCTGTCTGGGGTGCTGAGACCCACATCCCTGTAATGTTCCCTGGGCCCCTGGAGACTGGCCAGCCACACAGAGCCACACGCCCTCCAGAGCAGCCCGAGCCCCAGCAGCTCTCTGGGAAGTGTTTGCTGGCGGATTGTGGGGAGCCTTGTTCGTCGTTCACACTTACTCATGTAACTGGGGGGGCAGGGCTACTGCGCCCCACCCAGGGGGTTCTGTAGGGAGAAAGAGTCTCCATAGCCAGGATCCCAGAGTTGGGCTTGTGCCCCCTTAGGAGGGACGTGTGAGCTTTCTCGGCTGTGACGGGAGGACCACCTAGAGCTCCCGTGAGACCTGGAGAGGTGCCCACACCCATCGGGGCAGGAGGCCTCCGGGCTGCGTCTAAGGCTGGGGCCACAGGTAACAGAGTCCAGGGACTGAGAGGCAGAGCCTTCAGGCACACCTGGGGATCCCTCCGACACGCAGAGGGTGTTGGACTCTCCGTGACTTGGACCCGTGACATTCACTCCGGAACAAATGCGCCCACCGATGGGGAAATAATGACGTCTTGGAGCATCACCCGCCAACCAGCAAAGGCATCCCCCAACTTGGAGCATCCCCTCCGTGGCCCCCTCCCATCACTGGCCGGCTGCACAGTTGCAGGCACCTGGACCCACATCCAGCCGGGGCGTCCAGCAGCACCGGGAAGAAATTGGAACCCCTGGTTCTAGAAACCACGGATGTCAGACCCACCAAGGGAAGGAGACACGCAGGGAGAAGGTGGGGGGAAGCCCGGGGGCCTCAGTCGCACTCACGGTAAGAGCAGGCCGGGCAGGTCAGAAACCTCTAGGATTGGCCATCCTCAACTTCCTGTACCCTGGGCTGACCCCCAACCAAACCAAGATCAGGGGTCCAGCGTCCGCATCCTCGGCAGGGGCATCACCACGGACAGTCAGCCCTGCAGGGGGTCTGCAAAGCTCCCCCATGGCTGGGAACCAACCTGGAAAAGTTCTTGATTCAAAATCCTTTTAAAAAAATGTTTTTTGACTAATATTTGTTGATAAGACCTGGGGCTGGAGTGATAGCACCGCGGGTAGGGCGTTTGCCTTGCACGCAGCCGACCCGGGTTCTATTCCCAGCATCCATTATGGTTCCCCGAGCACAGCCAGGGGTAATTCCTGAGTGCATGAGCCAGAAGTAACCCCTGTGCATCACCGGATGTGACCCAAAAAGCAAAGACTCTGGCAGGGATGCGGAGACCTGAATCCAGATGATGTTTTAGCAGTGGACTGTGGACAGCTACATTAATCAGCCGCATCGTCACCTACGCGGGGTTCACGGAAGCATCTCAGGGAGGTGCTAAAATATGGTTCCTGGGTCAGACCCAGTGAGAGTGGAGAAGCTGTGGGGTTGTGTCTGTATCTGAGCCAGCTCTCCGGGGAGCATCTGAGGGGGCTCTAGACCAACCTCCCCCGTGTCTGTTCACTCCCCTTGGAAGCGACATCTGCCTTCAGCAGCCCGGTCACCCCTGCCGGCTCAGCTGAAGCCCCCCCCAACAGCTTCACTGCAGCACCGTAGGAAAGGGGAGCACTGACAGATGCAGGACCAAGTGGGGAACCGCCACGGGCTCCCCGAGCTTGCTCTTCCACCCCAGAGCCAGCTGCCGACTTAACCTCCCCAGACCTGTGTTCGTCGGACACTAACAGTCTCCACCATGGGGGCTACTGGACATCTCGATCATTTCCAACAATGTAATTTTTCAGGTATAAAGAGATATGCACTCATCACAGAATTCTTGGCAAATCTGATCTTCTATTCTCGGTGACGTGTCACCACCTGGCAGAAAAACTGGGACCCGTGTGCTGCATGGTGGGGGCTGTCATCCTCTACCCTCTACCCGGCGTGGGAACACAGACGGCTTTGAGTAACGTTTGCTGGGGTGAGAACCAGAGACGGGTCAGTGCTGCAGAGGGGCAGAGGACCCCCGCACAAAGCACACGCGGATGGACTCACTCAACCGTGAGGTGCACCGCAGACCCCTCTGACCTGGCCCTGCACTGGCCACTGGCCAGAGCTGACTCCCTGTCCCTTGGCAGCCCGAGCAGCACTGGACCGAACCAGCTCAGGAATCTGTTGCTGTGCGGAAGGACCAACCATCAGAAAGTGCCTCCCAAACGGGATCTCACTGGGAACCAGCCACGCTGGTCCTTCCATTCTCCTTTCACTAGCCTCTTGTTTTTTAAGCTGAGCCACCAAATATTACAAAGTTACAAAGCTATTCATGATTGAGTTCCAGGTGTACAGTGTTCCAGCACCAATCCCCTCACCCGGGTCCACTTCCCTCCACAAATGTCCTCAGCTTCCCTCCCAACCCCCTCCCCAGCCTGTCTCTGTGGCAGACACTTTTCCTTGCCACCATTGTCCTAGTATTTCCTTCCCTAACTCATCCCCCACATCCCGCCCCGGTGACTAACCTGGTTTTTTTAATTGCAATTATCCTTCTTGCCAAAATAGAGTAAACACCCTCGCATGTACCCTAAAACCCACAGCAGGCAATGTCAGGACCTCAACTGCCTTTCTTTCCTCACATCTCCAACCTCCTCTGAAGCACACAGGCTCATTAACTTTGCCCCTTTGTGATCTCAAATGGGGAATCTTAGTATATTAGCCCTGCTTTGAATTCTTGTACTATTTTTCATCAACATTGAAAATCACCCACGTTGATGCTTGGGCACAGAGAGACGTGTGTTCGTTTTTATACTGGTGCATAACATTCCATTAGTAGACTACAAGCTGTTTATTCATTCTAGTTTTGATCTTTCTAATGTCTTGCTCCTGTGAATGTCCTGGTGGTATCATTCAATAGAGGCAGAGGTTCCACACTCAGAGTAGAATTTCAGATCACCAGACAGGTGCGGCTTCAGTTTGAAGAGGTAATACCAAGATAATACAAAAACTGCAATTTTCAGTTTTTGCATTTAACATTCAGGCCATCATGGAGGAGAGAACCCTCTGGGTCAATACAAACCTTGAATGCTATGAGTTTGCTTTATATATTACTTCCCCTTCTTCCTAGAGATGCCAAGGGCCAAATCCCATACCCACCCATGGCTTCAATAATGTCATTGTGTGTGTGACAGAGAGAGAGAGAGAGAGAGAGAGAGAGAGAGAGAGGAGAGAGGGAGAGAGAGCTGTGTGAGAGAGAGAGATGGAAAGAGAGAGAGAGAGAGAGAGAGAGACGCAGAACATATACAGCTGATGAGCCACAGAGAAGGACAGCCAGATTCTTCCCCTTCCTGCCCAGTCATCCTGTCCAATCCCCAAATCCCAGTGTGCATGGGATTCTGGGAGAGCAGTTCGAGTACCCCACAGGGAACAACTGCAAAGGAAGCAAATGCAAACAACCTCAGAGGGGGCAACTGCAAACCAGGTGTCTCTTGAAAGCCTTGTGCTGTTTGGGTGACATACCCTGAGGCGCTCAGGGTTTACTCCCGGCTCTGCATTCAGGGGTCACTCCTGGTGAGATTGGGGGACTGTACGTTGTGGCGGGAATCGAAACCAGGTCAGTTCCGTGCAAGGCAAGTACCCCACCTACCGTACTGTCTCTCCAGTCCCGAGGAATAAATTTCTTAGACACTCAGCTTTGGCTTTCCTCCGGATCCATCAAGCATAGCTGCAGGAAGAATGTGTGTTGGAGGCTGGATCCCCACACACACCTGGGGCGGGGTAAAGCTTTCAGAGGAGGGAAGCATGTGTGTAGCAAGAAGCCAAAGACAAAAGCTTCTGCTGCTTCCACAAACACATCAAGAGGAATGTTCATGGGGCGTTTATGGAGCGTTTATAAGAACATCCTCTCCTGAAATAAAATCAAGTCCAAGACCCACCCAAACACGTCTCAGGACCTAAAATGTCACCAAATAAAGCCTCTGAATTGATTATTTGAAGGAAATAGCAGAATGCAATCTATTTTCCTAAGTAGTTTGTCAACAACACCAATTTCACCTCTAAAAATAAAAAAGCAATAAAGCTCAGGAATAATTATCCAAATTCCAATCAGTAGAATTTGATCTATTCATAAAGGAAACAATCATCATTTTTTTTGTGATTTTCTCCACTTGTGAGCCCTATTGAGTAACTGCAACTCCACATGGCCGGCTTATCTTCCAAACTGGAGAGGGAATTGACTTTGGTAAAACCCTCAGTTCCCGGGACTGGAGAGATAGTACAGCCAGTAAGGTACTTGCCTTGCACGTGGCAGATCTGGGTTCAATCCCCATCATCCCATATGGTCCCCTGAGCACAGCCAGGAATGATTCCTGAGTGCAGAGCCAGGAGTAACCCTTGTGTGTCACTGTGTGTGACTCAAATAAATATATTAATTTTACATTACAAAAATACAAGGGCTAGAGCGATAGTACAGCGGGTAGAAAGTTTGCCTTGCATGTGGCTGACCAGGGTTCAATCTCCGGCATCCCATATGGTCCCCAGAGCACCGCCAGGAGTAACTCCTGAGTATAGAGATAGAAGTAACCCCTGAGCATCACTGGATGTGCCCCCCAAAAAAAAGAAAAAAAACAAACAAACAAACAAACAAAAACCTCAGTTCCCATTTCCCAAATGAATCGTTCCCTTCCCTTCTCTTGGTGTCAACCACTCTGACAACTGTCGACCAATCAGAGATGGAGACACAGCCCCTCCCCGCATTAAATGAAGCTCGAGCGTTTCTGCCGGCTGTCAGAATCAGCACCAGGCCCAGTGCCTTTCCAGCGCCTGTCCCTGTGCTGGAATGCCCAGGACACACCTCGCAGTACCTTTCCCAGAAGGCTTTGCCTGCTTTTCATCATTTCATGGAGACGGAACCAAAATGTCCCAAACCCACGTCTGTGTGACACGCAGACACACCCAGCCCACGCGTCCCGGGTAATCTTAGGAAGCGAAGTAGGGGAGAGCCATGATGTCTGTACCCCAAGAACATGTTTCACCAACACCCAGCTGGGGTGAAGAGTAAACCCCCATGCTGGCTTCTCTTCTTCCTCCCTGAATGAATCGCAGAACCCTCGGCACCCCCAGGACCCACCACTCCACCCCGGCCCCTTCAGGAGCAGCCACAAAGAATGTCCTTAACCTTTTAATTCCCTTCTTTGGAGAAATGTTGACTGTATTTGAATGTGTCACGCAGGACACGTAACACTTCCCCAAACATAGTTGTTTTCAATGTGCAGGGGATGGAGGGTGCTTTGAAGGGTATTTTCTATATTTATCAAATATAAAAGGTGAGGGCTGGAGTGATAGCACAGTGGGTAGGGCGTTTGCCTTGCACGTAGCCGACGCAGGTTTGATTCCCAGCATCCCATAGGGTCCCCTGAGCACTGCCAGGAGTGATTCCTGAGTGCAAAGCCAGGAGTAACCCCTGAGCATCACCAGGTGTGACCCAAAAAAACTAACTAAATAAATAAAAGGTGACTTGTTCGATACCATAAACTTTGAATCAGGATGAGATTCCACCTTCAATAAGTGTTTTTGGCAAAGGCTACAAATTAGTGGTGCAAGCAGGACACTCAGGAGAAATCAACCCACACGGAGCCAGGGAGACATTGGCAAAGTAGTGAAGGAGCTGGGCCAGTGTAGACAACACCACAGGGCAGTCCCTGTGTAGACAGCCCATCTGGATAATTCAGCTCGAGCCCCCATTTCCTCATCCGTGAGACCATCGCTGCTCTTCCCCACATGGCTATACTCAGAGAAGAGCAGGGTAGGAAGCTTTCCCGCCCACCCAGACATTGTTCCCGCCCCCAAGCCATGGCTAGGACCATGGGGACATAAGCAATTGCTGGAGCACAGACAAGTCTGCAAAGGAAAATGCCCGAGTCCCCCGTCTCCTCCTGGGAGACCCTGGGTGCGCGGGATGCAGGTGGAATGCAGCAGGTGTGAGGGTGGATGTGCATGGCCACTCGGGGGTCAGGAATGTTTTCCTGCGAGGAGCGGGTGAGTAACTGTAAGTATACGCAGCTTTTTGAGCCACAGTCTGTGTGGCAGTGGTCTGCAAATGTCTTGAGGATGCTGGGGGATGCCAGCCAGGAAAATGCTCAGGGTGGATGCTGAAATCTCACGGTCCTATATCTTAGTAATGGGGGTTTGTGCTTATGGGGTTGGGGGTTTAAAAAAATGGTTTTTTTTTTTTCAAAGAAGAATTTGCTGCTTAGCTCAGGAGCTACATGGAAACAGGTGGGAGCCCCCACAGACAGTTAGGTGGGACTCTGAGCTGGACGTGAACTTTTGTGGCAGGAAATCGGGAGTTCCGGCCAGCAGGAAGCAGGGCCCCTACCTTGACGTGCAGGGCTGGGTCGGGGACAGTCTGAATCATGTCCTTCAGCAGGTCAGCTCACTCACCACCGGCTCCAGCCCCGACACAGCTGCAGACAAGGAGCGACATAAACCAGTCAATGACCACACCAGCAGTGGAAGAAGGAGAATCGGTCAAAGGGACGGTGGGTAGGCCCCGGGGACACCTTAGGACGTGAACGTGGGTGGAGACACAGGAACATCGACTTCTCTAATGGGCACAGCACCTCTCTGCAGCCTGAATACACCACCAGTATGTGCCAAGAAAGACTGGTGCCACCATTTGGGGGAAATGTTTATGACATTAGAACAAAGTTAAAATAGGGCACAAGCCTGGCATGCCCCTGACTCAGGTTCTATCCCCAGGACCATATAGTCCCTTGAGCATCTCCAGTGCAACCCTGAAGGCCGTGGTACCACACAGGGTCTGGATGTGCCCACAATGCAGAGCAAGAGCAGCACAGCATCCTTGGGCCCTTGCACTGGACCATAGGTCCAGTTGGCGAGGAGGAAGGGGGAGATGGACAGGAAGAGAGAGAAGTAAGAAGAAGAAAGGAAAGAGAGTAAAAAAGGAGAAGGAGAAGGAGAAAGTAGAAGGAGGAGGAGGAGGAGGAGAGAAAGGAAGAGGAAGAAAGAAAAAGGGGAAATATGGAGGAGGAAAAAGAGGAACAAAAGAGAGAGGAGGCAAAAGAGGAAGAAAAAGAAGGAGGAGTAGAAGGAGGAGGAGGAGGAGGAGGAGATGAAGAAGAAGAAGAAGAAGAAGAAGAAGAAGAAGAAGAAGAAGAAGAAGAAGAAGAAGAAGAAGAAGAAGAAGAAGAAGAAGAAGAAGAAGAAGAAGAAGAAGAAGAAGAAGAAGAAGGAGGAGGAGGAGGAGGAGGAGGAGGAGGAGGAGGAGAAGGAGGAGGAAGAGGAGGTGAAGGAGGAGGAGGAGGAAGTGGAAGAGGAAGAAGAGGAGGAGGAGGAGGAAGAAGAGGGGGGGAGGAAGAGAAGAAGAAGAAGAAGAAGAAGAAGAAGAAGAAGAAGAAGAAGAAGAAGAAGAAGAAGAAGAAGAAGAAGAAGAAGAAGAAGAAGAAGAAGAAGAAGAAGAAGAAGAAGAAGAAGAAGAAGAAGAAGAAGAAATAAAAGAAGAAGAAAAAGAAGAAGAGGAGGAGAAGGAGGAGGAGGAGGCAGCACCCCCATGGCTAGTTGAGGGGAAGAAGCTACGGTCTGTCTCTGCAACAGAGCACTTTATTCTCTATCAACAGAGTGGAATAATTTTCTTCAGCACAGAATCAAAGGGACTCAACAGCAGGTGAGTCCAAATAAGTAAAAAAAATGGAGAGTAGGCACGGGTGGAAGGATGGATACTAGAACATTGTATGACCAAGACACAGTCATGCAAGTTTGTAAGTCTGTAACTATCTCACAGTGATTGATTCATCAAGATAAAAAAAGTTTTTAGAAAGAATTAAAATCCCCAGATGCCTAAAAATAAATAAATAAATAAAAACTTCCCCCCAAAATAGAAAAAAACATAGAAAGACAGATCCCACAGGGTCAGCATAAAGAGCAAAGAAAGGGGATGGAGCGATAGCACAGCAGGTAGGGCGTTTGCCTTGCACTCGGCCAACCCAGGTTCAAATCCCAGCATCCCATATGGTCCCCTGAGCACCGCCAGGGGTAATTCCTGAGTGCAGAGCCAGGAGTGACCCCTGTGCATTGCTGGGTGTGACCCAAAAAGCAAAAAAAAAAAAAAGAGCAAAGAAAGAAAACAGCAAAACCAATGGGAACTAAGGAAGCTCGACAACAGAACCAAAGTTGCTTGAGGGAGTAACTTGGGGAACAGAGCTGCAGGGGGGTAAGGGAGGGGCAAGACATATTTTCAATTTTTTCTTTCTGAGAAAAGCAAAACTGAAAAATAATACATAATAATCATAAAACTCTAGTCTGCACACGGACTGGTCACTGGGGGAAGAAAGAAGGCCAAAATGAGGTGTTATTTTTATTTTTTTATTATTTATTTATTTATTTTATTTTTGCTTTTTGGGTCACACCTAGCGATGCACAGGGGTTACTCCTGGCTCATGCATCCAATTATTCTGGCGGTGCTCAGGGGACCATATGGGATGCTGGGAATCGAACCCGGGTTGACCATGTGCAAGGCAAACACCCTACCTGCTGTGCTATTGCTCCAGCCCTGTGGTGTTATTTTTTAATTAGATTGAGAATGTGAACTTTCTCATATGTTTTGGGGGCCACACCTGGGGGTGCTCAGGGCTGACTCCTGGCTCTGTGCTCAGGGGTCACTCCTAGCGATGCTCAGGGACTCTCTGGGATGCCGGGATTAAACCTGGGTCAGCCAGCAGGCCATCACCCTACCCACGCACTCTCCCCCTCACCCGTTTCCTCCCCAGTGCCCACGTCCTGGGTACCAGGGCTGACCCCCGGCTCCTGGAACTCCTGGTTCCATCTCAGTCAAGGAGAGATTCTTCCATTCTGAGCGGGGGTCCGAGCGTTCTGTGGGCCCCACCCCCAGCCTCCTCCTATGCCCAGTCCAGTTCTGACCTATCGGGGACATCTGCCCCTCCTAGGGAACTGAGTGGCATTTCGTACAGAACCCCCCAGCCTGGTTGGTGGGGGCAGCCGGTCCTGGAAGCAGAGTCCCTCATGGTAGGGTGCAGGGGCCCCTGAAAGGAAGCTTCACTGGAGGCAGGTCCCGTGGCCACCCACACTCAGGACAGAGAGAGCAGCAGCCCCAGGCACCTCTGGGCTCTGTGGACACGGCCCAGCTGCCCGCCCTGAGCTCCAGGAGGGGGACGGGGCGAGACCGAGTCCCGGGCGGAGCCCAGCAATTTTAGGGCTCAGCCTGCCTGCAGGGCGAACAGGGTGATCTGGGAGGATTAAGCCCACCGGTGCCAGCCCCGAGCCACATAAAGTATCCACACGCTCTCTAACGTTTCCCGACCAAGAGGGCTTGAATGACGGGCTGTCTGCATTTATTTTGTACCTTTAGTTGCCCGCGGAGCCACCATCTTTGTTCGCGGTGTGTCATTGGTCTTGACAGGGGGGCATACAACTGCTCTGGGGTCTTTCAAAGCTCCTGGAACGACCTGAAAGAGGAGAATTTCAACCTAGTAAACCTTGGCTTCTTCCCCAAGTACTAATACCAAGGATCAACTGTACACTCACTGACAACTTTCTTTTTCTTAAACATCATTTTTTAAAAACCTTCAAGGGAAATAAACGTTTAAGAAAAGGCAGGGGGGAGGAGAAGGAAGGAGGTGCCACCAGGTGACAGGCCTTGGGGAGGCTCAGCCTCAGGAAGGGAGGACAGAGGAGACCCCACAGACCCCTGCCATCGTCAGACCCCTGACAACCCGGTCACAGCTTATGGACCACGCAGAGAGCGAGAGCGCTGTTAAGCAGCTATTTTGTGACCTTGTTCAGCTGGAAACGTTAGAAAAAAAATCTGCATTTGCTTTAGGTCAGAATGCTACCAGGGTAAGCAGTAAAAAGGGGAGGGGTTTCTTCTTTAGAGTCTGCCTGTTTACACAATTGTAAAGTCCAGTTTCTGCCTCTTTCCTCCCTCCTTCCTCCTCCCTCGATCCCTTCCCCCTTCTTCCTTTCACTGTCTCCTCTGTCTTTTTCTCTCTCTCCCTTTTTCTTCTCTCTCCCTTTCTCTTCCTCTCCCTCTCCCCTTCTCTTTTTTTCTTCTCTCTCCCTCTCTCTCTGTCCCTTTCTCTCCCTCTTCCCCTCCCCTTCTCTTTTCCCTTCTCTCTCCCTTTCCCTCTCTCTCACTCCCCCTTTTGAGATATGGGGATTTCTGTGCTTACGCAACTTTCCGAGTGAAATATCCAGCTCCCAGATTTGCTTAATAGAATCCTCACAGCATGACAAATTGCAAATGGCAACTGTTTCAGCTGAAAATATTTTCGAATTAGAAACTGTCTTAAGCAGAACATCAGAATCAATCTTCGCAACAGGCAGTGTGATTGCCGGGCTCCCCTGGCCAGCTGACCCTCCCAGCCTCCTCCTGGGGCCCCAGCCCACCCCAGCTCAACTCTGGGGGTGTCTGTGCTCACCAACGCTGGGTTCCCACAGCTCAGCTCGCCCCCAAAGCATCAGTTATGCTATGGAAAATATGACAAGACATTTTTGGGGAGGAAATGAGAACACCAAACCACACAGAGAACATGACTCCAACATTTTGAAAGGGATAAAATATAGGGACGAGAGGCCAGTGTGTGTATGGTGGGGGGTGCTCTAAAGGAGGCCAGACACTAGAGAGAAGCGAACTTTGGGTGCCCGACAAAAATTACTGGGCAGTCTTATAGGCCGAACATGATGGCCACTTATTACTTGTATGGCAAACCACAACACCCAAAAGGAGAGCGAGAGTGAAAGGGAATGTGCCTGCCACAGAGACGGAGGGGGGCGGGGAGGGGAGGGGGGGAGTGATACTGGGAACATTGGTGGTGGAGAATGGGCACTGGGGGAGGGATGGGTACTCGACCATTGTATGACTGAAACGTAATCACGAAAGTGTCTAAGTCTGTAATTGTATCTCACAGTGTTTCATTTAAAAATTTTTTTAAACTCGTGAAATAAAAAATAATTTTAATAATAATTTAAAAATTACTGGGCAGTCTTGATTTCCTCTTGATAATTAGAACTTATTTCCCAATCTTCAGAACCAAACACAATTCATCCTTCCGGACACTCTGTAGCACGGTAGCACTGTCATCCCATTGCTCATCTATTTGCTCAAGCAGGTACCAGTAACGTCTCCACTGTGAGACTTGTTACTGTTTTTGGCATATTAAATATGCCACAGGGAGCTTGCCAGGCTCTGCCGTGCAGGCAGGATACTCTCGGTAGCTTGCTAGGCTCTCTGAGAGGGATGGAGGAATCGAACCTGGGTCGGCCGCATGCAAGGCAAACGCTCTACCCGCTGTGCTTCCTGACACTCAGAGGAACAAAACCCAAAGCAAGAATGATTGGATAACCTGAAGGACATCTCCACAGAGTCCTCCACAGAGGTGAGCCCAGACTGCCAGGTGCCAGTGACTTACTCGGTCGTGTGTCTCTCAGCCCCCTGGCTCTCAAACTACAAGATGTTTCCATGCTGGGCAGACAGTACAGGCATACGGCCCTCGCTTCACATGTGCCAGACCTGGGTTTGAGCCTCTGCACCCACATACGGTCCCCTGAATCCCACCAGGACTGATTCTGGGGCACAGAGGCAGCATAAGCCCCCAGCACAAAAACAAAACCAGAAAGGAAGGCATTGCCACTGTCCCTGTCTCTATGGCCAAAGGCCAAAGTTGATGATCACTGGCTTAATCGCTTTTCAAGGACCAGTGATCAAAATAGTTAGTTCTCAATGGCTGCAGAGGAAGTGTAATTTTTGCTTTTTTTTTTTTTTTTTTTGCTTTTTGAGCCACACCTGGTGATGTACAGGGGTTACTCCTGGCTCTGCACTCAGGAAATACTCTTGACGGCGGTGCTCAGGGGACCATATGGGATGCCAGGAATTGAACCCTGGTGGGCCCAGTGCAAGGCAAACGCCCTACCTGCTATGCTATCACTCGGACCCCGGAAGTGTGTAATTTTTAAAAGCAAGAACGGAATCAGCCTCACATGTGGCCGATTCTGGTTCAGACCCCAGCACCAGCTGAGCACTGGCCCCCTGAGCAATGCCAGGAGTAACCCCTGAGCACAGAACCAGGAGCAATCCCTGAAAACTACCAGGTAGGGCCCCAAAAATCAAAAACATGATAAATAAATAAAAGCGAAAACAGGGCTGGAGAAATAGGACAAGGGGTTGTGTTACATGCAGCCAACCCTAGCTCTATCCTCAGCTCCCAAAACCAAAAGAAAAAAAAGAAAAAGGTGGGGGGGAATAAAAACAAGAACAAAGAATTCCTAGGTCACCCTGTGGTACCCAAGCTCCTACCATACATGCATGCATATACATTTATATATTGTGTGTGAATCTATTCACGGACTATGGTGCATTTGCATGTATTATGTATGTGTGTGTAAAAGCCCCTAGCATGTGCCAAACCTTCAACTCCGCAGGAAAAATATTCATTTGATTTACCATGAGCCTTTGCTGGACTGGGTTTGAGGCAGGCGTAATAAAGACCCTGAGAAGCGTGCCGAGGTGATTTATCAGCAACATCTGGGCGCTTTCCTCACCCAGAGACCCACCCAGCCCACAGCACATGTCGGCCGCAGAGCAGCTGGGAGCCCCATGGAAAACAAGAGATGCAGCCGACTCCGGGGGAGACTCGGGCCAGAGAGAGACAGGCTCCCGCAGCTGCATGAGGTAGCGGCCGGCCTGGCCGAAGCCCCCGGCCAGAAGTCACACAAGCTGCACCCAGGGACTCCCGCAAACACAGCTGCGGGGGCACGGCTGGGCAAGGAGGTGAAGCCAGCGGCCCGGCAGCCCTGGCCGGCAGAACCTAGAAGGTGGGCATCCGTGGTGCCCCCAGATGCCCCCAGGACCCAGAGGAGCAGGCCACATGGGGCTGTCCTGTGCTCCGTGTGCAGAGAGGTGGACGCAAGCAGAGAATCTGAGAAGACTCCCTGGAGGCAGGAGAGAAGCATCCGGGGGCGAGCAGCTGCTTTTTCCCTCCGGGCACGCAGGAAGCCCAGGCCCCATCTCCAGTCTGACATGGCCCCCAACCACCAGCAAGAGTGACCCCTGAGCACAGAAGCAGGAGTAGCCCCTGAGCACCCCTGGGAATGGTCCTAAAGCAAAACAAAACAAAAAACTTTCTCTCCAGAGATGGCTACTGTCACCCCGGCTGGTGGACTTTCATTTTCATGTTTTCAGTGTATTTTGCTCGGTGGGTGGCGGGCGGAGGGCTGCAAATGATAGAGGCAACACTGAAAGTGGCTGAGGGCAGGTGAGTGGGCGGCAGGAAGAGCCCTCTTGGCCGGCACTGCACCCCCCAGCAACCAGCAGAGCCCCCTGTCAGTGGGGCAGGTCACACATGGGGAACAGATGCCGGGGACGGTGTGACATGGACATGCACAAGGACCGCCTCTGCCCCCGCAAAGAACCAGCAAGGAGACACACACACACATACACATATACACATACACATACACATACACACAAATGCAAAAATATGGACACATATACACACATACACACATATACACATACACACACATACGGACACATACACACATAAACATGCATACACACATACATATACACATATGCACATATACACATACTCACATACACACATATACACACATACGAACACATACACACATATACACACATATACACACATACACACATACGGACACATACACACATATACACATAAACACACACACATACACACACATACACACATACAAACACATACACACATATACACACATACATACATACACATATATACACACATACACACATACGGACACATACACACATATACACATAAACACAAACACATACACACATATGGACACACACATACACACACATACACACATACGGACACATATACACAAACACACACATACACACATACGGACACATATACACAAACACACACATATGGACACATACACACACATACACACACATGGACACACACATACACACATATACGCACATACATACATACACATATATACACACATACACACATATACACATACGGACACATACACACATAAACACACACACATACACACATATGGACACACACATACACACACATACATATACACATACGCACACATATACACAAACACACACATACACACATACGGACACATACACACAAACACACACATACGGACACATACACACACATCACACACATAAACACACATACACACATATGGACACACACATACACATATGCATATACACATACGCACATATACACATACCCACACACATACACACATGCACACACATGTACACACATATACGCATACAAACACACATACACAGAGTCCTTCTAGCTCCCTTTAGGCCACAAGGCCAAGACCCTGTGAGCCAAGACTGGCCGCTGGACGTCTGAGCTCTGCCCTTGCAAGGGAAGCAGCCTCTGTTCTGGGCGGGAACTCGGACACTGTGAGAAGCCTCATCCTTACCGGGGATGGACAGAGGGAGCCACAGGGACCGCACAGGCATGGTGGACACAGTGTGTCAGGGAAGGGTCACCCCGCACCCCAGCGGGCAAACATAAAGGGGAGCCCCTTCTCCCAAGGGATGGCATCCACGGCCCGGAGCCGGAGCACAGCGGGGAGCACGCTCGCCCTGCCTGCAGCCGACCCAGGTTCAATCCCCAGCATCCCACAGAGTCCCCGAATGCTGCCCGGAGTGACCCCTGAGCGCAGACCCAGGAGGAATCCCAGATCATCACTGGGTCTAGCCCCCCAAGTCCCTCCCCCCAAAATAAAACCCGGAGTCAGAGCGATACTACAGCAGCAGGGCATCTGACTTACACATGGCCTGCCAACCCCACTTCTCTTTTGCATACAGCCCCCCAAGCACTGCCACCAATGACCCCTGAGTGTGGAGCCCTGAGGCCACCGGGCGTGGTCCCAGAGAGAGCAAAGCAATACTGGTAAGAAGCTCTGGGAGGCAGGGATCAATCCCAAGGTGCCTCAGGACGCTGGCGCCACCCTCGGTCACTCCTCCCTCCTGCCACCGGCTGCTGCAGACAGTTCCTGAGAGAACTCTGGCCAACGCATGGTGGGGAGGGCAGGGCCCCTGGGAACAGGCCCTGGCCGAAGCAGAGGTGCAGGTGTGACAGTGTCCTGGCTGGGGGACACTCCGATCTCTCAGGAGAAGCAGCCCCAAGGATGACACCCATGTGCTGTGACCAACTGGGAAGAAGCCGGAGCGAGGAAGAGCAGGATTTATTTACTTGAAGAGCTGTGACCCCTCCTAGTCATGACAGGACGCATGTGCCAAGAGTCACTGTCACCCTTGGGCCCTCTGAGTCGGATTCACACAGGCCCCACTGGCTCCCCAGTCCCAATCTCAACACAAAGCCGTTTGTAGGAAGTGGGCTCCGTCCTCAAGTCTCCCAACTCACAGCACTCGATGTCGGGCTTGGAAATAAATAACGATGGTGAGTGACGTGGATCCCAGATGCGCGTCCAGCCCAGAGAGCTACAGAGGACACACCCTCGGGGAACGAAAGATCGGAGGAGGGAGGGGGAGGGTGCTTCTAGCCGAAGGGCTGGTGGGCAGCAACTGTGATAGAGGTAAAGAGAGGTAACACATTCACCTAGCACTACAGGACCGAAGTACCTCCTCAGGAGATGACGGATGAATGCATATGTATTTATTTACCTATCTATGATGATAGATAATGGATGACGGGTATTGGATGAGAAACGGGTGATACTTGAATGAATGAAAGGATTTGAAGGACCAGGTTGAGTTTAGATGACAGAAATAGGTAAGTCCATTGGGACTTTTCCTTAATTATTTCACTGTAGCACTGTCATCCCGTTGCTCATTGATTTGCTCTCGCGGGCACCAGTAACGTCTCCATTGTGAGACTTGTTGTTACTGTTTTTGGCATATCGAATACACCACGGGGAGCTTGCCAGGCTCTGCCGTGCGGGCGGGATGCTCTCGGTAGCTTGCCGGGCTCTCCGAGAGGGGCGGGGGAATCAAAATAATATAATTCCTGAAGTGCCTCCTCTGGAGAGGACGGAGAGGAGAGCATGCGTGAGAGAGGAGAGATGAGCAAAGGCATGAGGGGAAGGAGCACTATTCAAGAGAGGGACCCTGTAGGGGCAATGACTCACTCTAGGGACACAGCTCAGGAATAGTTCATGGGCCGGAGCGATAGTACAGCAGGGACAGCCTTTGCCTTGCATGCGGCTGACCTGGGTTCAATCCCCGGCATCCCATATGCGTCACCCTCCAGCACCGCCAGGAGTAATTCCTGAGTGAAGAATCAGGAATCTTGATTCTTGATTCCTGAAGAATCAGGAATCTTGAGCATCGCTGGGTGTGACCCAAGAAGAAAAAAAAAAGTTCATGACTTGTCTATATAATTAGGGAAAAGTCCCAATAGACTTATCTATTTCCATCATCTAAACTCAACCTGTCCTTCAAATCCTTTCACTCAAGTATCACCCACTTCTTATCCATTCCCATCATCCATTATCTATCATCTATGATCTACCTGTGGATAAATACATCCATCATCGTCCATTACCCACTATTTATCATCCATCCATCCATTACCCATCATCTATCATCTACTCATCTATGCGTAAGTACATACATAACACATGCATGTGTCATCTATCACCCATTCATCCACGGCACTCGGATACCGTTCCTCCATGCGCCAGCTCTTAAGCCAAACTCTAACCTAAGAAGGGCCTTTGCCCATGACTTCAGTGTCTAGAGCGAGACACAAAACTGTGGAAAAAGAAAAACGATCACAAAGACCAACTCCCCCATTATCTTAGTTTGATCCCCAGCTACAAAGGAGTTGCGTAAGCAGAATATGATTAAGGACAGCACCTGGACTCCTTGGGAGACTAAAAGAGAAAAATTTTTTAAAAAGAGCCAAGAACATAGGGAGGAACACTGAGAATTGGAAGAAAATGAGAAAGGCTCCAAGTCTGGGAAGCCAAGAAAGGACATTGAGTAAGACAGGAATGGTTCACAGCATCCAATCTACAGAAAGATGAATGAGCGGGGAAAATCCATTCAATCACACACACATATTGAGAACAGGTGTCGGGGCTTTCCAGGGGAAACCTCTGGGTGGCCGCTGGCCATGCTTCGTAGGAGCATCAGAGGAAGCCAGTCTCCAAGGATTCGGACCTGGCTGACTTGAAGGATGATGTGTGGAGGTCACCGCGAAAGGAAACGGAGCAACCAGGAGAGCAGGGGAGAGAGGGCGAAAGAAGAGCATTAATGAACGTATCCACAGACAGTCCCCACAGGCCTACCGGAGCCCAGGAACCGCTGGGGACAGGGGTGTGGCCGTGCAGGAGAGGAGGCCTGCCCTCGAGACATTCACAGTGTGTGAACTGTTTCTCTAACTGGTTTGCTAAGGCTGAGAACAGCGGATGTGTTTATAGAGAGACTAGCAGAAGGAGAGAGAGAAGGACAGAGATTTTAAGGGGCAGAGATTCTAGACCCAAGGACAGAAAAGTGCGTTACAATAGTGTTCTGGCTGATGCATGGAGTCCCCACATGGGGAACTGCCCAGGTTCAAGGGGTCTGTTTCCCATGGGATATTTAATCATCAGCTCCACGTGGGAGAGCTCACAATTTGAAGCATTTGGCAAATCGTTTGATGCATGTGTGTGTGTGTGTGTGTGTGTGTGTGTGTGTGTGTGTGTTCTCAGCACGGCTAACTTCAAGGAGCCAGTAGGAATCCCCAGAAACAGAGCCAGAGAGAGACGGACGACGAGAGCCATCAGAAGTTTCCCTTCCACTCTTCGGGCCACAGAAGTCAGAGGTTACAGGGGAACTGATGCAACTGTGAAGGATGAGGGGTTACAAAGGTCAGCAAAAATAAAATACAACAACAGCCATTCTCCTGGCAGCTGCAGCCGTGACACGTCACTAGGCAGAAAGGTGGAGAGATGGGCTCCAAAGCCGGCAGGCACAGCAGGCCCCAGCCCAGCTGCTGGTGCTCCCCAAAGCTGGTGCGTCAGCCCGATGGTCACTGTTTATTGTTCTCTCCGTGCATAAGACACGTCCATGCTCCCACTTTGCCAATCAGCGTCCTGCGTGACCCGGGACAGCTGAGAAGCAGCGAGGCAAGTCTTGGAATGGTCTAGAATTCCCCACAGGGTCTTCTCTGGCTCTTAGTCATACCAAGACGTTGCAAAAATAAACAGGAGCCGTTTCGCTGGAAGCAAGTGCCCGTGAATCATGTCAGAGCCACGTCTCGGCCCTGGCGCACAGCTCCTGATGGCGGGGTGTGTTTCGGTGCTGGGTGGTTGCATGTCAGTTTGATGCTGGCGGGTCATTCCCAGCCCGATCCAGATCTCTGTCCACAGAGCTCCGTCCTGATGACTTAGAGGAGAGCAAGACGGGTCCAGCCAAAACTGCCCCCCCCTTCATGCAGAGGCAAACATTGGGGGCCTTTGTTCCCTGCTCGCATGGCTGTTTGCACGCAAAGGTGCAGGAACTGATGTCCGAGGGGAAAGCTCAGTTTCCAGCATCCCTCCAACCCCCGGCCCGCCCCCACCAAGGCAAAACACACCGTCTCCTCCATCTGGGGACCGGGATCCCCTGTGGGTCCCCAGGAAAGAAAGAGACATTTGAAGGAGAACAGACACAGTTTGAATGGCAGGTGACATGCAGCAAGAGGAAACGGTATAAATAGGACTTGTCTCCTGTTTGACACCGCACCTCTGTTTCAGGAAACACAGGGACCAGAGGGCTTCTTTTTCCCCCTCAGTTCAACTGGGAAGACATAAACATTTTAGTCATTTCATAAGGGCAGACAACTGACAAGTGGGCCTCAGATTAAAAGAACATTATGTTTTTCTAAGAAAGCTCATCAAAGTAAACCGAGCTCTGAGAAGTCTGTTCTGGGAGAAATTGGGAAGTCAGAGTAGATTTCATCTTAAGCAATGGCAAGGTCAAAACCCCAGGATGGCAAACGCATAGATACCATCTTTGCCAGCAGTGAGGTTTGCTTCATGCTCATTAATTATCCACACTGGGCAGAAACAAGTTAAAACAGAGAATAAGAGCTGCAGAGACAGCTCCAAGAGCTGGGCACAGGCTTTGCATGCAAGAGACCCAAGTTTGATTTTTGGCACCTCTAAGCACCTCCGGGAGTAACCCCCAAGCACCAAAAAACCTAGAGTACCCTCGGGCACTACCAAGTGTGACCCATAAGCCAAAACAAATCACTAAATAATGAAAGGTACTGCACAGTTGACTGGAGTGATAGCACAGCGGGTAGGGCATTTGCCTTGCATACAGCCGACCCGGGTTTGATTCCTCTGTCCCTCTCGGAGAGCCCAGCAAGCTACCGAGTGTATCCCACCTGCATGACAGAGCCTGGCAAGCTACCCATGGCATATTCGATATGCCAAAAACAGTAACAACAAGTTACTCCAAGATGCCACACTGCGGCACCTGAGTCCCTGAATTCACTTCCCCCAAAATCTCATCCAACCAAGATGACCTCCTTGAGAAGGTTCAAGAAAGTGATTTCAGGCTAGGCTGGACAAGGCTACCTGAGAAACCACCCGGACACCCCGCTTTAGACTGGGTCTGATAAAGCCTGGACGAGGCCTCGGAAGACACCTGCATCTTTCCATCTGGTCCAGCCAGCAGCTTCCGGGAAGATAAGCGCTGAGCCCCTCCCGCACCCCATCCCGCCCTGGCACAGAGACTCGGAGATGACGCCAGTGATTAGGTCTTGGGCAACTGCTTAGCTGCTGTCCTTACACCTTCTTCCCCTTCCAGACAGCCCGGCAGCTGCGCCAGAACTTGCCTCCAGAGAAAGTGCATCATTGGACTCTGTTGCTCTTAGTTCCTGGGGCCTGCAGGGGCGGGGGATCCCCAGACAAGAGCATCATCCTCCCTACCCCCTCCCACTTTGCATCATCTGCAGTATCACATGTGAGACAGAGACAAGCTGCCTGCATGTGTGTGTGTGTGTGTGTGTGTGTGTGTGTGTGTGTGAGTGACTCAACTCCGTGCCGCTATTTACACCAAGGTTGGAATCAGAACTAAACATTGTTCTCACAGGAGAGCAACTTCCCCCTTTTCTTCTGCTTGTCCTCCCCTCCCACCTCTCTCGCTTCCCGCCTTGCTCCGTGGGCACTTCTCTCGGAGCACCGAGCCTTGTCTTTGCTGCGAGAAAGCATCCCTAGGCCCTTCTGTGAGCCGAGAGAAGGACAGTGTTCTCCGAGAGTAATAACAGAAGCAAGCTCAAACTAAATAAATAGGAAAAAAATCAAAACAACCAGCACCTTTCATAAAAAGGAAATAATTTCACAAGAAACAGTGAGAACTTGCCGGGACTTTGCAAGTCCTGGGAACCAGCTGTTTGGTCTCCCTGGATGGTTTTCATCCTGCTGTTTGCAAGTGGCATAAACCTCCTACTTCTTGATTTAATTTCAGTCTTTAACTTTTGACACTTTTCCCTGCAAATAAAAGAAGCTTTTTTTTTTGCAAAGAAACCAAAACAGCTGTGCAAACATTAGCCATTTGAAAAAAATTATTTTTGATCAATATTGACTTTAAAAGGATGGGAAAGGAGGTGGTGGGGACTGGGGAAGCAGAGAGAATCTATTTAGAGTCACTGAAATCTGATCTTGTCATTGAAAAGCTCCTTTACCTGCAAAGAACACCACAGAGAATCAAGTGTGTGTGTGTGTGAGGGGGTGGGGGGAGGCAAGGCTGGACCATGCACTCATGGAGACCCCTGCTTCTTCCTTCTCTCAAGCCCTTCGGGAGAATATCTTTGAACAGCTCATAATGACTCACGATTTTTCTATTCCACCACGCAAAGCAGCTGGAAGTTTCCTGAGTCAAACACACCAGCCTTTCACGCCTTAACCTCTAAGCTCTGGTGAAAAGTCCTCAGGAAAGTTAGGATTCCGGTTAGAATGAGTTTCCTCCTGAGAAATGGAAGAAAAACCACATCAAACATAGTCCTCGACAAGCTTCTGTCTCCGCTGTGTGGGCACAGGGCATGCAGGAGCCACGGGGCCGGCTCAGACACGCTGAGGGGGACCCGGGCCGGGGAAGCCTCAGTGCTGTCCAGCCCCAGGTGAACCACCCACTAACACTGGCCAGAGTAGGTTCTTTGCAGGGGTGAAACATCCAGCACCTCTTCTCCACCACGGCCTGTAGAAATTCCCTTTGATGGCTGGGAGGCAGGAGGGTGGTGAGACCACACACAAGGCGCCAAATGAGAAAGACCCAGGTTCTATTCCCAGCACCACAAACCCATGGGCACCCCCTCAAGGATCACCAAGTGAACATCACGAGGGTGACCCAGCACTGCAAGGTCCAAGCAGAACCCCGTCCTTGGGTCCTGCAGTAAACCAGCATCCTGGCTGGCCAAGAATCACCAACGGGGCCCCCCAAGAATTCATTGTCATTGCTTGGAAGCCTCCCCACCTTGAGAAGAGATGACTTTCTTTTGTGAGGGTTTTCTCTGTTACAGGGAGAGCTCTGAAAGCTGCCCAGATCAAATCTGCTTTTGAGTAAATATGTTTCATGATGAGGGATATAGAGGATGAGTGAGGGCGGGGTGAGGAATGTATATGATGTATATGATGAGGGTCTATATGGTGTACATGAGGGAGGATGTATATGTGTATAGGATGTATATGGTAAAAGACATATGCGTATATGTATATGATGTCTATGACAAAAGGTGCATGTATATATAATGTATAAGTGTGTATAAGATGCACATAATAAAGGATGTATACGTATATGGTATATGTACGTAATGAAGGATGGATATGTATGATGTAGGATGATGTGTATGTATATCATGTACATAATGTAGGATGTGTGTATGTGTATGATGTATATGATGTAGGATGTGTGTATGATGTATATAATGTGGGTGGTGTATATGCATATGATACATATGATATAGGATGGTGTGTATGTATACGATGAAGGAAGATGTGAATATGTATGATGTAGGATGATGTGTATATATATGATATAAGATGGTGTGCATGCATATGATTTATACAATATGAGGTGGTGTGTATGTATATGATATAGGATAGTGTATATGTGTATGATGTATATGATGTAGGATGGCATGTATGTATACAATGTATATGATGTGGGATGGTGTGCATGTATATGATGTAGGATGGTATGTATGTATATGATGTAGGATATTGTGTATGTATATGATATAGGATGATGTGTATGTACAGGATTTAGAATGATATGTGTGCATATGATGTGGGATAGGTGTATGTATATGATGTAGAATGGTATGTATATGACATAGGATAGTGTGTATGTATATGATGTGTATATACATGATGTAGAATGATATGTGTGCATATGATGTGGGATGGTGTGTATGTATATGCTATAGGATGGCATGATTGTATATGATGTAGGATGATGAGTATGTATATGCTATGGGATGGTATGTATATATGTGATGTAAGCTGAGGTATGCATATGATGTAGGATTGTGTGTATGATGTCTATGATGTAAGCTGATGTGTACGTAGATGGTATGTATTGTATATGATGTAGGATGACGTATAGGATATAGGATGATATGTATGTGTATGATGTGGGATGGTGTGCATGAATATGTTGTAGGATGGTATGATGGTATATGATGTAGTATAATGAATATGTATATGATGTATATGATGAGGAATGTCGAGACCTTCTAGGCAGTTCTATTGGCTAACATAATTTTTATGTTAGCCAATAGACCAATCTGAGCCTTCCTTTGTGATCCCTGACCTGGCCTGCAGGGGAAGTTCCCCTGCGGGGAAAGGAGTGAATTGAGGGCACGGGCGGGGGTGGGGGGGGCAACACGCTTTTCTCCTCCTGGCTGGATCAGATCTCTGAGCAAAGGCACATGCTCAGACCTGAGTCCCCCAATCTGAACTTGCCCAGGCACTAGCTGAGAATCAGTCATCCTGGGAGCAGGGCAGAGGAGGATTTTACCCAGAAAGCTGAAGGAACAGAAGCCATTCTCCTCTTAGATTACACCCTTCCTAGTTTTTTCTGCTGTTAAAATGTTCTTGGGGGTGGGGCATGGTTAGGCCACACCCAGCACTCACACTCAGAGCTTGTGGGGTCCTGCAGATTGAACCTGGGTCACCCACAGGTTGGACAAGCATAAGCACTGTGCTGGTGTTCCAGCCTCATGAGACATTCTTCATCGAGGGGGCAAAGGGACAGACAGTACACAAGCAAGGTGCTGCCTTGCAGGTGGCCGAATCCACTTCAACCCTTGGCACTGCGTATGGTCCCCTGAGCACTGCCAGGATGATCCTTGAGCAGTAAGCCCTGAACTAGCTAGATTGGGTTCCCAGAGAAAGAAACAAACAATTTTCATTTGCTAAAAGCCTCAAAATTACAGACCTTTTACTGTTTAGAATCCTTGAACATGAAATGTTAATCTAGTTTCTCTCCTTTTACATTTTGCTAGTCTTAAACTCAATTGCAAGTTTTCCCCTCAAATGTCTACAAAATTATAAGAATTGTGTTATCTATCTCAAAACATTTGTTAGAAAATAGAGTATACAAAATGTTATATAAATAGATTATAATTAGAAAAATATGCAAATGTGTTGTAAAATACAATTTGGGGAGAGTTGCATAAGGATGCTATAGTTTTACAATTAAATGTTTCTTTATCATATGCCTACAGAATTTTCTTTTATACTAATAGCCAGTGTCAATTTTGAGTGGTATAGTAACCACGTGTCAGTTTTGAGACATTAAAAAGTAATTTCTCAGGACAGAGAGAGAGAACAGGGGTAAGGCATCTGTCTTATACACAGCTGATTCCCAGCTCAATCTCTGGAACTTCATATGTTCCCCAGATCATCACCAGGAGTGATCCCTGAGCACAGAGCCAGGAGTAATCCTTGAGCACACCAGATGTGGCCTCAATCTCCCCACTCCCTCTTTTTTACTTAAAAAAAAGGTAATTTCTCTTAATGAATGTGCACTCTGTCCCAGCACTTAATAGAAGTGCAATAAATAATCTTCCTAAACCTCGACCCAAGGGCACCGTATGGCAGACAGACCCTAAGGGACAGTCACGCCCTATCCCATTAAAAACAGACTGCAATGCTATGGAAAATATAACACCGGCTCCCACATCCAGAAAAACAATTTCTGTAATAGCCAAGAGCTAAAGCAAGCAAGCCACGGCCAGAAAATTATAGAGAGAACTTAATTCACGTAACCATAGAAACTTAGGTCACAAACATATGTCCTAAGGACTAGGGGTGGGGTTTTAAGGCTCAAGAAGAGACCAAAGAAATGACGAAATTGCCCAACAAGAGCAGGAGAGCTGGAACTGGAAGCCCCCTTGCAGGAAAGCTTTCTGTGTGCCCAAGGTTGTGTGCAAAAGTTGAAAACATCGATGGGAAAAAAATTAGGTTTCTATTACTACATAGTGAAGATACACAGAAGGTATATATATCTATATATAGAGATATAGATATATATGTGTGTAGTGTGTATACATATACTTATTTATGTATATGTTCATGCATATATGTAGAAATATAATACACATATACATGTAAAGAGAGAGAAAACAGTAACAAATCACTGGCATAGTTTAGGCAAAGGCAAACAGAAATTTGTAGGGGCATTTGCACGTCTTAGATTCCAGAGAACTTAAAAAGAAAAATTAATCCCCACTGAAGATGAACTCATAGCAAAGACTATAAAGTAGGTGAACAAAAATACACACAAAAAAACCCTTAAATGGGTGGATTTGAGTAGATGAAAAAGAAGAAATAACAAACCCAAACATTGTGTAAGAATAGATTAAAAACCAGAGTCTAATGAAACAAGTGTGAAGTAACTTTTATTAGGACTAAAATTAAAGCATAAATGAGAATTTTAAAAAAAACAGTGATTTGCTAAGGATGAAAATATTTCAGGAACAACCTAGAAATAACGGGGAGGGAGAAAAAGAGGCAGTAAAGACATGACTCTGGGATTTCCACAACTGAAAAGCGAATGTGAAGAGTGAAAAATATTCCAAAAAGCTACTTGGAGAGAAATAGTAAGATTTGAGAAAAGAAATGTAGCTTTGGAATTTAAAAAAGGGGGGCCTCAAGAAAAATGCATATGGTTAAATCCATATCTAATGAGATCATGATGAATTTTTAAATTCCAAAAGTAAAAGTGGCCAGAGGGGACCAGAAACATACAGGGATGGAGGCCCTCACCTGGTTGGATCCCAGCATCACAGACGGCCCCTGAGCACAGAGCCAGGAGTGAGCCCTAAGCCTCACAGATCTGACCTGAAATCAAACTAAGCAAACAAAAGTTAAAAGTGGCCAGAGGACAGAAGAGAACATCTACCAAGGAACAAAATCGATGGATACAAAATTTCTCCTGAAGCAACCACAGATTTCAGAAGGCGATAAAACCATTCCATCCAACTGCTGATGGAAGGCAACTAAATTCTATCAGGAATATTATCATTCAAGAGTAAACGCGAATTAAAGAAATGTTGAGGCAAGGACTGAATAATTTTAACAATCGTAGACGTTTCATTAAAGAACTAACAAGAAAATTAAGTCCAGAAGGGGGAAAACATGTTCCAGAAGCAAAGGCAAACAAAGAAAATTTGTAAGCAATACGTCGACCCAGATATACATCAATACAATTAGAATGACAAAGATCAACTGCAAAATCATTTACGTCAAATTAGAACCAAAGAAATGGGTAACAGACTCCAAAGTCTAGTATTTTGTGGGAAGCAGGTATTGTTTATCTTTTGATTCTGTTAAGTGATGAATAATTAGGGTTTTAAGAGAAGTCCGAACAGACTCAAATTAAAACCTGCATCAAAACAGTGTGTAGGGGAAAAAGAATAAAGAAGTTTGATAGAAAAAAAAGAGTAAAATTGGGCAGCACAAAATAAGATAACATTGAAAATGCATATTATGATTATAAACAGACACTATGAAAATTAAACCACATGTCAAAAATAGTCTTATCTTAAAAGACTTAAAATCCAGCTTTCATTCAGATTATCATGGGCATACAACAAAAATAAACAGAAAAAGTTTAACACGAATTTCCTATAAAACATACGCTTGATATAGCAATAAATCAGATGAGCTCTGATTTTTTTTAAAAAGTATCAGAAAGGTCAATATCTAGAAAAAGTTGATTTTAAGACAAAATTTATTATTCAGAGCTAAGATAACTTAATATTAAAAGGAACAATTCACACACATAAAAATATAAACATGCAGCAGAACCTCCAAGTAATTAAGCTAATGTTATTATAAGAAAAAAAAAACTGCAAAACCCATAAGAAGTGACAGAGAATCACTGTCACTTTGCCCCCAAACTGCTAAATCGAGCAAAATGAAAAATCCAAGAACCAGAATGGGTGGTTTTCAACGGGTACTTTGTGAGCTGCTGCTACCTGCTGCCTGCGAGTTGGTGACAGGCCCCAAAGCTGAGTATGTGAAGGCGTCTGGTCCCCAGAGCTCCCAGGACAGTCACTGAGCTTATCGAGGAGTGGACGCGTCTCCCTAGTCAGTTTATTTAGGAGAGAGACCGTGTCCTGTGCCTGCCCTCGGAAACAGCAAAGCTGAACACTTCTTGCAGACACAAAGGTGACGATCAGTAAGCATTACCAAGGGAAGCTCCAGGAGCCTGAAAGCCAGATAGGCTTTCTCCCCTCTGGGGACCCCAGTGGTCCCCCTGATATACTCACAGGTGCAAGGACACGGGATGATCATGGTAGAAGCTCAGAAGCACCCAGGGCACCGACTTGCTCTTGTTCCAAATTCCAACCACACACTAAGAGATGCCAGAGCCAAGTTGTGGGGGGTGGCGGGGGGTAATGAGGGACAACGAATAGTGGTACTGCCTCCCCATATGCATGCAGATAAATGTAGAACACGATGCTGAGTCGAAAAGAAAAAGCACTAAACTGCAGAAGGATTACGTGTGGAATCACATGATGTGTAAAACAAAAATGAATGCAAGGATTCTGTGTGCAAAAAATAAATGAATGCACGGATGCATGTATGGAGTGGCTGTGTGTGTGTTTACGTGTGTATAACGGAACGAGAACTTGTAAAGAGAGTTGAGCCATGTGGTCAGAGGACACCCCCCTCAAGTGCCCAGTAGACTTTAGGATACTGAATGCAGAATGAAGGGCGGAGACCGTCAGAAGAGACGGGAAGGAATGACTGACCCTATTCGTAACTTGTATTTCTTTCCTAACACTCCAAACATGGGGCTAAGTGTTAGCATGTGCTAAATTTGGTCTGCGATTACATAGATATTTCTGTTTTACTATGACTGGGCTTTTGTGCCTTTCAAGTGCACCGAATTAAGGCAAAGCAAAGTCACTGCAAAGCTCCAAAGCTGTTTCTCGGGGTGTGGGATGTTAAAGTTCTCCGGTTCTGGTGCTACCGCACAGAAACGCTGTCATTCCTCCTCGCCCCCACAGCCAGGACCCACCACGTTGTCACCTAGGTCTCGGCCGGGCCACAAAGCCTAACTTCCCAGGACCAAGGGAGAACTCAGTAGCTTTCTCCAAGCCGTGCTTGGAGCCCGCGCGTGAAACCAGCCTCCAGCCCCCAGGAGCCGGGGGCGCGTCTTCCAAGTTGTTTTTGTAGAGTGTCTGATGCCCCCACCCGCAAAGCAAAGTGCTCAGTCCATGCCCCCCTCTGCACGGCTACACCTGGCCCTGGCCCTCCGTCTTCTCCCCGGGGAAACCGGGGCTGGACCAGCACAGGGGGGCTGAGACTCCTCAGTTGCACAGCGAACTAAGCTCAGGGCAGGCACGACCGGACAGCCTGGAGTGGAGGACAATGAACTCTTGATCCCGGGACTCCTTCAGCTCTGCGGTGTGGGAGAGGAAACCTCGGGAATGTCCCCTCCCTGGCGGAGACCACACTGGGGCACACGTGGGCCCCGGGCCGGCCCACACGGGGCACCAGGCAGGGAGCCACGTCTCCGTGCTGGGCGGCCAAGGCAGACCATGCAAACGGGGCAGCGTTTCCCCTGAAGGGGGAGAGTGGCTACGCCGACTCGGGTGCAGAAGCCTTCCCGGCTCCCGGGCGCTGCGTGGACCCCGTCCCGAGATTGGAAGAAGGCACCGTGGTAGAAGCTGCCATGTTCCTCCTGCTCCGAGCCCAAACCTTGCTGCAGCCTCCCGGGGTCCCTCCTGCTGCAGCCTCCACCACCCGGAGCCCCCACCTCTCCCAGGGGACCTCCGGGTCCGGCTGAGTCTTTCTCACCCGCAGCACCCCACGGCGAGTTCTCCCTGGAACCCTGAACCCATTAGGCGGCCAGCAGGTCTCAGCTCCTCTGGGGGATGCCCCCTGGGCTGGACACCGCCCCCCCCCAGGTCTCCCTGTTTCCCTGACCTCATCTCTGCCCCCTTCCTTCCAGCCACAGTGACGTCCTCGCTATTCTTTAAACCCCAAAGGCACAGGCTGTTCTGTCCGTCTGGACTGTTCTGGAATGTTCTCCGTGAGCGCTAATGACTCCCCCGGCCCCTTGCAAGCCCTTATCCAAATACCTTTGCCCTCTTGGTGACTCCCCTTTGATGAAATCCTCCCCTCCCAGGAGCCTCTGTTGCCCGGTCCCCTTTGTTTTTCTCCTCTGCACTTGTTTTCCCCACATTCGGACTTTTAGTTTCTTTAAAGTGCCTGCAGAGAGAAGGGGCTCAGGCCAGTCCCTTGTCCATCCCCCCCCGCCCGACAGTGCCCAGAGCGGGGATCTGACCCAGGTTTGCAAGCAACAGGTATCTGGGAACTGGGAACGTCAGAGCTTCTGGCAAGACAGACAGGGATGTGGGGGCCACTCTGTGGCCCGCCAGGCATGACATCTGGCTTGGCAGGGAAAAAGAAAGAAAGAATGAAAGAAAGAAAGAAAGAAAGAAAGAAAGAAAGAAAGAAAGAAAGAAAGAAAGAAAGAAAGAAAGAAAGAAAGAAAGAAAGAAAGAAAGAAAGAAAGAAAGAAAGAAAGAAAGAAAGAAAGAAAGAAAATATGGGTTTTGAAGGACAGTAGAGACAAGGGCCAGGAGGATTCCTCCACGGCTTGGAAGCCGGCCTCACGTGCTGGGGGAAAAGGCAGCTGGGACAGGGAAGGGACCACCAGGTAAAGGATGCTTGGAGGGCTCGCTCGGGATGAGAGATGTGTGCTGAAGTAGATTATGGACTGAACATGATGGCCGCTTAGCATACCTGTATCGCAAACCAGAACACGAAAAAGGAGAGAGAGAGAGTAATAGGGAATGTGCCTGGGGCTGGAGCAATAGCACAGCGGGTAGGACGTTTGCCTTGCATGCCGCCGACCCGGGTTCGATTCCCAGCACCCCATATGGTCCCCTGAGCACCACCAGGGGTAATTCCTGAGTGCAGATCCAGGAGTAACCCCTGTGCATCGCCAGGTGTGATCCAAAAGCAAAAATAAATAAATAAATAAATAAATAAATAAATAAATAATGGCATTATCTTAAAAAAAAAAAAAAAGAGGGAATGTGCCTGCCACAGAGGCAGGGGGTAGGATGGGGTGGGGGTGGTGGGAGGGATACTGGGAACATTGGTGGTGGAGAATGGGCACTGGTGGAGGGATGGGTACTCGATCATTGTATGAGTGAAACGTAATCATGAAAGTTTGTAAATCTGTATCTCATGGTGATTCAATAAAGGAAAAAAAATTTAAAGAAAGAAAAAAAAAGAAAATACGGGTTTTGTATGATTTCACGGGCCTAAGTCAAAATGCAAGTGTGGCTGTCTGCCCAGGAAGCTAAATGCAACGGGGGGCATTGAAGACCCTCTCTGCAGGTCCATGCTCCCCAGTTCCGGGGAGCAGGGATGGGGGTGAGGCACGTTTCCAAGCCGCAGTCCCCCCCACCCACAGGGGACCAGACAGAATGTCCTGCTGTCCCCCAGCGTCCTGCACGGGAAGCCCACGGCAGAGCCAGCCCCACCCGAGGTTTGCAGGAGATCGAAATACTGAGCACGCGGAACCCAAAGCACTTCCTTGGAAGCGACCACGCTGTGGATGAGTTTTCCCTTTGCTCCGTAAGAAAGGAAACAAGAGGCGTTGCCTTGGGAGGAAGGGCAGAGCGGGGAGGACGCGCAGAGACCAGGCGTGGCACGGCGGGAGATGTGGCCGGTCACTGGCCATCGAGGCAGGAATCACCCCCACGCCTGCGGTGAGACCCCAGAAACCATCCCTCCGCTTCCCTCGGCCCCTGGGAGCCAGGCAGGCCGCCCACAGCTACAGGTGGCCACAGCAGAGCCTCCCTCAAGGCCAGGTGGCCCCGGAGGGAAAGTGCAGGGCGGGCACTGGAGCCCCTCACAGAGGGTCAGGGGCTGCCTGGACACAGCCCCGATTCCTGGTATCTTTGGTGATACCAGGAATGCTTGGGGTGCTTGGATGGCAACAGAGGGTGGGGTCCTTTGGGGAAGTCTTGGGTAAGGAAGCTCGGAAGGAGGGTTCCTTGCGGTTCTGGCTCTGGTACTCTCCGCTCAGTGCTCCACTGTTGGATCTCAGAGGGCCTGGGAGCCCCAAGGGCGATTCTCAGGCCACCATGCCCATCAGGATGCGATGCCACCTCGGCCGCCGGTGACCAGCATACCTGACAATGCAGAGGCCTCCAGGACTACCCCCAGGGATGTTCTGTGGCCAGGTGGGTCCAGGAACCGAACCTGGTCAGGTGCGTGCCAGCCCTGTGCCCTAACCACCGTACTCTCTCCCAGGCCCCCGTTCCGAGAGTGTTTCCTCACCAATAGCGAGGACTGGAGGGAGCGGGGATGAGACTGAGGAGAATGAAGAGACAGAGCCAGGGTCGCGCCTAGCCCGGGGAAGCCGACTCCAGGGCTTCAAACCATGAAGGCCACTAGCAGGACAATATTCCCCACCGACGATCACTGGTCATTCGGGAGAGCGGGCAGAGGTGTGGGGACACTGACAAGCCCCAGCAGCTGTCCCCAACCCCCAGCCACCATCACTAACTTACACCCTCAGACAGGGACCTGCTTAACGTCCCCTTGGCGAGATGCAAACATTTGCACAGATTTTTTTTATCATTCTGTTAGCCATTTAATGCTAGCGGGCAATATGAAATTATTTATCGTGGGCCTGATATGGGGGCAAAGATGGGGCTTCCACCCCCGGCATCAGCTCAAAAACTGACCACGTGGTGGGTGAAGGCCTGTGCCACGGGGCTGGCATCAAGCAGGGTCCAGAAAGACCCCGTAAGCCCAAGTCTGCTCAGAGACACACATGCACGAAGCAATGGCTTGGCCTGAGGTTTGTTTTTTTTAGGGGAATTTATTTGTATTTATTATATATTGGAAGAAACGGGCCCCCGTTCCACAGGAAGGGAGAGACTCAGGGTGTACTGGGCCCAGGGTGGGCACAGTCTGCTCATGCTGGGGTCCAGGGGGCAGCCCAAGAGCTCTTGAGCACCACAGGGTCCAGCAGGTCCCAATCACCAGTCCTGAGCACTGAATCACCTGGGGGGCTGGATACTGCTGGGATGGTCCCCCAGACACAGCAGGAGCCCCCCTTTGCCAGTGGTGTAAGACCAGCCTCAGGGGCACCGGCAGGATGGACTCTGCTGTTGGATAAGGACACCCGCATGCCCAGTGCACCGGCCACCCCAGAGATGCTGCCCAGGGGTGTCTGCTGCGCGTCCAGGGCACCAAGGCCCAGTCCCACTGCCACTCACCACTCCCAGTCCAGGGATGCAAGGAAGGAGCCGCCAGCCTCCCTGCTCCCTGCAAGCCCCTCCGGGGGAGGGCACGGCCGAGAGGCTGCTCCTGTCTCGGAGCCGGAGGATTCCAACAATAGCAAAGCCCAGAGCACCAAGAGACTCCCAGGAGTGTCCCGGAGGAGCAGTGAGAGAGTTCTGGCACCAATGGTCAGCCTGGAGAGAGACCGGAGAGACAGGGAGAGACGGGAAGGAGGGAGAGCAAAGGGGAGGGGGGGAGTGAGGAAGGAGGAAAGAGAGAGGAAAGGAGAAGACAGAGAGAGGTGATAGAGAAGGGAAGAGGAGGGGAGGGGAAGGGAGGGGAGAAGAGACAAAGGGTTGTAGAGAGGGGAGAAGAAGAAGGGAGAGGGGAAGGAGAGGGAAGGGGAAGGGGAAAGGAGGGGAGGGAAGGGAGAAGAGGGAAGGGGAGGGTAGTGGAGGGAGGGGAGAGAAGGGGAGAGGAGGGAGGAGAGGAGTGCATCTCATAAAGCTACCCACCCACTGGTTTTCTAACCAACCCCCCCCCCCACCAGAAGCTCAAGCTCTGTTTCTTCAAAGCGGCTTGTGTGCACCCACTCCCCCTCTAGAGTAGCTGAGTCACACTCGGTAATGCCACTGGGTCTTGGCAAATGTCACTTACTCCCTGGTGAATCCTGGCAGGAATGAGCTCAGCGCTTCCAACTCTGAGAGTCAGTGACATCATACATAGGACTTAAGGATGGAACCTTCTTTGGGACACGGCTGCTGGGACATCCTAAGCAACACTCCCCCCTCCCCTCCCCTCCCCTCCCCTCGCCTCCCTCCGCCCCTCTGGGCACATCTGCAGTGACTCGGGGTAGGGTGTGTCTGTGCTAAGGCTGCCCAGACTCACCCACCGCACCCCGGGGAGAAGCAGAGGGGCTACTGCCTGCCCCCACCAGCCTTCCTCCGCGGCTGACGCCCAGGAGGGGCCGGCGTGCTTTCAGCAGGTAGCGCTGGCCGGCCCTTCAGGCCCATGTACCCCCCTGGACAAGTGTCACACTCGTCTATCCCTCTGTCCCTTTGCTCTTCCCGCTCTGGAGAAGCCCGTGTTCTCTCTTGAACACACACTTCCTCTCTTCCTCTCCCCTCACACCTTCCTAAGTAAGTTTACATAAAGTAACTCCCTTACTTCACTTTTTTTTTTTTTTTTTTGCTTTTTGTGTCACACCCAGCAATGCTCAGGAGCTACTCCTGGCTTTGCACTCACGAATTACTCCTGGCAGTGCGTGGGGGACCATATGGGATGCCGGGGATCGAACCCGGGTCGGCCACGTGCAAGGCAAACGCCCTACCCGCTGTGCTATCACTCCGGCCCCTCTCTTACTTCACTTTAAAAGAAAAAAAAAAAAAAACTCGTGTTTTCCTGAAAACTTCCCAGATCTTCATTTTCAGGGCCTGGTGGGTTTTTCCTGACCCTCCATCAATCCTCTCCGCCTGGACACTAGGGCTCAGGCCCCAACCCCTGAGATATTGTGAAGAGAAAAGGGCGCCTTGCAGGCTGTGTGCAAACAAGCTAGGAAGAGCATCTCGGAGCAAGCAAATTCATTCCGGAGATGGTGAGTATGGAAAGAGCAAAACAGAGATGGGTAGCACCATGCATGTCCCTTAAATTCACAGTCACAATGATAGACTCACACAGAGTGACTGTCCTAAAGCCATTTCGGGCCAGGTGGAGTAGAGGGCATCCATCAGTGCCGGGAGCAAGAGGCCTGGTGGGAATCATTTTAAATTGCCATCCCCATAAAGCCCCAAAGTGGGCCAGTCTGAGCCGACTTTTAAACAGTCACTTCATAGAATGAATGACCCTGAGCACTTGGGAAAACTCCTCGAGAGAAAGTCAGTGACCTTGAATGAGGCAGCTGGCCTGTGACCTCTACCTCCTCCTCCACACGTGGTCTGGACCAGCCCACGCCGCCTCTCACCCTACAACCTGCCTCGCCACGGATGCAGAGACAGGGGGCAGGGAAACTGGGCACACTGGGATGCCTTCCGTTTCCTCTTTGTCCTCACAAGCAGTATGTCAGAGACCCAGTTACCATTCTCTGCCTCAGTTTCACCAGCTCTCAAATAAGGATGAGGTGATGCTTCCAGGGAGGATGGGATTTCAGGAAGTTACTCTGGATGAAAGAGTGGAAGCCAGTTTTGAAAATTTGGCAAGTTCTTAAATAAAATGTAGTACCTGGAGAAGAAACTGAAGAAGACCCTAAGATATGAAGAAAATAGAATGTGACAAGTGTCAGCTTAGATGAGAAGTCTATCGGGGTTGACCAGATGTCTCAAATCTGAGTCAGAATTAGGACCTGTAGTTCTTCTTCCCTTGATTTCTCCAAAATGCCTCCATGACAGGTTTAACCTGTAGAACCCATCCTTCCTATCTTCCCTTCCTCCTTCCTTTATTCTCTTCCTTCCTTTCTTTCTTCCTTACTCCTCCGAGCAGTCCAGATATCAAGCAGAAAGTATTTCCAGAATGTCAGCAGCATCAGCCAAAGTGGTCTGAAATTTCGGCCCACCCACCAGGTATCCAAAGGGTCAGAGAAAAACTTGAGCACTTGTAAATGACTTCTCCAAGATGTGCCCTTCCCTCCTCCTCCCCATATCCTTCTTACCTTCTTCCTTCTCTTCTCACTATCACTGCAATCCCAGCTCACTTCACTCTGACCTCACAGTTCCTGAAAACCCTGGTCCTTAGCCTTCCACGGAGAGAAAGGAAACAGCACTTGTGATCTTCAAGCGAATGTCAGAGCTCTCCTTTCCTGAGATCTGGGCTCACAGGACATTTCAGAAGGCCCTACGCATTGTACAAAGAGAATCTATGATATTTCAATCCACATTGCTTGACACCGTTGCTAAAGGGCTAGAATTAATTACCAGCCTTATGGCTTCATAAATTAGCTAGTCAAGCCATTGCCCCATCTCTGTGTGCTGTTATATCTATGAATTTATGATATTCTGCCTTAAAGTAGATTCAGTACCATCGTCAGTACTCTGAGCATTCATTTTATCCCGGGATATAATTCATCATGGCTATTATGAGGGTAACAACATAAACAAAAGAGGAAGAAAAATATGTAGGTTACGGTCTAATTGCCGGAATCAATTCCAAAAGGAGAGCAGATCCTTGATAGAGTTTGCAGCTTTTGGACAAGTCTTGAATGTGCTTATTGCAACCCTAGAAGCTTTACGCTCTTGGATGGGAAAACAGGCGGGGAGAAGCCCATTAAGAGTCTACAGCAGGCAAGCCAGCAAAAGCGCAGCACCCTGTCAGAATATCTGGGCCAGGCTTCCTCTGCAAATCAGCAGCCTAAGTGCTGGAGAGAGAGAGAATCCATAAATCAGCTTGCTCTTCCTTCAACACGATCATCTGGTGTCTACAAGGATCTTCTGTTCCTTGGTCGTGGCTAAGCTCTGGTTTATGTAGACACTGGGGGTTGGGTGCGGGGGGAGAGAACTGAGCAGCAGAAAACACAACAGTTCTTCCCTTTATCTCGGTCTTCACGCCAAGGGCTGAAAACAAGGCCAAGAGAATACTCTGGCCCAAGGGTGACAGCCAGAGCGGGCCTCAGCTCCTAGCTGCAAACACAACCGAGTTCCCTCCACAGATCTGTGGCTCAACAAGCCACACCATGGGCAAAGGCCCCAGAGAGAGGATGTGGCTTGGTCCGCTTCAATACAGAAGCACCTTCTTCTGGGCCATGATTTTTAAAGCAAATTTGAAAGTGGAGATTCCACAGCCTTAATTTGGTTTTGTTTATTTGTTTATGGTTGGTTTTTTTTTGGGGGGGTGCACACCCAATGGTGTTGAGGGGTTACTCCTGGCTCTCTGCTCAGGGATCACACCTGGGGGCGCTCGGGGAGCCATACAGGGTGCCGGGGCTTGAACCCGGGTTGGCCTGTGCAAAGTAAGCATTCTGCCTGCTATACTATGACTCTGACTGGACACGAAAGGCTGTAAGACTGCCACAATCCTGCTTCACAGTGAGGCAGGCCAAAGGCAGGGGCTTTGGAGACAGAAAGAAGAGTCTGAAGGTGAGCCCCACTGCTCACTCAGGTGCATGCAAGGACTTTCCGTCCCCATGGAAGTCCAGCTTCCCATGGACACTGGGCAAAGGGGGACCCTAGGAGGCTGGGGACAGGTTCTGAAACAAGGCATTCTTATTCTGGGCAGCCTGGAGAGTGGAATCTGACTGACAGACACGTTCAAGCACACTGGCCTTGTTTCTTGGGAAGAAGGCCCTCCTCTGGTGTGCTGCCACAGCCCTGGGGGGAGATGAAGGGGGATGCAGGGAGCTCTCCCCACTGGCCAAGAGCCCAGACTACTGAAGGAGCAATTGCATTTATTTTGTTTTTGTTTTGTTAGGTTTTGTTTTATTGCGGGTTTTGTTTTATTGCGGGTAGGGTGTTCGCCTTGCATGCAGCCGACCCGGGTTTGATTCCTCCATCCCTTTCGGAGAGCCCGGCAAGCTACCAAGAGTATCCCGCCCACATGGCAGAGCTTGTAAGCAACCCGTGGCGTATTCCTATGCCAAAAACAGTAACAACAAGTCTCACAATGGAGACGTTACTGGTGCCCGGTCGAGCAAATTGATGAACACCCGGAAGACAGTGTAAGAGTGCTACAGTGCTTTGTTTTATTGAAGGCATGGTGGATGGGCCACACCCAGTTGTGCTTAGAATTTATTCCTGGCTCTGTGCTCAGGGATCACTCCTGGCAGTGCTCAGAGGAACATATGTGGTGCTGGGGATCGTGTGAGACAAGCACCTTGCCTGCTGTACTATTTCTCGGGCCTAGAGAACAGATTTTTTTAATGCCCGTTCAGGGGCTGGAGAGATAGTGTACAGGCAAGGTGCTTGCCTCACGTGTGGCTGGCCGGGGCTCCATCCCCAGAGCCCATACGGTTCCCATCCTGCCAGGAGTGACCCCTAAGCAGGAGTATTGCCCTGAGCGTTGCCAGGTGTGGTATACCCGCAACATTTGAAATGAAAATAAAGAATTGATTTGAAATGCCCACTCAGTGTCCAAGCAACAGCTGGGTATAGGAATTTGAGTGTGAGGGCATCTTCAGGGATGGAGATGATACCGAGGCGCCACTGAGACATCTATCCCTGGACCTGCCCCAGGAGACAGGTCACTGAGCAAGGTCATCCCAGCGTCAGCTCGCTAACTCAGGGATGGGCAAGACAGGCCATGTTCGGCCACCGAGCCAGGACCTGGGTCCTCACTGGGGGCGGTCTCACACTGACGCTGGACAGCGCCAGGCTTTGGCCAGGAAACGCGGGCACACGCGGAAGGTGCCAGGCCCAGGGGCAACTGTAAGAGGAGCTTCCGGTTTCAGCGTGTCCCTGAGTTATTCACACCTTGGGCTGCTGCTGACCCTCCCTGAGGAGCCAGATGGACCTCCCTGGCCTGCTGTCCACTGAGTGAGAGACAGGTAAGAGGCGGCTGTAAGCCATGGGCTATTTATCACTGACCATGCAGCAAAGGAGCCAGTGAGCTGGGGCCGCAGGCAGTCAGGGTGCCACCTTCCCTGTGGGGACTCAGGTGCCTGCCTTGCATAGAGCCAGCCCCACCCTGCGCCTTGAGCACCACTAGGTGCAGCCCCGGGGACCCCCAGCACTGCCCGGGAGGCCCCAGAAACCCCTGGCACGGCGGGCCGGAGAAGCACCCTCTCCTCGGGTCCACCTGGGGGGACTCCTGCAAAATTACAAAAGAAGAAACACAGAAACCAGCTCCGGAGCCTGGGCCCCGTCTGAGAGAGTTGGGGAGCTGAGCCGGGGCAGTCTGTCAGAGAGAGCACTCCCCACGGGGACACCAGACGTGCGGGCCGCGCCATGCCCAGGAGGCTGCGGGGGGATGACCATGGTCACCAGAAGGATGAGCAGGCAGCAGCATCCCTGCAGGCAGACGGACAGACAGACAGACAGACAGACAGACAGACAGACAGACAGGGCAGCTGTGGGCTCTACTGGGCCGGCATCCAGCTGCCTCTCTCCCCAGAAAGGAGAGCCCCACACCCAGCCTTGAGGGACACACAGCCCCCTCTCCCCCACACACACACACCCCAGCCCGGGGGCAGCCCCAGTGCTCTCTGGCCACAGGGACAGGCCAGCACAGGCGCTGTTGCCCGGCCGTCAGGTCCTTCCAGAATGTTCCTTCAGCCCTACAGAGCCTGTGGATGCTGGGAACAAATTCATTCCAACCCCCGGGGTGGGCGTCGCTTTCCCTTGGGGGGAGGGGCAGCATCAGTGCTTGGGAGCCTTTGGGGCCCCACCAGAGGTTCTCAGCAGACTCTCGGGTCACCCCAGCCGTGCTGGGGGGCTCCAGAGCTGCCCTCGGCAGTGCTCAGGGGACCTCAAGGTGCCAGGACAGCAGAAGGGGGCCAGTCCTTGAAGAACTCAAATGGGTGCAAGCTGGGGATGATCTCACTCTTTTCTAGAAGGTTTTAGAATGCGTTTCAGAGACAAGGGGCCTGAGTGCACAGTCCTTCACACTCTGTCTCCCAATCTCGAGACAGAGAGTGCCAAGAAGACTCTCTGGGGAGTCGCTTTTCTCGTCCCCCATGTGAAAGTGACTCACCAAAGTGTTCTCAGCAATTCTACACACACAAGGAGAGTAAGGGTGGACCAGTAGTAGGGCAAGACCACTCGGCCGTTTCTGCAGACATGTGTCCTGGGTGACTTTCAGTGTCAAAGAGCAGCTTACATGCACATGCACACATACACACACACACACACACACACACACATACATGTGCACACAGGTGCACATACACGCACAGAGAGAGACACACATAGAGTGTGCGTGTGGTAAGCAGGAAGGAAACGAAGACAGAGCTTCCTTGCTTGGACAGTGAGGTCTGGATAGACTCCCAGTGAAGACTGCGCGAGGTTCCGTGCCAGCAATGGTCTCTGCGTATGACTCACGGCGCTCAGAGTCTGATGCACCATCTCCTCACTGTCAGGGAGGGCGGGGAGTTTTGTCTCCACGAGTGTTTTCACAGTGAGATGCAGGCACCGTGCTCCGGAGTGTGCTGGGTTGTTCGCAGCCATCCTCCTGGGGTGAGCCAGTCCCACACACCGGCTCGTTCCTGCCGTGGGAACGGAGCGTTTACGGCACGAGCGTGAAGGACTGTGCTTCTCGCCTCACACACAGAGGGCTTCTAAACCCTCCTGGGAAAGCGCGCGATCACCCCCAACATGCTCCCCTTAGTTCTTCAAGGACAGGCCCACTTCTGCGCTGAGAAAACACAGTTCAGGCCAGTCACCTCCTCCCAAACACATTCTCAAGATGATCTGCTAAAGCTCTCCAGGTTGCAATAATCACACATCCAAGAAACATTTTTGATATGGTTTTCATTTTGAATAGTGAATTTTTTTTTTTTTACAGTTTTTGGGTCAAACCCAGCGATGCTCAGGGCTTACTCTGCACGCAGGGATCATTCCTGGCAGGGTTAGGGGAACATATGAAGCATTCAAGGATCAAACCTGGGTCTACCACAGGCAAGGCAAATGCCCTACCTGCTGAACTATCTCACCAACCCTAGGAAAATGATATATTAAGCATCTCAGCTTCCTTTATCCTCAGGCGTTGTTGCCTCAGAGAGATATTCTGAGCCTGGGGTCTTGGGGGTCCACACACACTGACATCAGCCCACGTCCAGCTGCAGGAAGCAGGGAATCTCTTCTGAAGGATCCGAGCTCGACTTCCAGGAACCCCCCCGCCCCCACCTAACTCTTTGAAGCATCAATCCCCAGGGGAGCCAACCCTGACACCCCCAGGAGTGCCAGCAAAATGCCCCCCTGGCTCCCTCCTCAAGCACCTGTCTGCTATGTCATAGTTTAGGGATCATAGTAGGGTGCTGCTGGGTGCCCCCCAGTTAGGTGGGTAACCCCCCTCAGCTTCACAGTCACAGTGGGGGCCTGGTCAGTTCTCCCAGAACTGGGTAGGGCTAGAGGGTGAAGGCTGAAATGCAGTTCCCTCCTCCCCCTCTCGAGCCCACGTCCGGCTCTCTGTACGCAGGGAGAAGACTCCCACCGACCCAGCAGTGAGAGCGCCCCTGGGCGTCCTGCTCTGGAACTGCAAGAAGTCAAGGTCTTCTTCAAGACCCACCCCTCTTGAATGATGGAGCCCTTCCCCTTCCAGCGTTTGGTTCTGCCGGAGACTGGGCATTACTGTTCAACGAAAGAGTTTCTTTCTGAGGTTCTAGAAACAGAAACAGTTCTGTAGGGTGTTGTGCACCAAAGAGACATATAATTCAGTCGGTTTGGTGCTCCTGGGCATTGTACCGGAAAATGCTTATTAAGAATGGTTCTAACCAAATCAAAATAAACAGGTTAGGACTAGTATGCTTATCAGGGACCCTAGTAAATTAGTATGTTTATCAGGCTCCTTCTGTCTTAAATGTTTACTACTGCAACATGCAGCTTCTCCATCATGACCCAAAATAGCTGCTCCAAATCCAACCATCACATCAGCAATCCAGGAGGCGGGACACAAATTAAAGGAAAGGAGCACATCCTTCCCTTTAAGTTTCTACCTGACCCCCAGGGCCCTTCTACTCACATTCTACTGCCAAAATACAGTCACGTGGCTTCCCTGTGCTACACAGGATCCCGAGAAACAAATCTGTCCTGGGCACTCCTGCTCACAGCTAACACACAGGAGTCGTTTCTGAGAAGGACGGGAAGAATGCATTCCTGACACACAAGTCACCTTCTCATAGAAAAAAATTATCACCATTCAGACACATATTTCTGGCCCCAAACAGCAAATCTGGGGGGTTCCCTAGGACCACGGGCAGGAAGGAGGAGCATGAGAAACAGTCATCCCCACCCTTTCTTCCCACCCTCACTTTGCAACCTGGAGGAATCCCAGCATGACAGGAAGGGGAACTGGGAGACACTGAATGGAGAAACTGCAAAGGAAGAAGAAAGAAAAGAGACGAAACAAAAAGATGAAAATGAACTTCACTGTCTGACTGCCTCGCCCCCTCGGCCTCGTGGGAAATGACACAGCGACTGTCCCGACTGCCAGAGGGAATGTGTACTGGGGTGCCTCTGGCACAGAGAGCCCCTCCCCGAACTCTGCTCCCACGGCTGATGGATAAACATTCTCGGCGTGGTCTGGGGGCCCAGGCCTCTCCTCCCCCAACCCCACAGATGGATTTCCCAGAACCCAAACGCATCACGCCCTACACATCAGCACGGCCTCTGGGCGAGCCCAAGCACGGGGCTTTATATACCCACATGATCACTCTGTGGAGAGAGAGAGAGAGAGAGAGAGAGAGAGAGAGAGGCTGAGCATTCTTCTGAGTCACAGAAAATTTAGGGTATTTTTTTTAATCGGGTGGGGGTGGGGGGAGGCGGGTGGGGGGCAGGAAGAATCAGTAATACTCCGCACCCACACTGTCTCGTCTCTTTCAAGCCCGCTGGGGAAGATTTTGCTTTTAGTGGTAACTTAACATTCTGTCGGTGCTATATGTGTCATTTTCAGCTGAAATGGAATAACTAACAGCCTCAGAAGACATTTATAGCTTTCCCATCTCTTTAAGGGATGGCGCACGCCCAATTCCGACCTCGCTCTTACTACTTTCTCTGTGCCTTTGGACAAAGTCCATGTAAACCTTGGTAATGCTAGAATAGTTCTGTGTTCCCGTGCCTGCGAGTCTGAATCCCGTGCTTCCACAGCCCCTGCTGGGGCAGAGATCTTCTCCAGCAGGTCCCCGCCTCCTCCGGCTCCCCTTCCCCTAACTCAGCCCTCCTGGCGTCCCCTGTCCCTGAGAGGGTCCACTGCCTAGGACCAGAAGCACTTCATCCCCTGGACCTGAGCAAAACCCAGGGACAGTCCGGAGGGTGTTGTGGGCTTGGGAACTCCCGCTGGTGCAGCGTCAGTCTGAGTCGGGGGCTCCCTCAGCACCACGGGAAGCTGCAGGAAGGCATCTCTCAAGTTCCACACGGCTTCGGCCCCCTGCTTTCAGCACTTATTACCCATAGTTTACACCCGTATCTCTCAGGGAGCTGCACGTTCCCCACTGCCCGAGAGAGCCCTAGTTCGGGCTGTTTTCAATACGAGTATTAACTGCGTCTTCTTTCACGCTAAGAAGGGGATGAAAAGTTACATGGGTGGACATACCACCAGTCCCTCAAAGTGGTCTGTGACCTCCTTGAGACCAGCAGAGACTGTGTGTCCTACCCAATTTGCCATTCTCCAAGGGCCATCACGCAGCACACGACCCAGGTAATCCCTGTGGATAGTAGCAGGATACTGGGAAGGAAGAAGGTAAGACTTTGCCCAATTCTCCTCTTCCCAAAGTCCAGTCATTCCCTTCAAATAATGAAGAGTGTTAGCAAAAATACCTTGAAGGAAAAGAATTCTCCAGTACTAAACTTGTGTCCTCATAGGGAAGGTTTTAACACACTGGTTACAAATCAAGATCTTGTCAAAGACCATCCAGATTCAAACTCTCTATCAAAAGGGAAGGGAAGGGAGGGGAGGGGAGGAGAGGAGAGGGAAGGGAAGGGAAGGGAAGGGAAGGGAAGGGAAGGGAAGGGAAGGGAAGGGAAGGGAAGGGAAGGGAAGGGAAGGGAAGGGAAGGGAAGGGAAGCGGAGGGGAGGGGAGGGGAGGGGGAGGGGAGGGAGAAGTGGAGGGGGAGGGGAGGGAGAAGTGGAGGGGGAGGGGAGGGAGAAGTGGAGGGGGAGGGGAAGGGAAGGGAAGGGAAGGGGAGGGAAGGGAAGGGGAGGGGAGGGGGAGGGGAGGGAGAAGTGGAGGGGGAGGGGAAGGGAAGGGAAGGGAAGGGAAGGGAAGGGAAGAGAAGGGAAGTAGACAAAGGATTCAGTGTGATCATTTGAAAGCACAATCATTGGGCATGTGGGCATGAATGCGGCGGGGGGGGGGGGGGGGCACACTTTGAAATCACCTTCTGTTTCCAGCTTAAGATTGTTGAGCGCTGAACCACAGACATTTGGAATCGCAGCGACAGAGCCCCTGTGGCTATCACAACCCTCCACCAAAGCTAATCCAGCAAGACTGAGGTTGGAATCAGATGCAGGAAATAAGATATAGGGTGAAAGCCCCAGCTCTGCCAATCACTAGTTCTGCAATATTAAGTAACTAGCTTTAGGGGTGCCTGTGTTCTCATACACCCCTAAAGAAAGGAAGAAATTAGACCAGCTAAATTTCTCCTTGGTCTTCAATGGAAGAGAATGTCTGGGTACAGTGCGGGGAGGAGGGAGAGATAAGGAAGGGCCAGGGGGGTTGAGGAATTGGCTTCCTATGGGGGGGAGGTTACTTATATTTACTTTTATGTGCAATTTTATTTGCACAAAATAGTTTTCAGCTAAAAAAATTTTAAGAGACATCTGGTTCCCTTTCCCTGAAGGTATTTGCTTGAGCCAAGGAACCAAGCACCTGTGGGTAAGAAGCAGATGAAAGAGAAAAATATAAAATCTTGAGGAAGTCCTTTTTCATTTCCAAGGGGATTATCAGGAGAGGAATGTACTTTGGCTCCTGTAAACCCACCCCGATCTCAGACCCTGCTGCAACTCTGCGGGACTTTATTCTAAGAGCTCATCTCCCAGCCCCAGGCCCAAAGGGGGAAAGAATTTTAAGTGGGTTACTAGGGCCCCACGTTTGGAGGGATGCGCAGACACTCTCTGGGTAATCTCTACCTGGAAGGAAATAAATGCTTATCTAAACATAGTTATCAGGTAATAAGACGAGCAGAGAGGGAGCAGGCAAAGACCCTTCATAGTCCACACTCAGTCATGGGTCGGGGCCTGAGAGATAGGACAAGGCTTGAGGCTTGTGCCTCGGAAGGGACCAACTGGGAGCAACCCCTCTGGGTGATGTGTTACCCCCTCCCAGAGAAAGAAACAGCTCTTAAGTTAAAGGGGACCTATTAAAAGTGCACATGAAGCACAAAGCAGAAAGGCCAGGTGGGGGGGAGGGACGGGGGCGGCTCTGGGTTCCAAAGTGGGTCCTGCCCATGAAATGAGCAAAGGTCAGGGGAAGCTCCCTCGCCCGGCCACCAGCTTCTCACCTGCTATTGTTAAAAGGCATCTCACACCCCTCACCAGGCAGCGTCCGAAAGGAGTGCGTGCCTGTCTGTGAATTCTCGTCTGTGTGTGAGTGTGTATGTGCACGTGTGTGTGAGCATGTTTGTCAGTATGTATGTGTGTGTCAGTGTGCGTGCATGTGTGTCAGTACGTGTGCGTGTGTGCATGCCAGTGTGTGTGAGTGTTTGTGTGCATGCGCATGTCAGTGTGTGTGTGAGCATGTATGTCAGTATGTGTGTATGTGTGTGTCAGTGTGCATGCCTATGTGTCAGTATGTGTGCATGTGTGCATGTCAGTGTGTGAGTGTCAGTATGTGTGCGCATGTCGGTGTGTGTGAGCATGTATGTCAGTATGTGTATACGTGTGTGTCAGTGTGTGTGCATGTGTGTCAGTATGTGTGTGCATGTGTGTGCATGTCAATGTGTGTGAGTGTGTGTCAGTATGTGTGCGTGTTTGTGCACATGTCAGTGTGTGCGTGAGCATATATGTCAATATGTGTACACGTGTGTCAGTGTGCGTGCATGTGTGTCAGTATGTGTGTGCATGTGTGTGGGTGTCAGTGTGTGTCAGTATGTGTGCATGTGCATGCACATGTCAGTGTGTGAGCATGTATGTCAGTATGTGTGCATTTGTGTGCACATGTCAGTGTATGCGCATGCACGTGTGTGTATGTGTCTCTGTGTGTGTTTGAGCATGCCTCTCTGTTCAAGCTCACACAAGAAAATAACCTCCTTGCAAATTGCCAGCCCTGACCTGACAGAACAAAGGTATGCTCGATTCTGAGTCTGGGAAGCAAGTTGTGGTTCTCTTGCTAGATCAACACTTGGTTCTCCAGAACAGTCTCCTTCTGGGGCCCTGGAAGAGCAGGAATCATCAGTTACTTGACAGACCCTGAAATTAATATATATATATATACATATATATGTATGTGTGTATATATATATCCTTGGGGCTTGGGGGGTTGCCACACCCAGTAGGGCCCAGGGCTTACTCCGGGCTCTGAACTCAGGGATCACTCCTGGTAGTCTTGTGGGATGCTGGGGATCAAACCTGGGTTTGCTGTATGCAAGGCAAGTGCCCTACCCACTGTACTATCTCCCTGGCCCCTTAACTGTACATCCTTGGAGAGTGACCCAACATCCCTGAGCTTCTGTTTCCCAATTAAAAATGAGGAACAAAGGAATTCATCACACAAAATCGCCATGCTAACACGCTGGTGTCTACCGGGCACCAGGAAGCAGCAGTGACTCTGTGACGAGAGTCTGTCTCTCTATAATTGAGAATCTGCAGCAGTGGAAATGCAGAGGAGGTTTAAGTCATCCCGTCCTTTTTAACGTGCTGCATCAACATCCTAACAAGAAACCTCTGGAATCTTGTTGACTTGCTTTATGCTGAATTTCACATCTCACGTGTCTCTTTCAAGTTGTGCTGTTGCCAGTTTTACATACACTCACACGAACGCGTGCCTACACACGTGTTTGTACCTCCCAACTCACCCCTCCAACCCAGGTAGGCCCCTCAAGGCGTGAAAGGGGGAGAGGCTCGGGAGGAGGGCATGATTCCTCTAGAAAACATTCGGGACACCGGCAGTGTTGCTGAGAAGCTGCTCCTCTGACCGCTGAGAACAGTGCTCACGTGAGCTCAGCAGAGGCGGCAGAGATGCCATCGCTGCCTTCTTCTCCTGTCCCTTCACCACCCCAAAGCCCACCCTCTCTCGGTACCCTTCCCTTGTCCCTGGTGTCAAGTTGTCCCTGATAAGGAACCGAGGCAGCCACAAGATCCCAAGTCCTAATCTTCAGAAGCTGCCCTTGCGTGAGACGCAGGCGTGAGGGAATGAAGACGGAGCCTGACTGCGTGAGCGAGAGCCTGGCCGTGGGGCTCCCCGGGTCCTGCCTCCTGACGGCTGCAAGCCAGAGGCCACTGGGGCGGAGTGGAAGTCTGCAACTGGGCCTGGATCTCTCTAGGAGGATGGAGGGGCTGGTTTCCTGGACAGCCTCCTGGCGAGAATCCGAAGGAGGGGAGTGAACACATCCTTCAGGTGAGTCTCAGACGTGTGCAGTCCACAACCCTCGCCAAGGGAGACATGTCCACGGGGCACAGGCCGGATACCAGGGCATCTGCTCTCCCAACACACCGACAGGGGCAGGGTCTTTCAATGATGGACGTGGGGTATCTTCTGCGGAACGGGTCTCCTCGTCCTGCCTGGAACTCACTGTAGCGCTGTAGCACTGCTGTCCCGTTGTTCATCGATTTGCTCGAGCGGGCACCAGTAACGTCTCCCATGTGAGACTTGTTACTGTTTTTGGCATATCGAACACGCCATGGGGAGCTTGCCAGGCTCTGCCGTGGGGGCGGAAGACTCTCGGCAGCTTGCCGGGCTCTCCGAGAGGGGCGGAGGAATCGAACACCGCTCTTTCAAAATCCCCAAGAACCCAGTGGGCCCCATTCTCAGCCGAATGAATCCCAACTACAACACTTGGAAGGCTGAAAGATTCCCTTCACCTGGAGCGGTGAGTCCAGGAGGGAACGCCGTCTGTGCTGCCGGGCCACCTACAGCCCGCTTAGGTCATCAGAAAGAACAATCTAAGCAAGGGCATGCCAGGTCCATGCGCGGGTACAGACGCGACATCAAGAGGGAAAAGGAGGGACAAGGGCTGAGCGGCAGAGGAGGCTGGGCCCCAAGTCTCCGACCCTGCAGGGTCAGCCAAAGAAACGACCGCCTCACGGGAAGGGAGGTGTGCGAGGAAGCAGCTGACCGCAAACCACGGCTTCCTCCTTTCCTCTTCCCTGCGCCGCCCGCTCAGGCAGCGTTAGCAGGCTCAGCCTTCCCAGAGTCTTCCAGACACCTTCTCACCCTCGGCAGCGAGGGGCCCAGAAGAAGAGGAAGACAGAAACGCGCAGGGGCAGAGACCAGCTTTTTTGTGAGCAGGTTCTTCCGCCTTCAAGCCCAAGTGGCAATGTTCTTCCAAAGGAGGAAATCCCGTTTGAAGGAGGCTGCTTTGCCTGCAGGAAACGTAAGTTCGATCCCCCGCACCAACCGGCACCCTAACCACGACCAGAAGGGACTCCCTGAACACAGAGCCAGGAGAACCCCCAAACACAGCTGGCTACAGATTCCACCACTGACTCCCTACCAAAAAAAAAAAAAAACAGAATTGCCAAACGATCCAGCCACTTCCCTCCGAGGTGGGACACCCAACTCCCCCTGAAAGATGAGAGCGCACCTGTGCTCACTGCAGTGTCTCACAGCAGCTAAGCCCTGGAGTGACCCAGCCACGGGTGGCAGATCAGGAAGATGCTGTTTTTATACACCCTGGAATACAGTTTGGCTGTGAGAAAAGAGGAAATCTTGCTAACGGGAGCGAGGGATGCTAAGAGAAATGAACCAGAAGAAAGACAAATACCAGAGGTCTCATTCCTGCGCGGGGAATGAGACCAGGTCCAGGGAAATCCAGCCCTCAGACTCTTAGAGAACAGGGCTGGGTACCCCTGGGACAGGGGACATGAACAAAGTCTTCTTCCCACTGACAGTGGAATGTTATTGGCACTTTGGGGCCACAGCAACTCTATACCCTTAAGCAATAATACCAACACTGCCATGAAAAGACATCCGAGGGTAGAAGGGGCAGTGTTGGGGCTACACCTGGCTGAGCTTAGGCTTACTCCTGGCTCTGCACTCAATAATTACTTCTGGTGGGTGTAGGGGACCATATAGGATGCCAGTGATTTAAACAAGAATATGTTTAAAATATGTTTTAAAGAAGTAAAAGAAAGTTTAAAACTAAAAAATAAAAATAAAGATTATAAAAAGAAGCTGCTATATACTGCAATGCTATAACCAAAAAAAGACAGCCTTGATTTTTTTAAAGTTGTTTTTTGGGTCACACCCAGTGGTGCTCAGTTACTCTGGGTTCTGTGCTCAGGGGTCACCCCAGGGGCTCAGGGGACTATATCTGGTGCTGGGGATCAAACCCAGGTTCAGTGAGTACAAGGCAAGCTCTCTGCCCGCTGCATTGTCTCTCTGGTCCTGGCAACTTGCTTTGCTTTCTTTCTCTCTTTTTAAGCTGTTTTGATTTAGGTACCAGGATTTACATTATTTTTACTCATAGTTTTCACAGATTCCAACACTGCACCCCATACCAGAGAGCCCACCCTCCCCCATCAGTGTTAAGGGCCCTTCCCACAAACCCTCCCCCATATGAACTCAATTCTACAGACAAAATCTTCAGTCCTGATGAGTTTGACCATTTCTTGTTCCTTATTAGTAAACCCTGAGCACCTACAGGTATGACCCTCTCCCAAAATATTGGGAACTAGAGAGAGAATAGAGGGGCGAAAATGCTTGCCTTGCATGCAGCTGACTCTGATTCAATGCCTGGTATCACATATGGTCAGTCCCCTGAGCACCGCCAGGAATAATTCCTGAGCTCAGAGTCAGGAGTATGCCCTGAGCACAGCAGGGTGTGACCCAAGCCAAGAGGAGGAAGAGGAGGAGGAGGAGGAGGAGGAGGAGGAGGAGGAGGAGGAGGAGGAGAGGAGGAGGAGGAGGAAGAGGAGGAACAAGAGGGAGAGGATGCAGAGGAAGAAGAAGAAGAAGAAGAAGAAGAAGAAGAAGAAGAAGAAGAAGAAGAAGAAGAAGAAGAAGAAGAAGAAGAAGAAGAAGAAGAAGAAGGAGGAGGAGGAGGAGGAGGAGGAGGAGGAGGAGGGAGGAGGAGGAGGAGGAGGAGGAGGAGGAGGAGGAGGAAGAGGAGGAGGAGGAGGAGGAGGAAGAGGAGGAGGAAGAGGAGGAGGGGGACGAAGGAGGAGGAGGAGGAGGAGGAAGCATTGCTCATCCCTAAACTCATCTCTGCACCCTGGTAACAACACTGTCATTTCCTGGGGAAGGAGTCTCTGGGGAAGTTTGAGAAACCCAAAAGCATGCAAGGACTGAGTGTGATGAACAGACACTCTAATGAGGATGCTGGAAGCTTCCAGAACCCTCTGTTGGCATCCCACAGGTCCCTCTACGATGCCAGGGATCTGGCGTCCATCCCAAGCCCCCCTGGGTCACTTCTCATCACTGCCTGTGCACTGTCGGCACCAGAGCATGTAGGCGGCTGACTCCCTCGCCCCACCCCCCGCCTCGGCCCAAAGTCAGTTGCCTTTCCACGGAAATACTCTTCAATGATCATTTTCATAAAAATTTGTGCTGGCGCGGCCTGTTTCTCTTGACACGGGCCCAAGTGTTTTTCGCTTTTGATTGATTTGGGGTTTAAACTCGGCATGTCTTCCTTGCTTGTTTATTTTTTTTCATATATTTCCATTTTTACTGGAGGGGAAACATTCAAGCAATGTGATCCAGCTGCAGCGAATCGGCCGCACGACCCGCCTTTATCCCCTGCCAGTCCGAGGGGGAGAGAGTGGTCCCCTGCCCTTGTCCAGAGCCCCCATCACACAGGGACACTGGTCCTGCTGTGATCCGGGCACGTCTCTGGGGGCGGGGGGAGCCCGTCTGGGGCAATGGAGCGTCGCTGCAGGCCACCTGATCTGGGGTGGGAGGTTAGGGAGGTCAGCGATCCAAAGCAAGAACCTAGAGCTGCGGTCCATCAAGGCCACCTCCCCGGCGCTCAGGGAACCAGGCAACGCCAAGGCTTAAACCATGGCTGGCTGCGTACGAGGCACAGGCCTTAACCCCGGCACTCGGCACTCCTGCCAGCCCCCATCTGGCCTTGCACACCATCCTAGAGGTGGATAAAGTGTGAAGTCGGCAAGGGTGCGTGGCCCCATGAGCCCTGCCAAGGGTGCAGCCACTGCACTCCGCTGAGCCACCACCCAGCGGAACCTCAATCAGGAAAACTAAGTTTCCTTCGGAGACCGATGAGGCTAGGCTGGAGAACGCTGGTGTCGACCGTCGTGCAGACACGGTGAGCGGCCGTCCTGCTGTGTTCCGCTCCAGAGCTTCACGACACAGAAACCGCGTCTGTGTTGATCCCCCTCCTGGCGGGAGTTCCCCCCTCGTTATCCTCCTGAGCCGGGGCTCCATGTCCCTTCTCCCGTCCTGGTCTTGGACCCACACAGCTCCTAGCCACATGCCTCTTGAAGCCAACAGGTGTCGAGCCCCAAAACCAAAGGGAAAAAAACAAAAAAACTGGAAAGATGTGAAGCTGGAATGTTCGGGCACCATGGGAGGGGGGGTGCTGGGCTCACTCCCAAGCTGGCCCGCATTTTCCGAATGCCTGGGAGCTCCAGGGCTGCCCGGACTCCTTTCCCTTCCACCGTGCCGTGGACCAGGGCGGCCAGCCGTGTTGGCCTTGCCTGAGCCCATGACAACGTGGGCCTGTTCCAGAAAGGAAGCACGCGTCGAGCTTCTCAAGCCGGTGATATGCAACTCTTATTTTCCCTTGCTTCGAGCGAAGACTGGAAAACAGTGTTTCCTCGGGCTGCCCCTGCCAGAGCAAACAGGACTAATTCGGATCCTCATTTCCATCCCTCCTTTAATCTCCTTTAATCTGGTCAGGCCAGAATTCACTCTCAAGGTTTGGAAGAGGCAGCCTGGCTTGCCCGGCGGGGGGGTGGGGGGGCCACTGAGAACGGGAGCGGGAGGCATCCTGGACGTGGGTTTTCTCAGGAACTCTCTTCACTCGTCATCTTAGAAGTCAGGGGGACCAGGAAGCCCAGGAGATTGTTACTCTGGGGGCCACTTGGAGGCCCACTGCTGGGGGGTGGTGGGCAGAAAGCGGAGCATGCAGTTTTTGCAAACAGCAGATTGCTGGGGGGGTCTCCTCCCCTTTACAAAGATGGCACAGGGGGTCCCCAAGACTCCAGAGGCCCGTCTCCCTCCCCTAGCCAGTCCCAGACTCAAGTCCCCGCAGCAAAGGCAAAAGAACCCAGAGCAGAACCTGCCTCCAAAAAACCCACGGCGGTGGCCCCCGCCCCCTTCAGTGCCAGACACGCATTTCCATGAAAACCAGACAGCTGGGACAGACGGCAGGGCCGGTGATCCCAGAATCACTCCAGAGCCGCAGCCTGGTTTCATTAGACCCTCTGGCTCATTTCTGTTAGCCCCCGTGCATGCGTGTCCAAGGCAGGTGACGCTCACCCCAACACTGACAGTCCCACACCGTGAAAATATACCCGGGGGTGGGGACAGGGGACAGAGAGCCTCCCATCGGGGAGCTCGGGAGGGAGAAGGACTGAGATTCCCTTAGGAGGGGCTCTGCCGGGGGGCACGGGGTCCCCTCCCGAATTATTCACCCACATATCCTAATCGCATAGCAGCAGGATCAGCCTGAAGCCGGGAAAAATCATCCGCCCCAGTTCTCAACGTCCATCTGAGCTGGACTCACCCTGTTTCCAAGACGGACACTGACCATTCTACCAGGCCGGGCCACTGCGCCCCCCTACCCTGGACGGGGGTTGGGCTTCTGTCTCTGCTGAGTGATGCTCCCCAGGGGTGACCATCCAGCGCCAGCCCCGGGTCTCTCCTGGGTGATGCGTGTCCCGGCAGACAGGCTGCGTGAGGACCCGGCTTTCCCCACGGGCCTCGGAGCACATGGTTCCCATCAGCGGGGCGGCCGCGGCCCCCTCCGTGTTTAGACCACTGGCCTCGCACATTCTCGTATTTACACACGCGCGGCGATCAGAACCCCCGGGTGAATTATTTAAGAAGCCTTAATGGGCTTCAGACTTCGCAAATATAATTTAGACTTTAAATTAAATTTGTCCTCCCCGGGGGGGAGCTGCAGGTTGAAGGCGGCAGAAGCCGAAACAGGAACCCCGGGTCCCTCTGGGGGCCTCGCTGGGTGGCCCAGGCCCCGCGTGGGGCGAAACAGGACCTGACCCCCCCGATTGCTCCTGGGAACAAGACTGGGGGAGTGGGGCCATCAGGGCTCCCGCTCTGGAGGGGCCTTGGGGGGCCTTCCCACGCTGAACCCCTTGCTCTGCAGGACGGCGACAGACAGATCACGACCTGCTCTCGCTCTGAAGATCAGCAGCCTAGCGCGGCGGCCGGGTCAGACGCGGCAGGGGACGCGGCTGCTAAGGTAAGGCAGAAAGCCACGTGGCCGGCTGGGACACCGCCCCCGCCCCCCCCACCACCCCCGCCGCTTTGCTTTGTTCTTGTCTTGTGACATGACAGCTCTGCCCACCAGGAAAGGGCACCCAAGGGAGGAGCGTGAACCCCCTTACCCTGCCCGGGGAGCCAGGAAGAGTGACCCTCAGGGAGGTGGGGGGGAGTTTTGCTCTCCTGCAGGTCCAGAACAGAAAATAATTATTCCAGAAAGACGAACACTGGAGGGTCTCTGTGGGACCCGTCACCTGCAAGACCTGCAAAGTGAGAATCGAGAGAAAGACAGACAGAGAGAGACAGAGACAGAGAGAGACAGAGACAGACAGAGGGAGGGAGGAGGGGGGAGGGAGGCAGAGAGAGAGAGAGAAGAAAAGTGCCTTTCACAGAGGCAGGTGGGGGCAGGGAGGGAAAGTGGGGGTATTGGTGGTGGGAAATGCACACTGGCGAAGGGACCCATGTTGGAATATTGTGTGACTGAAACCTAATTGTGAGCAACCTTGTATCTGCGTATCTCCCTGTGATTCAATTTAAAAAAAAAAAAAAATTTTAAGAGAGAAGTGAATTTAATACAAGCGTTGGGTGGCGTCCTAACCGGAAGTGGACACTGAGTGAAAGGACTGAGGTATTCAAGGGCACGTGGCCCAGGGCCGCTTGTTGGTAACGAGGGAACTTGGGGCTCAAGAGAGAAAGGAGGGGCTCGCACAAGCTCCCCGACCCCTGCCCAGGGTAGTTCACTCCGCTGGCATCCCCCTGTCTTCCTCTGAGAGCCGATCGCCTCCACAAGGCTTCGTGAGACAGTGACGGGTGAGATCGCCGTCAGGAAATCTGCCCCCCCCCCCCGCCACGATCCAGTCGAAACGGGGAGAGTACAGACCTCACTCGGCGCTTGAGGGGCTGCAACACGGGAGGCAGGGGCAGGCGGGGAAAGGGGAGTGGACAAAGGGTGTCTCAGAAGAGACCATCTGTTCTGCCCTGGGAGGCACGAAGTAAGGCCACGGGGCGTGAGACGCGTGTTCACCTCCCTGTTGGCGTGAGACGCGTGTTCACCTCCCTGTTCTCCCACCTGCCACCTCCACGTGTGGCTTCCAGGGTGGGCCACCTTCAGAGGGACTTCCCGTGACCGGGGCCTGAGGGCTCGAGGGTGACGCCTGACAGGGCTGAGCGGCCACCAAGGCTACGCCCCGTGGTGCTGTGGCAGCAGGACAGGATGTGGTGCCAGGGAGCGGACTGAAGGCCGCCCGGGCCAGAGGGACGGTACCGGGGCAAGGAGGTTGCAAACCTCGACCTGGGTGCCAACCCCCGCTCCCCACGTGGTCCCCAGGAGCACCACCCAGAGTGATCGCTGAGTCCTGAGCCCCAAAACAAAATCCAAACAACGGAAATCCACAAACACAAGGCCTCACGCGTGCTCGGAACCCACATTTGCCACACTCAAGCCATCTCCCTGGCCCCGCAGTTTTGTCTTGTTTGTATGTTTTTGAGCCACACCCGGCGGAGTCCAGGGCTCACTCCTGGCTCTGCACTCAGGGGCCACTCCTGGAAGCACTCGAGGGAACTTTTTTTTTTTGAGGGGGGGGTGTCACACCCAGCGATGCTCAGGAATTACTCCTGGCGGTGCTCAGGGACCACACGGGATGCTGGGAATCGAACCCAGGATGGCCGCACACAAGGCAAACGCCCTCCCTGCTGTGCTATCGCTCCAGCCCCGTCTCAAAGGAATTTACAGGATGCCAGGGATTAAACCCAGGTCAGCAGTGTGCAAAGCGACATCCCTGCTGTCACTTCCACCCAAACATCTACTTCTCTATGGCCATCACCGCCAGTGGCGACTTGATATATAGTGGCATTTGATTAATATTATTAATCGAGACACAACGTCACCTGAATCCTGTCCCTGTGACAGCGTCACTTAGTAGACCAAGGGTTGCTAATTATGTCGCCGCTGTCCCAATGCTGAAGACTCGAGCCTGTTCTGTCCACACCCCCAGTTACCGCACACACGGCCACTCGGGGCTGAATCCCCGCCACACGCCAGTCAGGGTCGGAACCTGCACAAACACGTAAGCCCCGTGCTGCAGTTTGGAGATTTGCCTTGGCAAAAGGCCACGTGAAGCGGCTGTATCCTTTTTTCTGCGGATTTCCTCCGAGACGACAGCTCGGTGAGCGCCATTACATCACAGGGAATGGGCGAGAGTCGGTTTTAGCCTTTTCTCTTTCGGAACACGGCGACCAGCAGGTATGAAACCACACCTGAGGTGCAGGCACTCTCTTTCTCTCCCTCTCTTTCTCTTTCTCCCTCGCTCCATCTCCCTCTTCCTCTCTCTTCCTTTTTCCCTCCCTCTCCCACTTTCCCTCTCCCTTTTCCTCTCTCCCTCTCTCTCTCCTCCTCCCTCTCCCCCTTTCTCTGTCCTTCTTTCCCCCTCTCTCTTTCCCTCTTTCTCTCCCTCTCTCCCACTCCCTCTCTCTCTTCCTCTCTCTCCTCTCTCTCTTCCTCTCCCTCTCTCTCTCCCCCCACACTCTCTCTGCCTAAGCTTTCTCGTCCTGCATGTCACCTGTGTGTCCTCCAGAGCATGTCATCCACACTCCCCGGGAGATCCTGGACAGCTGAGCCCACGTGCAGAGCCCACATACGGACCACACCACCCAGCTGGGACATGACCCGCACTCCCCAGCTGCAGTTTACCCTTCTGGAAAATGGGCCCACTATGAGCTCCTCCCTCCAGGGGCCTAGGTGAGGAGCACCATGGGTGAGGTGTCAGTTTCCCCTGCCAGTCTCCACCCTCCAGGCACCACCCTTTCCTCCCTTTTGCAGGACTGCAGTGACAACATAGCGGTTGGGTGTTTGCCTTGCATGAGGCCAACCTGGGTTCGATTCCTCTGTCCCTCTCAGAGAGCCCGGCAAGCTACCAAGAGTATCTCGCCTGCACAGGACAGCCTGGCAAGCTCCCTGTGGTGTATTCAATATGCCAAAAACAGTAACAAGTCTCAAAGAAAAAAAATGGAGACGTTACTGGTACCCACTCGAGCAAATCGATGAGCAACGGGATGACAGTGACAGTGACAGTGATCCCTTTATTTATTTGCGGGGGCTAATTTTTATTGAATTAGAGCTAATTCTCTTTGAAACACCATTATTTTATTTTTATTTTGCTTTTTTATTGAATCACTGTGAGATAGACCCTTACAAAGATGTTCATGATTAAGTTTCAGTCATAAAGTGTTCCCACACCCACCCGTCCACCAGTGTACGTTTCCCAGCACCATTGTCCCCAGATTCCCTCCCATCATCCCGCAGCCTGCTTCTATGGCAGCTGCTTTTCTTCTCTCTTTCTCTCTCTGTTTCTCTCTGTCTCTGTCTCTCTCTGTGTCTCTCTGTCTCTGTCTCTGTCTCTCTCTGCCTCTGTCTCTCTCTGTGTCTCTCTGTCTTTGTGTCTCTCTGTCTCTGTCTCTCTCTGTGTCTCTCTGTCTCTGTCTCTCTCTGTCTCTGTCTCTCTCTGTGTCTCTCTGTCTTTCTGTCTCTCTGTCTTTGTGTCTCTCTGTCTCTGTCTCTCTCTGTGTCTCTCTGTCTCTGTCTCTCTCTGTCTCTGTCTCTCTCTGTGTCTCTCTGTCTTTCTGTCTCTCTGTCTTTGTGTCTCTCTGTCTCTGTCTCTGTCTCTGTGTCTCTCTCTCTGTGTCTCTCTGTCTCTGTCTCTCAGTCTCTGTCTCTCTTTCTCTCTCTGTCTCTGTCTCTTTCTGTCTCTGTCTCTCTCTGTGTCTCTGTATCTCTCTGTCTCTCTCTGTCTCTGTCTCAGTCTCTCTGTCTCTCTCTCTTTCTCTCTCCCTCTCTCTCTCTCTCTCTCTGTTCAGCATTGTGCGTTATCCCTTTAACTCCATAGGCAACTGTGACAGGCATGGTCAAGGGCCCTTTCCGAACCCAAAGGTCACCCCCCCAGGCACCAGGTGACTCCAGCCCCACCTCAGCAGCAGGCCTGATGCCCCAGCCTCCTCTCCCCCCTTCTCCCCTACCTGCTCCCACCTGCTCCTGCCTGGGGCGTGTTTCCGGATCTTCCCTTGGCAAGTGCATGATTAGTGGCTCCAGCCCAGACCTGAGTAGACGGTTCTGATGTGGCCTGGGCTGCCATCCGGCGCCCACCAACCACTGCTGTACTGACCCTCTGACCTTCCTCCCCAAGAGGAGAGAGAGTGGCCTCTGAAGCAGCTCAACTAGGAAGCCGACTGTGGGTTCAGGAAAGTGCCATCCCAACCACGGCGCCAAGGATCAGGGCCACGAGCACGGAGCTGAGCTAAGACTCGCCACCTCCAGTCGGACAGACGCTCAGGCGGTTCCTCCTGAGGCCGAGCCCCAAGGGATGCGTAGCGAGGCGGGTGACTCCTAGTCTCCTAACTGAGGACAAGCCCTCTGGGGTCCAGATGGCCCTGTCCACCGCTTCTCTCTCCTGGACACGCAGGTGGCATTGCTGGGTGTGTCGCTCTCGCTGGCACATGCATCTACCTTCCAGCTTTTAGCTTCCTGGCACGTTCATTTCCTGTCTCCATAGGTCCCCTGGTACAGGTGGGCTCCTTCTGGAGTCCCTGGCACATGCGTGCTCTCCCCTCCTAGACTCTGCCTCCCCAAAGGTATGGACCCGAGACTTTCACCGAGCCTCACTGGGCATTTCTCAGCTAATGGCAGGCCACACCAATGGATGGATGGAAGGATGGATGGATGGAAGGAAGGAAGGAAGGAAGGAAGGAAGGAAGGAAGGAAGGAAGGAAGGAAGGAAGGAAGGAAGGAAGGAAGGAAGGAAGGAAGGAAGGAAGGAAAGAAGGAAGGAAGGAAGGATGATGGAAGGATGGATGGATAGATGGAAGGAAGGATGGATGGGAGGATGGAAGGAAGGAAGGAAGGAAGGAAGGAAGGAAGGAAGGAAGGAAGGAAGGAAGGAAGGAAGGAAGGAAGGAAGGAAGGAAGGAAGGAAGGAAGGAAGGAAGGAAGGATGATGGAAGGATGGATGGATAGATGGAAGGAAGGATGGATGGGAGGATGGAAGGAAGGAAGGAAGGAAGGAAGGAAGGAAGGAAGGAAGGAAGGAAGGAAGGAAGGAAGGAAGGAAGGAAGGAAGGATGGATGGAAGGAAGGATGGATGGGAGGATGGAAGGAAGGAAGGAAGGAAGGAAGGAAGGAAGGAAGGAAGGAAGGAAGGAAGGAAGGAAGGAAGGAAGGAAGGAAGGAAGGATAGATGGTTAGATGATGGAAGGATGGATGGATGGATGATGGATGGAAGGAAGGAAGGAAAGAAGGAAGAAGGATGGATGGATGGATGGATGGATGGATGGATGGATGGATGGATGGACAGTCTTAACAGTTTCTTCAATTTGTGGGGCAATGGTCTTGTTCAAATGTCCTGTATCATCACCTCAAGTTACAGCTCTCAGAAAACTCCCAAAGAATGTTGTGTCCATGGAGATCCCATTGCCAGGCAACTGGCCAGTTCAGCAGGGCAGCCCCTGAATTGCTCAGGATCAATTACCTTCTCAGCCTCATCAATGCACAGGACTCTGGTGGGCTCAGAATTGACAACTGGCCGACCTCACACATCTTTTCCACAAGAGACTCGCCATAGTTTGTGGATTTAAACTCTAACTGTCATTATTTCTATTTAAACATTCTGCGGGGAAGGAAATTTCACTACCAGGGTCAAACCAACTAGGAAGGGCTTCCAGAGAGAGAAGGAGAATTTCCCTCCACACTTGCTTCCTCTCTCCTTCTACTGCGGGATCCAGCACCGCAGGAAGCAGGTCTGTGCACGAGACAAACTGAAATCTTCGGCCAGAAGAATAGTACAGTGGGGAAGGGGGTTGCCTTGTACAGGGCTGACCCAGGTTTTGTGCTGATACCGTATATGCTCCCCTGAGAACCAACAGGCTTGAACCCTGAACACTGAGCCAGGTGTGAGCCTTGGGCACGGCTAGGTCTGGCTCAGAAAAGCAAAGCAAAACAAAGGTTAAATCTCAGACAATTACGGACTCCGTCCGTAAATCAGGCAGCAGCGTCGTGTCTGCATTGCGAGGAGGGATATTGCATTAATGAATCCATTGAAAGGATGAGACCTTTAGTTCCTTCTTTCCCACATACTCCCTCCAACTTGCTTCCCAGTGAAAGATGCTTGGACTTTCGAAGGCACTGAATTTCCTGTGTTCATATTGAGGCCGTAAGTCTAAGCAGATCATGCTTCCCAGAGATCTCATCTCCCTACACATACTTGAATGGACACACATGTGTCCCATGCAGAAATACTGGAATCTACTTCTATGCTCTGAACAGCCAAAATTCGTGCCTCCCTGCCCCTACCTGCCTCCACCCCAGCCCCTGGCAGGCCCCTCACAGCGGCACCCTCAAATATCTCCTCAGAAATGTAAGATGCTCAGGCACTCCAGCTTCAAGCAGGCGTTCAAGACTCAGAGAGACCCAGAGAAACACACAGCATGTTTCCACTGCCAGTGTGATCCGCCAGTTCACAGACACAGGAGGACTTCAAGCTTCCCCTGCTGTTCGGAAGCTTTGGGGGCTTCTTCAGTCTGCCCCTCTCTCTGCAGACAGGCCTGCCCCGAGCACTTGTGACTACAGCATCTCTGGTTGTTTTTGTTTGGTTGGGGGAAGCTCGGGTGCCATTTCTCACTCCACTCAGAAACCGTGGGTGTGATGGAACCACGCGTCCTACATGCAAACCCGTGCTCAGCTGGCTGAGTGCTCTCTCAGACCCCAGAATAAGGCTTCCAAAACTCGAAGGCACAAACTTCTTCCCTCAGGGCAAAAGCCACCACTGGGTGTGTGCTCACTCCCACCTGGTCTTTCACTATGCAGCTTCCGCCCTGCTGGTAATTTCCCCAGCACCCATGGGAGAATTGTGGCATGGAAATGTGACGGGCTATGGTATGTCACAGAGGAGGGGCCCTACCCCATCAAACCGAGGGACTCACATCCCTTTCATTATCAGAGATGTCGGGACCCTCTGCAAAACTCTTAGTCAAGGAAAAGCAGAAGGAAGAGGGTTCATTTTTAAACTAATCATCCTAGGGCCATGGGGATGGTGACAAAGATTCAAAAGTGAGTTTTGCATGTGAAAGTCCTGTGCTGGATCTCAACAACCACGGGATCCCCTGAGCCCTGAGCTGAAAGTAGCAGTTGAGTATTTCAGGGGATAGGCCAGAACCCCCTCAAAAAAAATCTGAAAATAGAGTAAATGGGGGGCTGGAGCGATAGCACGGCAGGTAGGGCATTTGCCTTGCACGCGGCTGACCCGGGTTCGATTCCCAGCATCCCATATGGTCCCCTGAGCACCGCCAGGGGTGATTCCTGAGTGCATGAGCCAGGAGTAACACCTGTGCATCGCCGGGTGTGACCTACAAAGCAAAAGAAAGAAAGAAAGAAAGAAAGAAAGAAAGAAAGAAAGAAAGAAAGAAAGAAAGAAAGAAAGAAAGAAAGAAAGAAAGAAAGAAAGAAAGAAAGAAAGAAAGAAGGAAGAAAGGAAAGAAGAAGAAAGAAAGAAAGAAAGAAAGAAAGAAAGAAAGAAAGAAAGAAAGAAAGAAAGAAAGAAAGAAAGAAAGAAAGAAAGAAAGAAAGAAAGAAAGAAAGAAAGAAAGAAAATAGAGTAAATGGGTCTGGAGCAACAGCACAGCAGGTAGGGCATTTGTCTTGCACACAGCCAATCCAGTCTGATTCCCAGCATCCCATGTGGTCCCTCAAGCACTGCCAGGAGTAATTCCTGAGTGCAGAGCCAGGAGTAACCCCTGTGCACCACAGGGTGTGATCCAAAAAGAAAAAAAAGAGAGAGTAAATCATTCTAGACCAATCTATTTCCTTTTCTGTTGGTTGGAGGAGCAATTTCCACTTCCTAGAATACTTTGTTCCTGGGGATAATTATTGGGGTCCAATCACGTCCAAAAGGAATGCTAGAGTGTGCGTGAAGATCTTGTTCCCAGTCAAAAACTTCAAAATTCCTGGTGTATTTTGTTTTGTTTTTGTTTGGGGGGCCACACCCAGCTGTGTTTAGGACCTCCTCCTGGCTCTGGGAAGGGGACAATGGTGGTGGGATTGGCGTTAGAATATCGAATGCCTGGAACCAACCAACATGAACAACTTTGTAAGTCACAGTGTCTAAATAAAGTGGGGAAGAAAAAATAATTGGATGGGGGTAGAGGTCAAGGGGACCCAGTTACATTGGTGGTCTTAAGAAATGATAAAGTGAAACACCCAAACCACAGGTCAGCAACACTGAATCTGCAAGACCCAAACTTTACTAACCGAATTTAAAAGGTGAGTGTCAAGACAGCAGGCCAGGGTTGGGGTGCGAGGTAGGGGTGTAGAAGAGGGAATCGTGGAACACTGGAGGAGGGAAGTTGGCACTATTGGTGCTGGACATTGTATGTCAAAAACCCAACTATGAATAACTTTGTAATTCATGGTGCTTTAACCAAATAAAATTGGCAGGTGGTGGAAGGAGACTTCCTCCTAGCTCTATGGTCAGGGATCACTCCTGGAGGGCTTGGGGGACCATATGGGATGCTGAAAATTGAACCAGGTTGGCCCTGTGCAAGGCAAGTGCCCTCCACACTGTACTCACTCCTTGGTATATAAATTTTGTTTTGTTTTGTTTTGTGTTTTTTTTTTGGGGGGGTCACATCTGGCAATGCTCATGGGTTACTCCTAGCTTTGCACTCAGGAATTACTCCTAGCGGTGCTCAGGGGACCATATGGGATGCTGGGAATCGAACCCGGGTCGGCTGCGTTCAAGGCAAATGCCCTACCCCCTGTGCTATCTCTCCAGTCCGGTGTATAAAATTTTTAATGGTGGCAGCTATGGGGCCAGGTTCCAACCCTTCAGACAGACAGACAGACAGTTTGTTCTAGACCTACTTTCACATCAACTTCTCTAGGAATACAACTGAAAGGAGATTCACGAGTCCAAGAGACTTGTCTGGCATCCTTTGAGATATTTCCATCTTTGCACACGGCTATTTCCAAAGAAGAGCAAGCCGACAATTCAGCTTCCTCCGCTCAGGTTCCGGAACACATCCCAGGTTCAAGGTCACCCAACCCCTCACTTTCATTGTCAAATTACTATTTCCCATACACAATCAGGACCTTCCAGATTATGCCATGTCCCGACGAAAATAGAAGGACTTAAACGTCAGTTTAAATCTACAGCCTGGACCCAGAGCTCCATTTTTAGGCACACCCTTTAATTTCTTGCCCTTGTCTACATTTTACTTACACTTAAATTTAGCAGAGTAATTTTAGATCGCCCTGACTTCCCTGATGTCACATTTGCATTGCTACGGGCGCAAAAAGAAATTCAACCTCATCGCTTTCCAATCCAAAAATGTTTAAAATCGAAAGGAAAGTGACAAAGGGAATGTTTCTCCCCCGAAGTCACTGGAAACACCTGCCTGGTTTAACCCACCGTCTAGCTGGTTTGGGTCAATACCTATAAGATATTGTGTATTGACATGGAATAGTGCATTGGCAACTCATTGGCTGCTGATAAATAGCTCGAGGGCACAGAGACAGACCTTCCGCCGGCACTGTCTGCAGCAGCATCACCCCCTCGAGTCATCTTCAAGCGCCCTTCTCCCCGAACTCCAACCCACACTGCCTCCATCCCATTGAAAAGATCTGAAGGGGGAGACCAGAGCAATAGTACAGCGGGGAGGGCGTTTGCCTTGCATACAGCCAACCTGGGTTCAATCCCTGGCATCCCATATGGTTCCCCAGCACTGCCAGGAGTAATTCCTCAGTGCAGAGCCAGGAGTAACCCCTGAGCATTGCTGGGTGTGACCCCCCCCCAAAAAAAGAAAAGATCTGAGATCAGGTCCCAAATGGTTGGCCACCATTGTCTCATCAGCTCTGCTTTCTGACACATGCGCCTTACTCCAAAGTTTTTAGCGGTTTCAAATTCACCATGTAGATCCCAAGCCAGGGCTGTATTTTGTACTCCCAAGGAATGCTCAACTGTCTGTACACTCGGGGAAAGAAAACAAAAGCCTTTGGCGCACTCTTCCTCCTTGTGGGGGTGCAAAGGGCATCGGGAGAGGACACAGCCCTGCGTTTCGAGAGGAACCTCCCGCACTGAATGGGAAGTGGCTGGCATCGGAAGAGTGTGAGGGCTTTGCCGTGATATGTTTCTCCTGATTTCAGCCCCCGTGTTCCCAGGCTCCATGCGTGAGCCCTGCTAGAAACATGGGGGCATCTCTGTGTCAACAGCAGGGTTGACACTGACTCAAACTGACAGCTTCTCCCCACCGTGCCACACCCCACAGACGACCGCTGACCTGCTCTCCTGCCTTCCACCGGGAAACGCTTTCTGAAACATTAGCTCCTCTGTCTTGTGGAGACGTATAACCCCCTTTCTTCTTATTTTCTTTGGCACGGCTGCTGAAGGATAGCCATCGGGAGAATGAAATCAGAGCTAATGTTAACTGCAAGGGGCAGAATGCTGAAAGGGTGCCTTACCCTACCAAGCCCGCAGCCTAGCGCTACGCCCTGTAACACTGCTGGGTCTTGTGTGAATTAAAAATCTGTTATGAAAACTCTCCCAGACACCTGACCTTCTACCTATCTATACAGAATCCCACCGGGATCTTAGTGCTTGTAACAAATAAAACATCTGATTCTAAAAGATTAGCCACTGAACAGGATTTTCTAACACCAAAATAAAGCAAAGCACAAGAAGTTTCTAAACACTGTGTACACACAGCCCCAAGCATAAACCAGTCAACAGCAAAAGCTAATTTTCAGAATGTTAGCTAAGGCACTTCCAATTAAACTCTCTTGACAAGAACTCATCCTGAGATAATAGGTAAATGTAACATTACAGATCACAGCTCCACCCAGGTTATTAAAATACAGTGAAATCATGATAAAGAGCTAGAAATAGAAGAAACTGAAAACCTGTAACTGGAAACAAATATTCTGAAACAAACCTTTCAAAAGATCTACAACTCATTGGCTGCGAGTTTAATTTCTAAAAAACATGACTCAAAGTTCAGGTCACCAGACCACAAACATCATTTATGTTGTGTGTGCACGTGTGTGTGTGTGTGTTGCGCTCATAAAGTCTTCCATTAGATGCTAAACTTCTACATACTCGCCACAGGCTAGCTTGTACCGATCATGGTACTCCCGCAAGAAGTAGTTTTAACCAGAACATTCCGAGCTCCATCATCTGATAACTCCACCAATTAATTTACCTAGCTGCGCATTTAGGGAATTTCTATTGCCTCTGGAGAAAGGAGCTGAGGGTGGCAGCCGCAGGGATTAACCACAGAAAAGTGACAGTTCTCCCAGAGATGTGGACATGCCCAGCTGAGGAGCCAGGTCACAAAACTACTGAGATATTTCTGTTGTTGCTTTTAAAGCAAGAGACTCAAAAACAGCCCCCATGGCAGAGCACTTTACGCCCTACTTCTTGCCTTCCGGGGAAGAATATAACATTTTCCTTACAATTAGAAGTTCTGGGACTCTGGGAACTTGGGAGGCAGCTGTGGGAACGAAATCGCGGGAAATTATCCTTATCTCAGGAGTCGGGGGCAGAAAAGCCACATGTGCACCCAAACTAATCCCGGGTGTGCGCGGATCAGGCGGGTCTGCGACGCGTTAGGAGAATCATCTGGGGCTGACGCTTAAGGATCTGGAGAGTAACTTGGACTGCCAGACCTTCCTGACACAGCGAAGCCACCCGTGGTGGATGGATGCGGAGAGAACCTCCAGAGGGCGAGAGGGCAAAGACAGCTCCGCGCAGCCTGTACTTCTTAAGGAGTTTCCCCATGTCCTTTCTAGTAGGCTCAGGTCGGGCTCTGCACACGTAGTAGTAGAAACCGGCGACTGAGTAACAGGCGCGGACTGGGGGTGAAAGGAGCAGTGCGCAGGGGGGACCCGCGGGGCTCGGAGCGCGCCCGAGCCCTCGCACGGACTCCCGCTATCCATTCCGGCGCCGCCCCGGGACCTGTCGCAGGATGCCTCGCGCGGGGCTGTCCCGGCCCTCGCCATCGCGGGGTGCGCTCCCCCGCTTCGGGTGACCCGTTCCTCCCCGCGTCCAGGCCACGCCGCCGCCGCCACCGCCCCGGGGACCTGGCAGAGGGGAGGGCGCGCGGGGGCGCGGGACTTACCCGGGGGCGAGCGGCGCCGTCGGGGGAGGGCGTGTCCCGCACGTGTATCCGCGCGTGTCCGCGCCCGCGGGGGGCCGTGCGCGCCGAGCCGGGCCGCAGCTACTCCCCTGGGCGCCGCCGACGGGGAGGCTCAGCCCATGGCGTGGGCGCCGGCCTCTCGGGGAGGCTCCGGCTCCCGCCAATCGCCGCGCAGGACGGCCGCCCCGACGCAGCAGCCGCGGGAGCAACGGGCGGGCGCGCCGCCGGGCCGGGGCGGGGCGCGTGGGAGTGGGGCGCTCGCGGGGGGCAGGTGCGGGCTCGGGGGGGCGTGTGCGCGCGGCTCGCGAGGCGCGTCGAGTTGGGGAGGGGCGTGCGCGAGCGTCCGGGGGCGCGTGGGAATGGAACGCGTCGGGGATGGGGTGGGGGGTGCGCGCGGGGGTCCAGGTGCGGGCTGGGGGGCGAGTGCGCGCGGCTCCCGGGGCGCGTCAGGGATCGGGGAGTCGCGCGCGGGGGGCCTGATGCGGGCTCAGGGGACGTGTGCGCGGCTCGTGGGGCGCGTCGAGGGTGGAGACGGGGCGTGCGCGACCGTCCGGGGGCGCATGAGTGTGGAGCGCGTCGGGGATAGGGGGGCGCTCGTGGGGGTCCAGGTGCGGGCTGGGGGGCGTGTGCGCGGCTCGCGGGGCGCGTCGAAGATGGAGAGGGGCGTGCGCGAGCGTCCCAGGGCGTGGGGTGGGAGGATGCGGGGGTTCCGCGCTCTGTGCGCGCGCAGGTCGTCCAGGGGCAGTGGACGCGGCTGGACGCGGCTGGACTCTTGGACCGGGAGGAGCAGGCCCGGGATGGCACGCGCGCCGGGGGCCCCGCCAGTCCCGCTCTTGGGGGCGCAGCACCCGGGCGCGGGGCGCGAGGCGTGGGACTCCCAGCTGGGGGAACCTCCGCATCTTTTTATTAACAGAGAAAAGACTCCAGCCCGCGCCGAGCTCTGCCGCTGCGCTGTGGGCACTTAAGGAAAGTTCGAGGAGGCTCTCCCGCCGCGAGATTGATGCCGGGATCAGCTGCCCCCGCCGGGTTTTCGGGCGCCCGGGGCCTCTCCTGGCACCGACCGCGGGGTGGCAGGGAAGGGTGGGGGACCCTCCGGCCGCGCCCCCCGACCCAGAGACCCGCCGCTTCTCGAGAAGGTGCCTCGGAAAGCGCGAGCGCGCGGCTCCCCGGCCCACAGACGTTTGCAAGTGAGTTCGGACCTTACCTACGTGTCGCCGTCTTCCTGCAGGTCCCGCAGGCCCCCGCGCGACCATCCCCGCGCGAGCTCCGGGCACCCATCACAGAACCTTCTCGCGCACTCGCTCCCCTTTTCCCAGAGAGGGAGAAAACCTCGGGCCCTCCCTCTCCCCACTTTAACAGCCAAGAATTTCAGCAAACGGCCAGAAAGAAAGAGGAGTCCCCCCCACCCACCCACCCAGCCCCCACCCCAGGGGAAGGGAGGGAATAAGTACTCCTTTAATTTGAGAAATAATAATTAAAACTCCCTCAACTTTTAAGGCCAGGCAACATAATCTATTAATTGGTGGCTATTAACATGCAGTTTTATTGAGCAGAGCGCACAGAAGTCTGATTGTGGGCCGAGGCGTGTTTTCAATGAAAGTGGTTATTTTAGCCTCAGACGTGTTTACATTTCTGCGGTTTAGTCTATAACTTTCTCTTTTTCTTGCTTCAGAATTCTGCTCCATGAAGCAAACCCTTAGCTCCCAGACATTCCAAAAAGTCTGCCAAAATAATAGAAAAAAAGAGAGAGAGAGAGAGAGAGAGAGAGAGAGAGAGAGAGAGAGAGAGAGAAAGAGAGGAGAGAGAGAGAGAGAGAAAGAGAGCGAGAGGGAAGGAAAAACACGAGAAGACCCCCAGGTCTGGGTCAGGCTCAGGGATGTAAGTGGGCAGGGAATGACTCTGGGGGCGCCCCCTCCCTTCCCCAGGCACTTTCCAGTTTGAAAAGGTGGGGGGCGGCCAGTCCTCCATTTCCTGTTTGCTGGGGGAAAAAAAATCAAATTGGTCTAAGCAGCAGAGTTTAGAAACAGCCTTCTCCTGGGTCTATTGATTGGAGGGGATCTTTAACCCTAGAGATGCCAGCCAGGTTCATTCATGTGTAGTTCCAGCCTCTTATTTGTTCCAGGGGCAGTTTTCATTTTTTTTTAAGTGGACCGCAAAGTTCCTGATGCATTCCAGGGGGTTTCTTACCGGGCTTCTCACCACCTGTGGAGATCAGAGGTCAGCTCACCTCCCCCAAAGATGGTGCCAGGGTGAAACCAGATAATAATTAATATTAAAAACAGACTCCTTTTTTTTTTTTTGAGATAGATCTGTTCCTCTTTCTGGGGCCATCTTACAAGCAGCAGAATTTGCATTTAAGGGCCGCCTCTCTGGAAATAGCATGCACTAGATTTAGTCAGGTGCTGGAATCATTTGCAAAATTGATCGGGTCCTTTGAATTGATCGCTTAGTAACACAGAGGTTTCCCTGTCGGCATTTCCATGGTTTTCAGTGTAACTATGTGTATTTATTTTAACTACCCATGCAATATGTTGGCTTCTTTTCTTTGTAACTATCTCCAGAGATTCCAAAACCAAGAACCCTCTGTGCATCTTGAGATCTCCTCATCGCTATTGTTTTTAATTCACCACGGGGCTCCCTTGATGTTTAGGGGTGTGTTTTCAGGTAAATTGCTGGGTTCTTGAGCCCCTCCCATGAGAACGCGCTACCCTGAGCCCAGCTCTGCTTCCTGCCACGAACGAATGAGTCCATCATCCCATTCTCGGCTCATTGTCATGGGATGATTGTATTATCACATCGTCCATGACCGTCATCATTACCAGTCCCAAGTACCAGAGCAGGGAGCAGTGCTGAAAGCCAACGTGTGTGCAGTAACAAAAGAGCATATTTTATGAATAAGAAATGGCACTTGAGCAGTACGAAGAACACGGGCAGCACACTCCAAGTCAGGCTGCTTGAGTGGAAGTGATGAGTTCCCCAAAACCACAAGATTGGATACAGTGTCCTTGTGGCTCTTTGGCTACCTCTCTCCCCTCCTCCCCACACTCCATTCTTCAAAAGACACCATGGAGGAAGAGAAGGAAGGAGATGCCGAGAGACAGTATAGGAGGCAAGGCATCCGCCCGGCACGTAACTGCCATGGCCAGAAGACCCTGGTTCTACGCCCTCACCATCAGCGTCCCCTGAGCATCTCCAGGGCTCACACTGGGAACAGCTCAGAGCCAGGAACAGCTCCTGAACACTACCAGCCCGACTGTGCCCCCAAAACAAAAACGTAAATAGTAAAATATTGGCACCAGAGGAACAGTCCAGTCAGCTACAGCCCAGGCTTTGCAAGTGGGAGGCCCAGGTTCGATTCCCAGCACTGCATGGTCTCCGAGCATCACTGGGAGTGATCCCTGAGCACTGAGCTGGGGTAGGCCCCTAGATCACTGCCAGGTACAGCTCAAAACTTATATATATAGTCTCATAATGGAGACGTTACTGGTGCCTGCTCGAGCAAATCGATGAGCAACGGGATGACAGTGACAGTTACAGTGACAGTGATATATATATATGTATATATACACGTGTATATATATACATATATATGGGAAGGAGGGAGGGAGAAAGAGAAAAAGAAGGAAGAAAAAATTTATGTAATACAGATTACATTTTACTAACAAAGAGTTTTAGCAGTCATAACATTCATAATTTTAAACATATATATATATATTTAAAGGTTCAGAACAACAGAGAACCCACTCCCACAGCTGAGTCATAAAACGGGGGGTGGGGAGATTTTTAGGAACCGAACCCCCAAGTTCAGCCCCAGTCTCAGTCTGCTCCGACTGGTTCCCTGCTTCTGTCTAGTCCTCGGAGTTAGGAGGTTCTTCCTGTGGCCTAAACCAGTGTTTCTAAACTTTTTTCCAGGTATGGCTCCCTCTGACCCTTTTATCCTCCCATGTCCCTCCCACCTGCTTGGCCCTGTGGTCCCCATTTAAATGATATGGTGTTCCCCTGTGGCCCCTTGCAATGTGCCGAGGACCCACACCCGCTAAAGCTGCTGCTGTGGCTGAATCCCCGTCTGTGAGCAAGGCGCTCCCTCCAGTGGGAGCCATTTTAAGAATCAATTCCTCAGAATTCAGCTCTCAGGACAATATAGCACTGGAGCACTGTCGTCCCGTTGTTCATCGATTTGCTTGTGCGGGCACCAGTAACATCTCCATTGTGAGACTTGTTGTTACTGTTTTTGGCATATCAAATACACCACGGGTCGCTTGCCAGGCTCTGCCGTGTGGGCGAGATACTCTCGGTAGCTTGCCGGGTTCTCTGAGAGGGACGGAGGAATCAAACTCTTTCAAAATCATTACCTTAGTCCTATATATTTTCAAGAGGTTTACAATGCTCTTAATTAAATTAAATTTAATTTAAATTTGACTAAACTATGATATAGAATTCTAAACTGTAGGAGAACACGAACAAAAGAGGGTTAAAATGCTCAGAAGATTCATATATTTCATTTACCTACATATATATTTCATTTACTTTCATTTACCTCATGACAATATATCACTGCATTATTGGGGCCCTCTCAGTTATATCATTTTTGTTGTTGCTGCTGTTATCCCAGTTAATGGCTCAAATGTCTAAAACATTTTCATGGGGGCCAGAGTGGTAGTACAGCAGGTAGGACTCTTGCCTTGCACATGGCTGACCTGAGTTCAATCCTCGACTTTCCATATGGTCCTCGTGTCCCTCCAGGAGTAACCAGAACCAGAACCCTACGCACAGAGCCAGGCGTGAGCCCGGAGCACCACCAGGTGTGGCAAAAAAAAAAAAGTTTCTCTTGATGGTTGCATTCCACCTTGCTTTTGCCCAAAAATTCTGGCGCAAAGTCCATGATGATTTGGTGGTGGAATCATTTCAGAGTCCAAGTCAGTCAGAGGCCAGCAGAAAAACCAAGACTTGTGCATTACCCAACCTGATGTGGAAAATCAAACCGTTATTCTCACAAGGCCAAGAAAATAGCCTCGAAAAGGAACATGTTGGTTTTTTTTTTTTTTCTGAAAAGCCCTCCTTGATACATGTAATAAGAATTTGCATTTTTAAGTATTTCATGTCCGTGAGACAGCCTTCTTCGCTCTACGAACGTTTGAGGCTGACTTAATTCTTTCAGAAATCCCTTCTATCCAAAAGATGTTTTGGATTAATTTAAGTATTTGTTACTGGATAATGTCAAGCTCTTCTACCATGAAACCTCCTGCGTGGCTATCACACCTGCTAAATATAAGCCTCCTTTTCTTTTGATATCCCGAAAGAAGCCTTAAAAGGTTTACATCCCTCAATATGGAGATTTAATTGCTTTGCCGATAATAAAAATAATCCCTATAAAATTCAGATCGTGGCTATTTCAAAGCGCAGAGACCGATTGGATTGGGATGTGGAGGCCGCAGTTCAAACAGCCTCCCCGCTCTGAGCGTCACGGGCGCCGAGTTATGAGCTGGGAACTCCTGGTTATCATTTTGTCAGGTCCAGCCTTTGTTGTCTGTGCAGGAGTGTCTTGGAGCTTATTGCGGGCTTAGCAGTTCTGCGAGCGCATGTGTGAAACGTGCGCGGGCTGGCGCGTTCCCCTGTAGAAGCTTGCCAGGGAGGAAGGCTCAGAGCCTGCTCGCAAGGAGGCCCCCGGGGGCTGGGGGCCAGGTTTGGAGGGTTGCAGGGGTTGGCTGTGAGAGAGTACAGCAGATGAGGCACTTGCCTGGCAGGTAGCTGACCCAGGTTCCATCCCTGGGTCACCACGTCTGGTCCCCCAAGCCTGCCAGAGTGATCTAGGAGCTCAGAGCCGGGAGTCAGCCGGGCATCCCCCCCCCAAGAAAAAAATCCCTCCACAGACAGCTTCATCACATGACATCCTGGGGGGAGCACAAGCTAAAGGGGAGTCTCGGGGGGCCAGCGAGAAGCAAGATAGGTAGTTGGCCCCTCCAGGAACCCCTGCCAGGAGCACCCCTGAACTGCCCTCCAGTTGCTATAGGCTGTTCCCCTCTGGCCCCCACCCTGAGCCAGGGGGGTCTTTCTGTCATCACAGGGGGACCCTGTGGAACTTTCCATTTTAACCTGCACCTTCTCCGGTGGCAACCCACGACCAGAGCAGAAGAGAAGGCAGACGGGGTGTCCACGTTCTGAGGCTCTGGGTCCCCGTCTCCTTGCGCCTGGCCCCATCGCTCTCCCTGTCTTCTTCCTGTCACTTAGCCATGGATCCCAAGAGCACAGAGCCCTGTGGCCTCTCAGAAGGGCCCTCAGCTTCCCCCACGGGCATGAGCTATCCCCGGGAAGCCGGGCACCGAGGCGTTTGGACACATACTCCCGTTCGCCTTCCGGCCACCCTCTGGCACTCAGCTCTCTCTCCTCGGAAGCACTTTCTCAGCCCCCGCCGGCCGGTGTTTGAGCCTTCGGTACGCACAGTGGTTCCTAATAACCCCCGCTGACCACAAACTGCTCCGTAAAATTGCATAATGCATAATTCCTATCAACTTGCATCATGCCCAGAGTCAGTTGATACAAAACACATTGTACAGCTGTCAGTGAGCTGGGGTGACGGGGTTAGACGCGATGGGTCGGGAGAGACGCGACTTGTCACTTTTAATGGGATTACGTGCAACACGTCAGGAGATTTGCTCCGGCTCCTCTCTCGACGTTTTCATCAACGTGGTGGCGTGAGATTGCAGAGACGGTGGGATTTTTTTTAGGAAATGGGGACCATTCGCTCCCAGGGAATCTTTGTGTCTATAAAAGCTTGGGTGGAACAGGACAGCTTAGCCAAAAATCCGGATCTTGCAACCTTCCTTCATGTCCAGTATGGCAATGGATTTTTTTTATTGATTATGGATGATCTACTACAATAGCATTGGGGGAGGGGCTTCTATTTCAGACCGGAAGCACTGAGGGCTGAGAACCGGAAGCTCATGTGTGCTGCCCTGAGCAAATCAGTCTCTGCTTTGAAGCCTCACTGGGCAGACCTAGTCACGGAGGCGCTTGGATCCGAGGACCCTAAATATGCCCAATGCAGGGGTTCTCAGGCAGGGAGAGCTGGGCCCTGTCCTCTGAGTCCCCTAGTTTGGGGCACAGTGAATGATGTCTGAGGGACCTAATCAGAAATTAAACTCCGTGGGCCAGACACTTGGGCAAACACTAGTTTGTTTGCCTTGCACACAGCTGATTCTGGCTCCATCCCAGAGACCCCGGTACGGTCCCCGGAGCCCTGCCAGGTGTGACCCCTGAGCATGAAGCCAGGTGTGGCCCAAACACAAACACAAACAGGGAAAGAAATGAGACTAAGCCCTGATGTCCCAGGGTCCTCTCCTGCCCTCACAGTGACAACTCAGCCCCCGGGGAGAATGGCCTCGCCTCACCTGTGGGTCTCCTCATGATTAGTGCCCTGATGAGAATGACACCTATACAGAGGAGGTCACCCCTGGCCCCCGCAGCAAGATGCAACTGGACCAAACAAATAGGAACCTCTGTGGATGAGGGCCTGACGGGCACGTTGGAGCCCCAGGGCGGGCTGAGTCTCCAGGATGGAGGATCACAGTGCGAAAATAATCTGCATGACACGATGGGAAGAAAATCTGGAACTCTGGAATCTCCATCTAATGAGAGAGAGAGAGAGAGAGGGAGGGAGGGAGGAGAGAGAGAGAGGGAGGGGGGAGAGAGAGGAGAGAGAGAGAGGGAGAGAGAGAAGAGAGAGGGGGGAAGAAAGAGACAGGAAGAGAGAGAGGGAGAGAGAGGGAAAGAGAGAAGGAGAGAGGGAGAGAGAGAAGGAGAGAGAGGGGGAGAGAGAGGGAGAGAGAGAGGGAGAGAGAAGGAGAGAGACGGGGAGAGAGAGGGAGAGAGAGCGGAGACAGAGGGAGAGAGAGAGGAGAGAGAGGGAAAGAGAGGGAGAGAGAGGGAAAGAGAGGGAGAGAGAGGGAGAGAGAAGGAGAGAGACGGAGAGAGAGAGGGAGAGGGAGAGAGAGGGAGAGAGAAGGAGAGAGAGAGAAAGGAGAGAGAGGGGGAGAGAGGGAAAGAGAGGGGGAGAAAGAGAGAGAGAGAGGGAGAGAGAGGGAGAGAGAGAGGGGGAGGGAGAGAGAGGAGAGAGGGGGAGAGAGGGAAAGAGAGGGGGAGAAAGAGAGGGAGAGAGAGAGGAAGAGAGAGGGAGAGAGAGGGAGAGGGAGAGAGAGAGAGGGAGAGACAGAGAAGGAACTTAAATGACTCCCAGGGCATTTGCCTCGCACGTGGCCAACCCCGGTTCAATTCCCAGCACTGCATTGTGTTTGCCCCCTGAGCCTGCCAAGAATGATCTCTGAGCACAGAGTCAGCCTCTGAGCACAGCCAGGTCTGGTCCAAGCACTGCTCGGCCCGGAAGTGCTCCCACTGTGTCCAAGAAGAGACCCTTGGTTGGCAGGAAGATTTCGCTGGGGGATTAGACTGGGGGGGAGTGAGCCTATGTCGGCTCCTTTGCGTGTCCGGGAGGGGTGGAGAAATAAAGGGTGGGGGGATGGGTCCCTGCTCCCTCTGCCTCCTGGCCCAAGGTGCCGGGGGAAGGATGTGGAGGGTGCAGAGGGGGTGGGAAGACCCAGTCCTGCCTCATGGGACTGCTCGGTTTGGCGGCCCTGCTGGCCAGATCCTCCCGGCAGGCAGGACACAACGCAACGTGGGTCACGGACAGGGCTGGAGGGGAGGGGTGTGGACTGAGGCAGGATTCCTGCCCAGGGGGGTCTGAGCACTGTCACACGGCTCCTGCTTGGGACAGAACCCCAGGCACTTGTGTCCTGGGAGTTCATCCCTTGCAGATAAACTTGGGAACAAACCCAGACCCTATTACCCCACCCCACCCCCACCCCTGCCCGGTCTCAGGGCTGCTTTCCGGGGCTTATGGATCAGACCCAGCATCATTACTGATGCAGCGCCCCCTGCTGGCCTGACCCAGCGGCCCAACACGCCTACCCCCACCCTACCCCTTGGACTTGGCCTTCAGGGATTTGTAGTGATGCGGAGGAGGTGGCTTTGTTCCTTCTTCATGTCCTTCCATTTTACTGAGACCCCGATCGCAGAGGGCTTCATGCACCCAGCACCCCAGCACCATCCCTGTGGCCGACTGCCCTCCCCCACCCCCCACCCCCCACCCCCCACCCCCCACCCCCCCCACACACAGGGGACTCAGCCTGTAGGGTCTCAGGTCCTGCTGCCTTTGGCTTTTCGAGATTCCCCGTGACCTTTCTTTCCATCGTCCTGGGTCTGTCCCTGTCCTGCTGGAGGCCCTCGCTGGGCACGACCCCCTCCAGACCTACCCACGTAGGAGCAAACGGCAGGACCTTCCCCCTGAGAACTATGTCCTGCACCGTGCGGCGGGAACGCAGTTTCTGTGCCTGGTCCTCTGCTCTCCGCACCCCGGCTGCCTCCAGGTGCTGGTGCTTGTGAGTAGCTTGTGAGTAGCCCTGCAGCCAAGACGGCGGCACAAACGCCTTCTGGAAACTGTTTTTGGACTCCGGGGGTAGCGGCCCAGCGATGGGATGGCTGGGTGGTGCGGAAGCTCCATTCTCAGTTTCCGGAGAAGTGTCTGTATTGTTTTCCAGAACCTTCCTCCTGCCATCACTTCCAGGCACCAGGGGAAGCCCAGACCACCCCCCCCTTCCTGGCACCCGCATAGACTCTTTACTAAGGGGGGCGGCAAAGGGGGTGATGTCAGGGGGCACACACGGGGTCTCCCTGCTGGGCCCCCGAGACCTGGATTCCCCAGTGAGCAGATGTGTGGCGTACCCCCTCTGCTCTCGGACTCTCTGGGGGTGCCCAGCACGTGGGGCTGGGCTCCGTGGCCGGCCGTCATCTGATCTGTCCCGGTCCCGCCACGCACGCCTCCAGCAGAGCCGCCGGCCAGCCTGTGTGCTGCTCCGTGTTTGGTTTTACTCTGTTTATCTTGGTGCTCTCGAAACCTGGCACATGGCAGAGCTGGAATAAATGTTTCTTAAACTGAGTTGAAAGGAATTTAATTGGGTCTCCTTTGGCTTGGATTAAAGTACACTGGCACAGAAAACAAATATAGTGCCCTTTGTGTGAGCTGTTTGGTAGATAATAAATAAATGGCAGATGAACAATAGCTAGTAGGTCTATGCTAAGTGATTGACATAGATAATAAGCATGTAAGGGTAGATTATAGATAATAAATGGCAAGTTGGTGAGAATGCATATATAATAGGTAAACTGATAATAAAAGGTGGATGGACAGAAAGATAAATGGTTAGATAGGCAGATGGGTGAATGGATGGAGAAAGGAAGCAAGGAAAGAAAGGAAAAAAGGAAAAGAAAGAAAGAAAGAGAGAGAGAAAGAAAGGAAGGAAGGAAGGAAGGAAGGAAGGAAGGAAGGAAGGAAGGAAGGAAGGAAGGAAGGAAGGAAGGAAGAGAAGGAAGGAAGGGAAACAGAAGGAAAAGAAGATGAGGAGGAGGAGAAAGAAGAAGAAGAAGAAGAAGAAGAAGAAGAAGAAGAAGAAGAAGAAGAAGAAGAAGAAGAAGAAGAAGAAGAAGAAGAAGAAGAAGAAGAAGAAGAAGAAAGAGGGGGAGGAGGAAGAGGAGAAAGGAAAGGGAAGGAGACAAAGAAGAAGAAAGGAAGGAAGGAAGGAAGGAAGGAAGGAAGGAAGGAAGGAAGGAAGGAAGGAAGGAAGGAAGGAAGGAAGGAAGGAAGGAAGGAAGGAAGGAAGAAAGGAAGGAAGGAGGGGGGAGGGAAGGAGGGAGGGAGGGAGGAAGGGAGGGAGGGAGGGAGGGAGGGAGGGAGAGAGGAAGACTTACAGGTAAACACACACTCTTGTACATGATCTAAGCTGAGCCCAAGTGCTGGTTGTGTCCTCACTCGGGGACAGAGTCTATTCACTCGTCTTGAGATGCAGCAGCTGACTCCACATTCCCGTCATGGACAGACACCCCCAGTTCTCAGGGCCCCAACAACCCCCTTCTGCAGGGAAGAGAACATGGGCCACTGCTCCAAATGGTTTCGCTCCAGGTGCAGGGGGGCCCGGCCCATCCTTACACCCGCATCTGGACCCCAGCCAAGCAAGAGCAGCCCTAGGGGCTGTTTCCATGACCCGCTGAGATGGACATGTGTGCGGGACACAGCCCTGCCTGTCTCTGCACCCCCCACCAGGGTCACCATCTTTCCGAGACCCCCAGAACTGAGGTCCGTGACATCACCTCCAGCGACCCCTGTCCACCCAGTCCCACCCCCCAAAAGCCCCCAGCCTCGGCAGCTCAGCCCACGACACTCCCGTGGAGCACAGAGCTTTCTACCCAGGGTCTCTCTCCAAGGCGGGGACATTCTTTTACCAGCAAAGTCACTGGGCTGCTTTGTTTTTTTAAAAGAACAATTCTTGGGAATGATCCCAGCTTAAGATGAAATGAAATTCAACATTCGGCCAAATACAACTCTTGAATAATTTAAATGAGAGCTACTTAAGTCTTCTGAAAACAACCCCTTCCCTGTGTCCTCTGATGAGAACAGAAAGGAGAGAAAGAAGGAACAGGAGACGGCAAGCCGGGCCCCACCACAGGGGGCGCTGTTCTAGCACGTGATGCCCCAGCAGACCCCACACTGCCCCCCCCCACACACCCCCAAGCGGGTGTTCCATACCCTACAATCCATCAATTGGCACCCGGGAACTTCAAGGTTCAGCCTGGAGCTAGATCTCTAAGTCAGCTCTCCTGAAATTCCTGGGGGTGGGGGGGAAACCCCAGCTTTTTCTAGGTTTTCTTTTCTCTTCCAGTTGAAGAGCTGCATCAGAGATGGAGGTGACACAGCCTCGGCCTTCCTCGGGCGGCGGGGGGGCGGGGGGGGAGCTGTGACAGGCATTGGAGATGCTAAGACGGAGAGGACATCAGATATGTCCCGGAGGAGAGAAGAAGCTCGTTCCCGCCAGCACAAGGGGGCTTTCCTGTCTGGGAATGGGGGGAAGCAGAGCACAGAGAAGCAAGTAGACACCTGGGGGTCGCCCCACTAGACACCTGACATCACCGCCCCAACACAGGAGCTGGACAATTTGGTGGCCCCCCCACCCACAGGCCCAGCCCCCGAAGGGGCCTGTTTAACCCCCATGAAGCGTGCATCTCAGCTGCAAAGGCCCCCCGGCTGCCCCGAGCTGGCTTTCCTCGAGATGCTGAGGTCCCCGTCTGTGCGTCTCTGACGGGGCCTGAGATAACAGCTACAGGGGGGGGGCTTAGAAGGGCGTCTTGGTTACGGAAACCCAGATGCAGGTTCTGTTTTCGGGCCCCAAGAGCGGTGGGCTGTCCCCTGCTGGCTCCTGGAATCCCACACACACACCCCCACCACGGTATTTCTCAGAACAGAGTGCTCAGTGAGGGCACACTTGACTGGAAGTTGCGAGGTTAGCAGCACGGGGCAACCAAGAGCGGCTTCCTAGGAGGGGTTCAGCCTGGACTTTCCTGCCTGTGTCCTCATCGTCCTGTAAGAAGAATCGGACTCCGGGAGGGAGCACCGCAGGTGAGGCACTTACATTGCACACGGCCATCCCGGGTTCGATCCCCGGCTCCCCTGAGCACTGCCAGGCATGGTCCCAGAGCACAGAGCCGGGAGGAAGGCCTGCACACCACTGGGTGCCAACCACCCACCCACCCCTCCTCACCACCAACAACAACAGATAAATCTCCGGCCAGGGCCAGAGAAATAGTGCAGGGGTTGGCTAAGGTGCTGGCCTGGCAAGCAGCCAACTTGGGCTCAGTTCCCAACACTCCATGTAGTCCCCGGAGCACCAACAAAAGTGATCCCAGAGCACAGAGCCTGGAGTAAGCCCTGAGCACCACCAGGTGTAGATCCCCCATCCCCCCACCCCCAAAAAAAGAAACAGGAAAAGTACATCAGGGACCACAGAGATAATCCAGGGGCAAGGACCTATGCCACCCCCATCACACCCTCACAGTGGCATTCCAGGCTGGCTGGCTGCCAGTAGGGCACCCCAGGACTCCTGAACCCCACCTGGGAGACACTGCGAATAAAACAAAAATAGTTTCTTTAACCAGTCGTGTGTTCTCCAGTACTCGGGTTGTTTCCAGATTCCGGCTGCAGCGAGCCTAGGAGTGCCGATGGCGTTTCTGCTGTGTGGTTTTGGACCACCGAGGAATATTCCCAGAAGTGCTAGGCCATATGAAAACTCAATTTCTAGCTTCATTTTTTTTCTTTTGGGGTCACACCTGGCAATGCTCAGGGGTTACTCCTGGCTCTGTACTCAGGAATTACTCCTGGCAGTGCTCGGGGAACCACATGGGATGCTGGGAATCGAACCCAGGTCACCCATGTGGAAAGCAAATGCCTTCCCCACTGTGCTATCGCTCCGGTCCCTCAATTTCTAGCTTTCTGAGAAATGCCCATATTGTTTTCCAAAGAGTCTGGACCAGCCGGCATTCCCACCAGTGAGGAGAGTCCCTTTCTCCTCGCATCCACACTAGCACTGGTTGCTTTTGTTCTTTCTTGACGTGTGCCGGTCTCTGTGGTGTGGGACGATATCTCAGGGTTGTTATGATCTGCATCTCCCTGATGAGCAGCGGTGTAGGGAAACGTACAGTGGAGGAGGGAAAGGTGTTGGAACAGCGCATGACTGAGGGACGATCGTGAGCAACCTTGCAACTGTGTGTATCATCCGGTTGAAATTTTTAAAAGAAGGAGGAGGAAAATAACTCAAATTAAAATTTCAAATAAATAAAGTAACATAAAAATAGAAGTGGCTCATGCACCCACTAGGGAAGCACATATGTTTGTGTGTTTAGTACACAAGCATTGATAGTGTGTCTGTTGATTGTCCACATCACACCAGGCACCAAGGGTGACAGGTGCAAGGCCCCGGCCCCCCCAGTTCTAGGAGCTGCCAGTCTCTGGGCAAAGGTTTCTTAGTGGCGCTGGTGAACGAGAGAGAAAAACTATCCCAAGATTCACACCTGTGCGTCCCGACGCAGTGAAGATGTGGTTATAAACAGACTCCAACTCGACGCGGGGGGACTGCTCTGAAGTATCCCTCGGAGGCAGCGAAGACACAGCCTTCCGGGACGCAGACGTAGCACACACGCCAGGTCACGGCGCGGTGGGCAGAATGAAACTCAGATGAGTCGGGGAGTGCACGGCTCCCAGTGCGAGGTGGGCCCCGCTTGCCAGGATAGTGCTAATCAGAATCCTGTCCTTTTATGATGGTGCTAATCACAAAATCAGATCGTGCAGAATTTTCTTTTTAAAAAAATTAAAAGTTAAAGAATCGCAAGTAGCCCACACTGTTGAGTTAGCACGTCTGAGAATGTCTGTGGCCGATTTGCTCATGTGAGGGTTGAAAACTCAACCCCGGCCCTGTCCTCTGAGCCCAGCCGTGCCCTGTGTCAGCCTGGGCCTGGCGACCCACCGCCCCCCGCCCCCGCCCCAAGAGAGGGTATTTGTGATGTTTTGGGGGGTAAATGCTGCCGTCTGATAAAGACAGTTAAGAGAATCGAGGATAAAGTAAGACCACCTCTGGAGCCTTCCCGGACCACCCTTCCCCTCGCAAATGCGCTACTGAGCTGAGGGCCGGGCCCAGGCCTCAGGCGCCCCCTCCCTGGCCAGCATGTGTGACGTCCTCGCCAGAAGCTGTCTTGGCTCTAGGCCCGGCCCGGGGACCTGTCCAGGTGAGGCTCCCTTCCCCCTCTTCCAGCTTCTCAGATGCCAGCCCGGGCTGGGGGGTGTAAACTGCCGGCTGGACCGTTGGTTTCGGCTCGGTCATCCCTGCGTCCCTGGGAACCCTCAAGAGGCTGTAGTTGTTGACAGTCGAAGGTAAGTGTTCAGAGAGACAGCACAGAGGGAAGGGGCCTGGTCAACCTCGGGCTCCACACGGTCTCCCTGGCACCGTCCTAGCCCTTTCCCCAAGCACGGCAGGGGTGACCTGGGCCACCCCTGACCTTCAGGCTCTGACTGGCACCACACCCTGGGGCCCTTACACCCAACCTCTGGCCTGTTTGTCCCAACTGCTGGGACAGGCCCTTGTCCTCCTGGGCATGACTGGGACAATATACAAAGGAAACACTCAACAACAACCAAAATGCTGGAGGTGCATTGACCAATTCTGAAGACTTGGTGTTCCAACTAGAGCTCATGGGTGCTATTATTTTGAACCAGAGACAGTGCCGTGGACAGGGTGTACTAGCAGGCCCTGGGGCCACTTTTAAATAGATGAGAGAGAGAGGGTGGGAGAGAGAGGAGAGAGGAGAGTGGGAGGTTGAGGGAGGGAGGGAGAGAGGGGGAGAGGGAGAGAGAGAGAGAGAGAGAGAGAGGAGAGAGAGAGAAGTACGCGTAAGTATTTAAATTTTCTCATCATTTACTTCTTTGAAGCTTTAGGGTTGTATTTCACATTCATTAATTCTGGAAACTAAAACCCATCTTTGACTTTCTGAGGAAATGTTATTTTATACATTAAAAAAAAAAAATTAGGGCCCAGGTGGTGGTTGAGTGTTTAGGGGCCTCCTTTGCATGCACAAGGACCCAGGTTCAATCCCTGGCACTGCAAAAGGAGCAACTCGACATTCTTGAGCCTACACTGAGGGAGTTGATGGGACCCAGGAATCTGAGAGTAACATTCTTTGTATGCAACAAGAATGTTGCTGCATTATGCATTTCCTCTCCCAAAATTTTACCTTTATTTTGGGGGAAGAGAGGGTATTTCAACCCAGCGGTGCTCAGGAATGTCTCCTGGCGAGGCAAGGCAAGCGCCCTACCTGCTGTGCCATCGCTCTGATCCCATCCCAGTGGTCTGCTTTTCCATCTCCCCGCCTTTCATGCTTGAGTGCTGATCACACCTAGAGGCGACTTGTTCAGTGGGAAAAAATGAGTGTCACCGCTGTCGTGCGCCGTGGAAGGTTTGGAGAAGGTGAAACAAGGCAGCTGTTAGCCCCTCCAACCCCAGGTCTCCCCGGAGCTTGCTAATTCAACTCCACGGACCTTCCTCTGCCCCTCTCCTTCCTCTCCCATCTCATCTTGGGCCGAAAATTCGGTCACAATAATATTTTTTTAAGTCTAAGTCAGAAAAAAAAATAAATAAAACCCCTCACTCTTCATCCGCCAAGAATGAGATTCATCAAAACGCTTGCAATTAGAAAAAGGTCGTTGGGGGCTAGAGAATTTGTGGGTTCCGTAACTTGCTTTGAACTTCAATTTCTGGTACCCTCCACAAGCATGGCCCTGCTCAGGGCATGATCTAATTTTCTCACTCCCCTCCCCACCCCAAGTCGTTTTAGAAGACAATGCACATTTCAACAGGGGCATAAATAACAGCGTTGTTTGAAAACTCAGGAGGGTTGCTTTTCCATAGCTTTGACTCACTCCCCGCCTGCCTGCCTGCCTGCCTGCTAGCCTACCAGGCTCCCCGCCTCCGAGGGAACCACACCTCTCTAGAAATACTCGCTGCTCTCTTAATGAAAACCATATTTTTCACGGAGGGAAAAAAAAAATCAAGGTTTGCATGACCCGCTGAAACGCCTGGACAGTCTTTAATGTCAGCTCAGACGACACGTGTCTTATGAAAGATGGGGGTGAGGGGGTGGGACGGAGGGGGGAGGGAGGCAGGGGGGAGGGAGGCAGGGGTGGCCTGTCTGGCAGAGCCAGCTCTAACCCACGTCTTTATAAGAAAGAGGGACAAAACTTCTGTTTTTGGCATTTTATATTGGAGTCTGTTTTCAGCGAGGAGGGGAAAAAAAATAGCAACGTAGAGTCTAGACAGAAGAGATGGGGGCAGGATCTGGAAGCCATTCCCCGGCGGGGCAGGGAGATCGCCTTACAGGGCCTAATTACACATGAAAAATGTACACATCGCCTCTCTCTGCGGCCTGGAAAAATAGATGTTCAGATGGTGCTTTCTCAGGGTGGCAGCTGGTGCAGCCCAGACTCCCGCCCTGGAAAGAGTGCTCCCAACGTCGTGCAATGAGATTTTTCTTCCTTTCTTTTTTTTTTTTTTCCAGGGAAAGAGGCTCTCCTTTCATACCTCCCCCACCACCACCCAAGCCCTCCCAAAGTTGTAAGAATTTCAGTGCATCTTGTATTGGACCCGAGGTCCTCCTCGACAGAGGCTATTTTCATGTTAGCACAGGTGATGGATTCCAATCGGGGGGAAAAAAATGAAACATTGTCTGATATTCCAGATTCTGGCTGGAAGTAGACGATGGACCAAATGTGATGGCCGCTTAGTGCCTGTGTTGCAAACCGTAACACTGAGAAGGAGAGAGAGAGAGAGAGAGAGAGAGAGAGAGAGAGAGAGAGAGAGAGAGAGAGAGAGAGAGAGAGAGAGAGAGAGAAAAGGGAATGTGTCTGCCACCGAGGCAGGGGAGGGGCAAGGGACGGGGTGGCAGGAGGGATACTATGAACTTTGGTGGTGGACAGTGGACACTGGTGGAGGGGTGGGTATTTGAACAGTGTATGGCCAAAACATCATCGTGCAAGTTCGTAAGTTTATAACCACATCTCACGGAGATTCACTAAAATATAAGTAAATAAATAGGTAAATAAAACATTGTCTGATGCTCACGTCTGGCCTCTGGCGTCCACAGGCTAATTCAGGAGAGTGAGCGCATCTGATGCAGGCTCTGGGTGGACTCGGTGTTTTGAGGATCACTTCCAAATCATTGGCTGGGGGACGGGGGGGCGGAGGGCGTTTGCCTTACACGTGGCTGAGTCAGCTTCACTCCCCGGCATCCTCTATAGTCCCCAAAACCCTGCCAGGAGCGATCACGGAGCACAGAGCCAAGAGGAAGCCCAGAACAAGCCCAGAGCAAGCCTGGAGCACCACCAGGCGTGGCCCCCAAAACAATAATAAGAAAATAAATAAATAAATAAATAAATAAATAAATAAATAAATAAAGTGTTGGTTTGACGGGGCCCCGTAATCACTAGTCCCTGGCTGGCTGAGGTCTGCATCTGGGGCAGGATGGTTCTTTGCTAGGAGTCCTTCAAGACTGTCTTTCCCAGACCGTTCAGAGCGTGGCTGAGGTATTAACGCCGGGTCACAGAGCAGTCCAGCGACCAGGGAAGGGGTCCAGGGGAATGAGCCGGGTGCTGCTCTCCAAATGCCACCGTGTGGCAGCCGGGGCTCAGGGTGTCCCAGTGAAGGAGGCAGCGGGAATCTCAGCCTCGTACTCGATGCTTTATTTCACAGAGAGCCCCCCAGACTCCCGCCCCTGCCCCCGCCCCGTCCACTCTCCTCCTGCCACCTCAGCCCTGCTGTCACTCTCCACTGGCTTGCCCTGACTTTGCTCCCCCTCTCATCAGTACCTTCCATTGCGTGCCTGGGTGACTCATCAGGACTTTCTTCTTTCTGACTTATTCTGCATGGAGCTCCTCGCATTTTGTGGTGCACACCAACGTTTCATCTTTTTTTTAAGATTCCTTTCACAGCTCCCCTTTTTAATCTCCTGGGCTACATCCGTCAGTGTGGGGCGGGGGCTACTCCTAGCTCTGTGCTGAGAGATCAGGGGACCCTCTTGGTGCTGGGGAGCAAACCTGGGTCAGAGCATGCACGCCAAATGCCCTACCCCTATATTCCCTTTCTGGCCAGTTTCACCTTTCTAACAGAGCTCAGTAGAGTTCCATGCACAGACCCCCTCAGCTTCTTCATCTGCACCTCTACCGATCACCGTCTCCATGGTTTCCAGACTCCACAACTGTCAGTAACCCTCCAGTACACATCCGGGTGAATATAATATTTTGCATTCATGGCTGTCATGTTCCTCGGAGCCCCAGAAGTGGAACTGGCCATTCCCACAAGCCACTCTACCTCCAGGCTCTAGAATGATGTGAGTAGCTGACATGAGGGAGCACGCGTGTGTGAGAGAGTGTGTGTGTGTGAGAGAGAAAGAGACAGAAACAAGACAGAGAGAGAACACATGTGACCGATGCATAACATGAGAAATGAAGTGGCGGAAACAATGAATGAAAGCCAGAGGGACTGCCCAGGTTCTGGAAGAATCTCAATCCTAAACATTATGATTGAGGCTGAAAGCGCACAACCGGATTTCTCTCGTCGACTGTATTCGCGCCAGCCAAAAGGGAGCGAAACGGAAGCAAGTGTTCTGTCTGAGCAAGAGCTGCATGAGCCGCCAGCGAGAACCACCCGTCTTCACCCCCGGCACGGTTCTCACCCGGCCGGCCCTCGTGCAGTTGGAGGTTCTGTTTGAACTTGGTGAGAAGATGGAATCAAGGGTCATTATCAGGGGACGTGCCCATCTGAGGGACCCGGGGTCGGGGCGCACGCAGCCAGTGTCACAGCTGCTTCCACACCAGAGTCTCCCCTTGCGGCCGGGGAAGGGAAAGGCACCTGGGCTTCCTGTGTGCCAAGTCCTCGCCCACTCAAGTGGCTTCATTTAAAGGACAGAGGGGGGCTGGGCTGGAAGGATCACAGGCAAGGGATGAAGAGTGGACAGAAATGTCCACAGGGGGCCGGGGATATCGTCCCAGGCCAACACTGCAACCCTTTTGTTCCAAGCCCCGGGTGCTCCCGGGAGCAAGGTGAGGTGGCACGGGCCAGGACCTCTGGTTTGGAGGAAGCCGCTACCTTGTGACCCAGCTGCACATTTTCCTCCCTTGGCCAAATTGCCAGGGGCCTCTTCCTTGTATATGCCGTGTCCGGTTACGCCTGCAGGCAGCTTCTCGGGAAACACAAAACCTGGATCCCAGGTATCAACATCAGGATCTCAAAGAGAACCGAGAGCATTGCTCCCACACGCGTGATGTTCATTTACTAACTCAGTCAACAAAAAAATGCTTCTCTACAGGGGCAAGTTACTAGAACAGCCAAGTCGTGATGAGCAAAGACCACTGTCTCCAAACACCTGCCAGGGACCTTGTACCACGAAACAGGGATGAAGCGTCCGGGGGAGGATAGCCAGGAGGGCTCCCCTGCGGGGTAAGCCAGGGAACGCTGTGTCCTGGGAGGCAGTTGTGAACGCCGGGATCATTTTTCTCTCATCCCTGCTCACCAAGCCCAACCCGAGATTAAAGACCCCTGATGTAGATGCCCCCCTCTGACCTAGCAGGAGGGACAGCAGAGCCACAGGCCCGCGGCTTCTGGAAGAATCCACGGCACAAGCACACTTCTGCCTCCAGCAGGGCAGTCTCTTGCTCTAAAGTAGACTATGCAAAGGACATAAGGGAAGGAGAAAGGCCATAATTCACTTACAAATGCAAAACCCAGAGTCCTTAGGAGACTCTGACCTTACACGTCGCAGGCTCTGGCTCGGGGAAGTGAGTGGTTCACAGAGAGAGGAGGCAGAGCACAGGGAAGTTAAAGATGAATCCCGAGGAAATGGGGGTGCCTCAGGAGCATCGTGACGTGACGGGCGTTACTCAGTAAACCGCAGCTCCTTGCGGCAAGGGAGAAAGGACAAACGGACATTACCCCCGACGGGGCTCACCTGTGGGAGGCTTTGTGGAGACTGGGGGGAGCAGAGACTAGAGGTGCTGCGTCCAGACACACTCCCTGATGTGTGAGAGTTGGACCCACCGTGTCTCCAGGACGCCGAGGTGACTGCAGTGACCCACTGTGAGGCCGTTGGAACAGGTGTGCCCCTCCAGCAAGGACGGCTGGTTGAGTCGGGGCAGCCCCGCGCTGACCGCAGCCTCTGCACCTGCAGGGCTTACTACGTCTCATTCTGCACCCATCCTACGCTGAGACACGGCGACTTTGGTCACTGGACGGCACAGGGGCAGTGCCGCTCTGCTCTCCTGGCCCCTGACTTCCGCCCTCCACAACAGCCCAACTCTCACCCACACCCTGAGTTGGCGTCACCAGGGGCTGCCGTTCTGAGCACTCCCCATGGAGTCATTCCAGTCCTGTGTCCAGCGGGGCCAAGATGGATACCAGCCACCATCTTCATACTCTGGGGAGGGAACTGAGGCACAGAGAGGAAGGTTCCCGGTATCAGACCGACAGTCAAGGGCAGAGCACAATCCCGCCAGCCCCCAGAACCCCAGGGACAGACGCCGAGGGCTTGGTCACCAAATGGAACCCATATGTGGCCAGGGCAAGGGCCACCTACAGAGCTCCGTGTCCCCGTGGGGTTTGGAGTAGCTGGCCAGTGGTGAGAAGGAGGCTGGAGCCTAATGACCAGCCCCCAATTTCCCGCCAGGAAATGATGGTAATTACTGCTCCCTAACAGTCCTGTTTTCCACCCTCCTAATCATCGCTTTTGCTGTTTTCTGATTTCCACCCCATTTTCCAGGCCTCCCCGCCTCTGACGTGCTGGGAACACTGGGGACTTTCAGAGGGAGCTGGAGAGGGACTCCAGCCCCCAGACCTGCCCTGGGCAGCGCCCGCAGAGACGGCAGAAGAAGTGGGTTTCTGGACCCACTGGACCCGGCTCCCGGAGCTTAGCTCCGAGGCCACCAGCCCCCGAGAATCCCCGCCCAATGAGGAGACATCATAGCAGGGAGGCGGCGTCCTGGATGGCCCATGGGGAGGTGACCAGGGGAGGCGCCACGGAGCGGGGGTGTCGGGAGCTCGTCGGAACCGCGCTCGGGGTCCTGGTCTGCAAGCGGTGAGAGCAGCGCCGTCCTCTCCCGGATGCTGGAAATCAGAGGCCACCACAGCCCGGCCGGGTGCTGGTGCACAGTCAGCACTCAGCCCAGGGGCAGCTGGGGAGGGTGGGAAGAGCCTGCTGGGTCCTTTTCCCCCTTGAGCGGGGCTCTCATGCGCGCCCCCTGTGGGCAGACAGTGGGGGTGAGTGGGGGCTCTCATGTGCGCCTCCTGTAGGCAGGCAGTGGGAGTGGGAATCTCATGCGTGCCCCCTACAGGCAGACGGTGGGAGTGAGTGGGGAATCTCACGTGTGCCCCCTACAGGCAGACAGTGGGAGTGAGTGGGGCTTTCACGCATGGCCCCTACAGGCAGACAGAGGGAGTGAGGGGGGAACCTCACGTGTGCCCCCTGCAGGCAGGCAGTGGGAGTGCACCTCACGCCTTCCCCCAAAACCCAAGCATCTGCAAGCATCAACTGGAGGTTGCTGGAGGTCCCAGAGGAGAGGGGCGGCTGCAATTGCTTGGAGGGTGTCGCCTACACCCCAGTGCAGATAAGCACGGCACCCTCCTTCCTCTTTCTGAAGAGTCCAGCCGACCTGGGGACACTGGTGGGGTTAGCCAGACAGAACCCCCAGCCTGTGCCAGGTGCTTGCTTGCTTTCTCTCTCTCTCTCTCTGTGTCTCGCTCTGTCTGGCTCTGCCTCCCCTCCTCCCCCCCTTTCTCTCTCTCCCCCTACTCTCACGCCCTTGCTGTGCCCCTCTCCCTCCCCAGCCCTCTCTCTCGTTTCTTTCCTTTTACCTATCTTCCTGAAAACTGCCCCCTAATCAGGTTGTGAGATGAAGACACTGCCCTGTGACTTAGTACGTGAGAACCATCCCTTGGGGGCTGCAAGGTGGCTCCGAGGGAAGCGTGAGGCTGTGAGTCCAGTCTCCAGTGTTGCCTTTGTGTGTGCCCAGTGTGGTCCTGGAGTCCTCGTGTCTGTGGCTGGCTCTGGCACTGCCACCGGAGGGGCCTGTGAGCACTGAGCCAGGGGCATGGAGCACTGCGCTGTAGGGTCATACCAGCACCGTGCTCTCCCCCTGGAGCCACGGAGAGCACCCAGCCTCCAGCGTGCGGCCACTCTGCCACCCTCAACACCACCCCTGAGGGCAGGTCGGGCGCGGAGACTCCGGAGTCTTCCTTCCTTTCGGCTCTGACCTTCGTGTCCCCTGTGATCAGGGCCCCCACTGTTTCCCGGGCGGGCCAGGACTCGGGTTTACACTCACCCCGACCTTCCCCAAATCTGCCTCTTTCTTCAGACGTGACCCGTGGTATCACCCGAGGCTCCTACCGCCCCCCGACACTCCAGGGCCCCTACGCCCCCCTGGCAGGTGGCTCCCCTGCTTAGGGAAACACCGCCATCATGATACGGGCGACGGGAAGGAGATGTGGGGGCCCCAGGCCCCAGCTGGAGTCTTCCTCTCCGGAGCCCTCCTGCTCTTCAGCCCGGCTCTCCTCCGGTGGCCCCATTTTTGGGGGGCACAGGGGGAGCAGGAAGGTTCCCAGTCAGCCTGTGGGACCCCGAAACCCTCTTTTGCTCCCTGGAAGCTGCAGTGAGACACCCCCCCCAAGACCGAGAGGCACCCACAGGGACACAGGGACAGAAGCAATGAGACGGAGTTTTTGTCATTGTCACCCTCAGGGCAGCTGAGTGCCACCCTCTCCCCAGTCTGAGAAGCACCCCCCCCCCGGGAGAAACCCAGGGCCCACGGACAAGAGCAAAGCCCCCATGGGAACCACCTCACCCCCAGGCTCTCTGCACCCCCAAACAGCGTTGATGGCCTCTTTCCCATCCCTGTTCCCCGGTCCTGCTCGCGCGGAGTATCGGGCTCATGTCCAGGACCCTGCCCAACCTCCTCTGCATGGACAGAGCCTTGGTGGACTCTGCGAGATGGTGTGCTCTGGCGGTCAGTGCCTTCTCGCGGGGCCAGGACAGTCTCTGGGCCACCGCCAGCTCCCCGGGCTGAGCTGTACTATTTCTATATTTCTCGGGGGCCTCGGTAGGTGTGAGAGGGGCTGGCCAGAGGACGTGAGTCACACTTCCTGTGGTCAGTGCTCTGCCCACGACAGAGCTATTTTTAATCACCCCTCAGAGCCTGGGCGTGGGCACTGCTCATTTGACAGGTGTCCCGCGCAGGGAGGGCGTACGGAGACAGAAATGGGAAGGGCCAAGACAGCCAGGAGGAAACAGCCCCCCCACACCCACCCCACACGCACCCCCAGATAAAGAACCTGCGGCTGAAGTCTCTGGGAAAAGTGGACGCGGAGCGTGGAACCATCTGTCTGGAATCGCTGCCAGGAGTAATTTTCCACTCCCTGCAAAAGGGCCAGGATGTTCCACGTGAAGACAATGGCCTGGCCTCTTGGGGGTCTATAGAGAATTATGTGAAAGACCCCGGCTCTGAGTGTCCCTTTGTCACTGTCGTCCTTCTTACTGGCCAGCAGATACTGGAGACTCATTTCACAGGCATGTGGACCAGCTGCTCCTTGGAGCTCAAGGCCACCGCAGCACTGATAGAGGGGAAGTTCCAGCCCCTGCAGGCTGCTGCTGCTCCAGCCCTCCTGCTCGCATCCCCGCCCAACCCACCCTTCGAGCAAGCTTCCTCTTTGGTTCTTAGGGAACCCCAGAAGGAAGGGAGAGAGACATGGCAGGTGCTCAGGGCACCCCAGAAGGAGGAGATAGATAGGGCTGGTGCTAAGGGCACCCCAGAAGGAGAAGAGAGACAGGGCTGGTACTAAGGTGTCTGCCTTGCAGATAACTGGCACCAGTCTGACCTGGACTCCACCTGGTTCCCTGAGCACCAGGGGCTGATCCGAGGAATCCCTGCACTACAGGGCCTGAGCAGCCCCTGTCCTCGGGTGAACTGAACCATAGTTTCTACTTGGAGTGATAGCACAGTGGGCGGGGTGTTTGCCTTGCACGTGGCTGACCCGGGTTCGATTCTTCCGTCCCTCTCAGAGAGCCCAGCAAGCTACCGAGAGTATTCTGCCCGCACAGCAGAGCCTGGCAAGCTCCCCATGGCGTATTCGATATGCCCAAAACAGTAACAAGAAGTCTCACAATGGAGACGTTACTGGTGCCCACTCGAGCAAATCGATGCACAACGGGATGACAGTGAGAGTGCTACAGTGCTACAGTTGAATATTGAACTGGTCATTCAAGATATGCTAACTGTACTTCTGTAAAATGAAGGTGCACATTACTTAGAAGTGGCAACATAGGGAAAAAATTAATTTGGGGGAAGGGTGGGAAAGTAAAATTAGGGACTCTTAGAATGAGTTCAAGCTGACTTAGTTTCTATTTAAAATAACGTACAAGCATAGAGCCCAGCATGTAAGCCTTGTGGTAATCTCAAAATGAGATAGATTAAAACACACTCAATAAAAATCCTCAGAAGCAAGAAGATAAAATTACATATAAACTTTACACAAAAGACAGCGACAGACACATAAGGGAAGAGAATTAAAGAATAAAAAATAAGAGACAAAATAATTCAGAAAATAGGTTTTTAAAAAACATTTGCATTGCAATAGTTTCCTTCAATGTCAAAAATCTGAACTCACCAAAGACCAGAAAGTCGCTGGACGGATTAGAAAACAAACCCCAATTTACTTCTCTCTCTGAAGGACTCCAGAGACAGGTATAAAAGCACTCAAAGAAAAAGGTTAGAAACAATCCTACTGGTGCTGAAGCAATAGCACAGCAAGTAGGGCATTTGCCTGACACGTGGCCGACCCAGGTTCAATCCCCGGCATCCCATATGGTCCCCTGAGCACCGCCAAGAGTAATTCGTGAGTGCAGAGCCAGGAGTAACCCCTGAGCATCTCCTGGTGTGACCCAAAAAGAAAAAGAAATAAAACAAACAATCCTACAAGCAATTGGTGGTCTAAAAAAACTCAGAAATTGTCATTCTTAGATAAAACAAAATAGAATTTCAGCTTTGAAAAGGAAACAAGAGAGAAATGGATACCATGCAATGATCAAGTAATCCATCAAGAAGAGGGGCCGGGGGGGCGGAGCAATAGCACAGCGGGTAGGGCGTTTGCCTTGCACGCGTCCGACCCGGGTTCGATCCCCGGCATCCCATATGGTCCCCCAAGCACTGCCAGGAGTAATTCCTGAGTGCAAAGCCAGGAGTAACCCCTAAGCATCACTGGGTGTGACCCAAAAAGCAAAAAAAAAAAGAAAAAGAAGAGGGGCTGGAGTGATAGCACAGTGGGTAGGGCGTTTGTCTTGCACGCAGCTGACCCGGGTTCGATCCCTGGCATCCTATATGGTCCCTCAAGCACCACCAGGAGTAATTTCTGAGTGCAAAGCCAGGAGTAATCCCTGAGCATTGATGGGTGTGACCCAAAAAGAAAAAAAAAGAGAAGACATTATACTCGTTAATGTGTATCTACCTAATGGAAAGGTATTAAAATATAAAAAGAAACTATTAAACATAAAGGCAGTCTAGAGAGAGAGTACAGGGTTAAGGGGCTTGCCTTGTATGTGGCCAAACCTAGATCAATCTCCCCTTAAGTAGAATTATTTAAAACAATAAATATAGGTGGTGGGAAATGTGCACTGGTGGAGGGATGGGTGTCGGAACATTGTACGACTGATGACCTACTGTGGACAGATTTGTAACTGTGTATCTCATGGTGATTCAAGAAAAGTAAAGAACATACCTTAAGCACACTAAAATAAATATATGACAAATCACAGAATCTGTCCGCCTGGGCAGGGCTGGTACCTGATGACATCACACCTCCTCCTTCTATGTCCACACAGACTCTCCTTGGAGGACACAGATGGCGCTCTCGTGTCCCTCCCTACTCACACACCAGTCCAGCTGTTCAAGGTTCTCCTTTGACCTTCTGTATCCTTAGTTATATCCCTCGAAGCCCTTTCCTTCGATGCACCCCCAGTCACGTGTGGGATCTCCCACACTTGACATTAGCTGCCGGGGGTGCGGAGGGAGATGGAATGTTCGGTCCTTACAGGTACGTCCAGAGGCACTTTGCTGGGCCACGCCCACTCTGCCCTTCCTCCTGTACCTGTTCTCCCCTTTAAAACCTGCTCTCGGGAGCTTCCCTGCGGGCTTTGCCAGGGCTGGGACCTGCCGGCTCAGGGAGGGTTGGACGGACGCATCCGTCAGCAAACAAGAAAGGAGCCTGTGAGTCATTCCAAGCCAAGAAGCAGTTCCACTTAGGGCCCACTTGAGACTGGTTACAGGCCACCAGTGCCTGGGTCCTTACAGAAACCCACCCCTCTGCCGTCCTCGAGCCTAGCCAACCCGAGGAACATTTTCCATTTCCGCAAAAGTGATGTCTTCGAGGTTTTGTTCATTTGCTTCATTGGGGGACCCCACCTGGGGATGCTCAGGGCTTACTCCTGGCTCTGTGCTCAGAACTTACTCCTGGCAGTTCTCGGGGACCCTAGGGAATGCTGGGGATCGAACCCAGGTTGGCTGCATGCAAGGCAAATGCCCTCCATGCTGTGCTATCATACTGGCCCCTGTCCTTGGCTTTCTTTAAACACCGTGTTCCTTTCTGTGCAGGACTTAGCCAGCTCCTTCCACCACTGCTGCTCAGAATAAGTCATGACAAGCACAGGCCCCAGGACTGGGTTTGAACAGAGGGGCGGGAGTGGTTTCCAAATACGAGTGTCCGGACCAGACCTGGCTCTCTGAGTAGCTTTACATCATCACAAAGAAGCCATTGTTTTCCTCTGAGCTAATATCATTTAAATATGTGAATCTCTGCTCCCCCCACCCCGCCCTCCACCCCCAATTTGCGGCCCCAGGTTTAAAAAAAAAAACTAAGGTGCCACGGAGAGGACAAGACATTGGTGGATCCCATCATCACACACTTGACATTTCTAAAACTGGACTCGACAGTGGAACTCTGAAAATATTTATCTATCAGAAAATAGTTTCAGCCTTGGGCAATTTGGTGAAAAGGTTTAGTTGATGGAAAAACCATAACTCAGTGTGACTGGCTTGACTGTAAGATGTTCTTGAAGGCCACAGAGTAACCAGCGTCCCCAACAACCTGGAAAATTTAGACCAGCTTGGAAAAATAACGGGGGAGGGGAGGGGTGGTCGGTCCAAGCACTGCACAGGGTCAGATCCACTTATGGGCTTTAGAGACTTTGTTTCGACATTAAATCATTAAATGAGAGCAACACTCGGACTAAGCCTGGAGCAGGTCTGGGTGAGCCCTGCTCTCCTTTCTGTCTGAATAACAGGTAGCTTTAAAAAGATGACATCATGGGTCCAGGGACAAGCTTATTTGATAGACCACCTACCTAGCACGCGTGAGACTCCAAGTTTGATCCCCCCCCCCCACCCAGGGCCTGTGTCCTCGGACCCTCACAAACAGTCAGAGCCTGATCTCCCGGGCTGTTCCCGGCACTGTGCCTGCGGCTGGCTCCTGGCAGTGCTCAGGGGACCCGTCGCAGTGCCGGGGATTGGCCACACTCATGGCAAGCGCCTTAGCCCTGCATGATCTCTCTGGCCAGAGGCAAGTTGCTTTGCCTGTTGGTACGTTTGGCTGTTTTTGAATTGCTTTGTCTTGTTTACGGTGCCAGGGACCAAACCTGGGGTCTCTCCTATGCAAGGCAAGTCTCACTCCTGGCCTAAAGGTGGAGCTGCTAGGAATCCCGGCGGCCGCCGTCTTCTAGAACTCAACGAAAGCTCCAAATAAGTGGCAGCAGTGGCAGCAAACGCCAGGCCTCACGGGACAGGGAAGGAGCGGTCCTCTCCTCCCCGCCACCGCCCCAGTGGGACCCTGAGATGGCGCCCACAAACTGCCACTGGCTACTCCTGAAGAAAAACTTGATCTAACACAGAATAAAGGTAGAAGGAAAAATGGATTTTGTAAAAATGGACTGAACAGGCATTTCCAATCAATTACATGCTGTGGATTTTCCCTGGCCTCCCAAATATCGCCCCTCAGCCTTCTAGCCTATCTGGAAAATTCCTTCTGGATGCAACATAACTGCCAAACATGAACTCTGTCCTTTCTGCTGAGTCACATCTCTCGAGGTGGTGGGGGGGGGGGGAGGGAGGGGGGGAGGGCGGAGGAGGAAGCTTTCCTAAGCCAGAGAAGGTGCCGAGCTTCACAGTCACACATGGGTGGTGGACTGGCTTGCTCTAGGGTGCACTGTGGGTTTGCAAATACTAGCGTTCACTGTTCACAATAGCCAGAATCTGAAACAACCTGAGTACCTGAGAACAGACGACTGGATAAAGAAACTTTGGTACATCTACACAGTGGAATACTATGCAGCTGTTAGGGAGATGAAGTCATGCAATTTGCTTCTAAGTGGATGGACAAGGGAGAGTATCATGCTAAGTGAAATGAGTCAGAAAGAGAGGGACAGACATAGAAGGACTGCACTCATTTGTGGAATATAAAATAACACAATATAAGACTGATACCCAAGGACAGTTAGACACAAGGGCCAGGAAGATTGCCCCATGGTTGGCAGCCTGCCTCATGAGCTGGGGGAGAAGGCAGCTGGGATAGAGACGGGGTCACTAAGTCAGTGATGGTTGGAGGGATCGCTCGGGATGGGAGATGTGTGCTGAAAGTAGATAAAGGACCAAACGTGAAGGCCTCTCAGTATCTGTATTGCAAACCATGATGCCCCAAAAGTAGAGAGAGAGTCTGGGGAATATTGTCTGCCATGGAGGCAGGGGAAAGGTTGGAAAGGCAGGGGTGAGGTGTGCAGTATACTGGGGACATTGCTGGTGGAGAATGTGCACTGGTGTAGGGCCCTTCCCATAATAATAGTATCAATACTTAACTTGCATGCAGCCAACTGGGTTCCATCCCTGGCACTGCATGTGGTCCCCCAAGCCTGCAAGGAGTGACTCCTGAGCACAGAGCCAGAAATAAGCCCTGAGCACAGCCAGTAGCCTACAAACACAGTACTAGTAAGTCAGGAGGTAGAAGACAATTGCTGGTTTCACTATGAAACCAACTATGAGACCAACTCACTATGAAAAATGAATCACTGATGCAAACACAGTGCAATGGACAAGGAAAGTCACTCCCGGGCTCACGGAAAACTCTGGTGCTGGCCAGCAGGAAAGGGGAGCAGGTGGGAGGGAGTATCAAGGGTTTGGCTTTGGCCACCCCTGGTGCTATGCTCTGGGACCACTCCCAGAAGTGCTCAGGGGCCAATAGAAGGTGCTGGGATGGAACCCAGGTCAGTGCATGCAGGGTGAGCCCCAACCCCTTGGGACAATCTCTCGAGCCTAAAGGGGTTTTTCTACTTGGCCCTGTCACTTTGGCGGTGGGTGCCATAACTAACAGACACATATAATCGTTCATATGTACCCCTGAAGTTCAAACATGTTGTGCACCACTGACAAATCCATAGCCGTGTGCGGTTCCGTTACAGTGAAAACCAATGACAAACTCATAGTTCTGGAGTCAAGGGTCATGGGAGGTAGGAGCAATGTCCGGCCCCCTGCAGCTTCCTTGCTCTGTAGAGGCTGAGTTGGCAGGACACCCTGAGTCAGGTGGAAGTGACAGGGGGAGCAGGTAGGGCCCCTCTCACCCTGACTTCAGTGCAGGGACACCTCTGCTTGGCAGGAATACCCGTGCGGGGCCGTGGCTCCGCTCCTATAGCAGCAGCTCAGAAAGGGAAAGGGACCTGGGGTGTCCAGTACTTGGGGCTTATGTGAGAGCTTCGCTGCAACACCCTTGGGTGTCCTAAGGTGCCACTAAGGACGCATAGCCCTTAGACTCCCACCATCTGTCACCCACGGTGAGCTTTAGCCTTTGGAAGGCAGAATCACCCATTTACGTTTTCAATGAATCACCGTGAGATACACAGCTAAAATGCTGTTCGTGATTGGGTGTCAGTCATACAATGTTCCAACAACCATTCCTCCACCAGTGTCCATTTCCCACCAATGTCCCCAGTTTCTTACCCACTACCCCCCACCCCCAGTTTGCCTCTAAGGCGACACTTTTCTTCTTTCTCTCTCTCCTCTTGGGCATTATGGTCTGCAATACGGATATTGAGAGGTCATCATGTTTGTCCCCTTACCCACTTTCAACACGCATCCCGTTTACTTTTATTGGAGCATCTGGAATGAGTTCCAATACATTTCTCACTCCATCTCTGGAGCTTGGTTCCGGGACCCCTGCGGGTACTAAGATGGGCGCGCAGTCCCTTGTATAGAATAACTGGCCATTCCTCACATTCTGGGGAGAGGACAGCTCAGATAGAGAAGGGAACACCAAGTAAAATGTGGTTGGAGGCCACGCAGGGGAAGAGTGATGCGTGCTGAATGTAGACTAGAAACTGAACACAATGGCCACTCAACACCCCTATTGCAAACCACAACACCTAATTAGAGAGAGAGAGAACAAAAGGGAATACCCTGCCACAGTGGCAGGGTGGGGTGGGGGAGATGGGATTGGGGGTGGGAGGGATGCTGGGTTTATTTGTGGTGGAGAATGGGCACTAGTGAAGGGATGGGTTCTCGAACTTTGTATGAGGGAAACATGAGCACAAAAATGTATAAATCTGTAACTGTACCCTCACGGTAATTCACTAATTAAAAATAAATAAATAATAAAAAAAGAATAACTGGCCATTGCCCATGGCACTCACACGTCACCCAGACCCCAAGACCTCTCTAGAGCACTGAGAACACTTAGTGTACGGCAAGCATGACATCAGTTGTTAGAACATCATTTTGTTCAGAGAATAATGACAAAAAGAACAAAGTTCTGGAGTGTCCACTGGGGATGCACCCTCATAGGTCAAGAGGATGGTCACTGGCCACTCATTCTTGCTTGACTGACTTGGGGTCAGGGGCAGGGGTGAGGTTACAGATACAGCAAGCCAACGTACAGCATAGCACAAGAAAATGGACAAACAGAAACTACCCCTCTGAAGAATGTTTAAAGAGTTACATGCATCAAAGGAAGCAGCACCAAGATTCAAAATAAAACCCCCCAAAAATATGGAGTGGAGTAGAGTGGAGGGGGGACATCATGAAGAATCTTCCTCCCTGTGACCCTCCCATCCAAACTCTCCCCACCGGGAACCACTAACCTGACCTCCAAATTCAGACTCTGCCTGCTTTTGAACATTGTCATGTAATGTGCATCATCCCCTATGTCACACTTCCAGGGATTTGAGGCATGATTTCAGGAAGCTGCAGCTCCATCTTCCACACTGCAATGTAACATGTCACCATGTTCCAGATCACCGCGTCTGATACACTGGCAATAAACTCACCCCCACAGGGTATCCATTTCACCGCTAATGGGTGTTTAGGGAGGTTCATGTGTGGCACTTCTGCACTACAGCAAATTTTCTATTTGTTTTGAGGAACATATGTGTGCAGTTCTGTTTGGCACACACTGAGGGGTGGAATTGCTAAGTTATGGGGTTTGCGGACTGGCAGATTAAGTAGGAACTGTCAAGGGGCTTTCCAATGCTGCTGCAGAAATTTATATTCCCAGTGACATTCAGAAAAATCAGCAATTCAGTGAATAAAAAGATAAACGTCTCCCTCGGATAATAATATGTATGGAAGAAACCCTTTTTAGACCAAGTCGGTATGACCAAAGAGCTTATGATTAAACATTTCTGTTCCTTTCTTAAGACAAAGGGAAAGGTCGGGAATACTGTTTTTAAAAAGAAAGAGACCAGAAAGAAGTGTGTTCTGATAAGCGTTCAAGACTCCTTTCCAAGATAAATGAATAATGTAAAATAAATAAAGGTTGATAAAATGGCACAAAGTAACCATCCAGAGTTACCAGGATCATGCCAGGTGGCAGCTAGAGAACCAGATGTTTCCAAGAAATTATGATCCTTGTTTTGAACTCAGCTGGCCAAATCTGGGCAAAATTGTACACATCAAATTATCTGACAAGAAAGCTTAACCTGCTTTACAAAGTATTTCCACAGATGCAGCAGGAGGAAAATGCTGATAAGAACTTAACTCTTACAGGGTAACTGGGTAATCACATCCCAACTTTCACCCCTTTTGCATTGCTTGATTTCTAATATCATTGGCTTCTTTTTTTTTTTAATTTTATTGAATCACTGTGAGACAGTTACAAGCTTTCATGTTTGGGTTACAGTCACACAATGATCAAACACCCATCCCTCCACCAGTGCACATTCCCCACCACCAGTATCCCAGTAGGCTTCTTTTCTAAGTTGAAATAAATTGAAAGTGAGCATCCAAGACTAACTCGAGACATAGGTGAAATCTCTTCTGCAGGAGAGTACAAAGAGCCCACAGTTACGGAGACACACCCTTGTAATGATTTTCCATAGATTCACAAAGTGTGAGTTTAGAGCGGGTGCAGGAGCCAAGAGTGACAGACACAAAATGGGACGCAGACCTCACTGCATGTCTGTCTCCTCTCAGCATCCTTCCGTGGTTTCTGAACTTTCTCGTCCCTGAAACCCCAGCTTTCCTGCAACACCCAGAGCCTGTATGCACTAGCCCTTGCTCTCTCCTTCCACCCTGTTTTTGCCTCCATTCTGACGGGTTTCCGTTTCTTGCGTGCGGAGTCTAAGAACAGCACACTAAGCACCAGGTGTCCTCAGTATTAGAGCTTTAGAGTTTATTTAGAGTGTGCATTTATTTAGAGTGTGCATAAGGACACTGGTGCTGGCTGACACCTTAGCAGAATTGGCAGCAGCAAAAATAGTAGAATTGACAGCACTGACCACAGCAATAGTCCCTGAAGCTTACGGGTATTCCTGTATTCCTGCCCCTTTGGCTGTTCTTGCTATCTGATTGGTTGAGCCCTTTGGCAATAAGGGCTAACAGAATTGTCTGAAAAAGAGTGTGTATGTAAATGAGGCGCCAACTTCTGATAGGTCCTATGCAAATGAGGAACCAATCAGAGGTCTTGGTTACACGGCCCCTCCCTCCTCATTTCCTCCCTAGCCATCGGGGCTACCTCACTCCCCTTTCCCACTGCAAGCTCCGTCTGGCAGTGCCCCTCTACCTAACTGCCCCTATCTGCCCTGCTGGGTCAGCTGCCTCCCTTGGAAACCCCGATGTGACCCTGCTCAGTTTCCCGTTCGGCTGACCTACAGCCTCTGACCCCCTCTCCACACCCCTGACCTTGCCCTCCTTTCTGAGTTCTAACCCCCGGCTCCAAGTTTGTGCTCAGTAGCTGGCTCACAGGCGTCCACCAGACCCACGCACCTGCCCAGGTGCTTCCGTTTGGAGCACCAGATGTCCAGCACACGGGTTTTCAGGGGTTGGTGAGGAAGGACATAGCGTGTCTTTACCCGCTGTCTTGTACCGTGAGGCTGGCTCAGTTACAGAGCCGGTGTTCTTGGGATTAACAGGGTCCACCAATCCACTTGCTCGGTGCGTACGCCCAGACTAATGGGAGAAGAAGGCTGGTGTTTCTCTACGGCTTTAGAAATTGGTTCTGCGTGTTCAAGCCACTTAGCAAAGATAAGCATTAAACATTTGGCAAGTTAAGGTTCGAGAGAGTTGGCAGGTCACACTTCCATGCGACCCCATTACTTTGAACTCGGAAGGAAGTACAGTAACACTTCAAACCAAACAAGAGTTGGTCACCTTGTGAAAACTCCAGAGGAAGGCACTCAGGAGAGGGCTTGCCTTGCCTATATATATTTTTCCTCTCAACCTGTGTAGATTCTGGTCCCCTTTGCAGATACAGTTAAAGGGCATGACGTCAGGGTCCAAGAAACAATGCAGAGGGAAGGCATTTGCATTGCATGTGGCTGACCTGGGTTCAACCCCCAGGCGTGATCCCTGAGCACAAAATCAGAAACACACCCTGAGCATATCCAAGTGAGTCCCGGAACCAAAACCAAGAGCACGATGTTTCCCCTCCGAGCTTTCACTCGAGCATCAGAGACCTCCAGTACTTTGCCAAGTGCAGCTGGGACCTTTGGGGAGTTGGCTTGGAGGGGCACCCACGGGACACCTGAGCAAGCCACAGCGGGGCAAGAACTGACCAGTGAGAGAGGGGGTTTGCGTCCGTCAGCCGCAGGAGAGAGTGCCGGGCCATTGTCCTGCCCTCGAGGGGGCCCGGCTGCGTGCCAGCCTCCCCTGCGAATCTGGACACCCTATCAGCAATGTCCAGAGGCTTTGGTGGCTCCCCAACCCATCTCACTCCGGGGGCGAGCCCGGAGAGCCCCCAGCCCACAGGAAGCCGGCTCAAGTGCATGCCATGAGCAGACTCAGCGGGATGCTGAAATCCCGATGCACTGAGCGTCCCTCTCCCTGCCTCCGTGGACTCTGGCTGCTATGGATATCACTACCAACTTGAACTGAAGTCGCAGTACCTGAACTTGGCTGGTCACCACATTCAGCACAGGCTGTCCCTGAGTCCCCTACCTTATCCCACCCGCCCACTGTCTCAGCACCGCTACTGACTGACAGCTGTGAGAGCCTATGGACAGAATCCTAACAGGGCAGGGGTGAGGCGGTGTGGAGAGGAGGGCGTCGGGGCTTCTAAGGTCCAGTGAGGCTGAGCCCTGCTTTATTTTTGTGGGGGTTTTTTGTTTTGCTTTGTTGTCGTTGTTGTTTTGGGTCGCACCCGGTGATGCTCAGGGCTCTGCACTCAGGAATTACTCCTGGTGGCACTGGGGGACCATACGGGACGCCTGGTATCAGGTTGGCAGAGTGCAAGGTAAATGCCCTACCTTCTGTCCTATCTCTATACTGACTTTGAACTCATCCTACAGGCTCGGGGACATGGGATGGGGGCAGGTGGCGACAGGATCATATTTGCATTTTACAAGGCTCAGTGGCTTCCTGGTGGAGAAGTCACTGGAGGGACTGGGGGGTGGGAGGGGAGATCTGCTGGCCGCTGGCCGTTTGCAACCACAGGAAGCAGCCTGGGGCCAGGCTGGCCCCTGCAGAGCTGAGAAGGCGGTTGTGGTCTTGGACAGGGTCAAGAGTGGGAGGGAGCAAGGGGGTAGCTGGAGGCGTGGGAGCCCCAGCTTGTGACGATGGAGGGGGCTGTGCCCCACCCGGAAGGCTCCGTCCAGAAGGCCAGTGGGAACCTTGCAAGCAGGAGAGGGTTCGGGAACAGTGGAGCCGTGTTGAGCAGCCATGACCACCCAGGAAAGAATAGGACACGATCTGCTCAACTGGGAGCATGAGAGCCGGCGAGCAGCAGAAACTGTAGACAAAGCAGAAGGTTAACCAGGCGGCCGGGCGGCTCTGTTCTCGCTTTCGCTTACCGACACTTTCCCACGTTCCCCACGCGAACAGACCATCTTTCTCAGAAGAGAAAAATCAATCCCAGGCTATTTTTAAGGGAGAAATGTGTGGTCGTCAGTGAAAAGTGGGGAAGGCGATTGAAAGATAAATGTGGCCTCGGGGCTATAAAAAAGCAGGCGGGGTTGGAGTGCCGCTCGCTCGTGTCCCCGTCAAGGTCACAAGCCACAGGTGCCTTCCACACACACTCAGTGGGCCTCTGCACCGGAAAGTTCCTTTTCTGGAAAGTTCAGCCCCATCCTGAGTGGCTGTGTCCACCCGGTGCCTCTGGGATTGCAGGGACAGCACAGGGGTCAGACACCGTCTTTGCCTCTCACTCAGCTGACCAGGATTCAGTCCCTGGAAATGCAGATGGTCCCCGGATCCCCGCCAGGAGTGATCCCTGAGCACAGAACAGGGAAGAAGCCCTGAGCACCGCCAGGTGTGAACCAAAAACAAACTACAAATAAAAATAGAAGTAACCTACCATCACAGCAAACATCAAAGAACCTCATCCAGGGCGCTCCTGGCTGACAATTAGCAGCTGCTTTAAAAGATCATCCTGAAAGGGGCTGGAGAGATAGCACAGCAGGTAGGGCGTTTGCCTTTCACGTGGCCGATCCGGGTTCAATTCCCAGCATCCCATATAGTCCCTCGAGCACTGCCAGGAGTGACTCCTGAGTGCATGAACCAGGAGTAACCCCTGTGTATCGCCAGGTGTGACCCAAAAAGCAAAAAAAAAAAAAAAATCATTCTAAAAAGGTAGCTGGGATGGAGAGAGGGGCACTAAATAAATCATGGTTGGAGGGATCGCTCGGGATGGGAGATGCGTGCTGAAACTAGACTATGGACCAAACATGGTGGCCGCTTAGTACCAGTATTGCAAACCATAACACCCAAAAGGACAGAGAGTAAAAGGGAATGTGCCCGCTACAGAGGCAGGGGTGGGAGGGGATGGAGGTGGCGGGAGGGATACTGGGACCATTGGTGGTGGAGAACGGGCTCTGGTGGAGGGATGGGCACTCGACCATTGTATGACTGAAACATAATCAGGAAAGTTTGTAAGTCCGTCACTGTACCTCACGGTGATCCATTAAAATAAAAAATAAATAAATAAAAATAAAAGATCATCCTAATGAACAGCCCCTCAGATGTTCCCCAGAGCGGCGAGGTGTGGACACTCCTTGTCCATCCCACCATCTTTGAGCTGGAGCCAAGAAGCTCTTTCCTTTCATCCTCCGAGATTTGAGAAGGGCTGTGCGGCGTGGCCCCAGGGAGCCCGTTGTTTCCGTCCACCCACCAGGGAGAAGCCAGCTGCGGGGTGTGCCCCACGGGACTCGGCACTCACCAGAAACCCCAACTGCTCTCCCTCTCTGAATGAGTTGCCAAGGTTAAGCTTGGCGTGTCGGCCCGTGGCCTGGCACCCGTCCTTAGCTCCCCTAGACGACGGTTCCCTCGGGCACCCATGCTGCTGACTCCCACATCCCCACCGAGCACTTAGCGTCCTGAGCTCAGGCCCACTGGAAACGGCCCACTTCATTCTTCGCCGCAAGTCCCCTTCCGTAAGCTCTAGGGGGAGCCTTGGGCAGCCCCCGAAGCCCACTCACTGAGCCTGACAAAGCCCCTCGCCCCTCCAGCCATGCTTGCTGAGCCACTAGGCACCTAGCTGCAGAGCTGAGAGCACTGTGGGTAGTGATGCAGGAGCACTGGAGCAGGAGGAGTCTGGGGCAACAGCAGAAAGCCTCTAGCCTGCACGCCGCTGGCCTGGGGCCATTTCACACAGGCCAACGGTGCTCTGCGGTGGTCTGGGGGGGTCTAAAGCCCCGCATCATGGTGGTGAAAGCAGCCCATCAAGCCGAACCAGCCCCAGCAGACAATGAATATACAATTGACGGTAACAGTCATTCTAGGAACCAGTTAAGAGGGGCCTAGCAAGAGACCCCGGGAGATAGAACAGTGGGCAGGGCCCATAGGGTCCCCCGAGCCCACCAGGGGTCCCTGAGTGGAGAGCCAGGAGTCAGCCCTGAGCAGATAGGGGTGGCCCGAAAACAACAAGAGCTCAAAAGAGAGCTTCCATGTAATCCGGAAACCCCACTGTGGGTATCTCTCGGAAGGACGCGAGGTCATCAACTCAAGGACTGTAAGCACCCCGGCATTTACGGGAGCATTATTCACAACAACAGAAACGGACTGAAAGCCCACGGGCTGCACGGTGCTGTGGGGCACACGCTCAGTAAAATGTCATGGGACAGCTCACCTCTCACAGTAACATGGAAGGGAGCGAGAGGATGGCGAAAGGTGAAAGAAATCAGGAGAAAAACAAGTATTGGATGAACAGGCAAAACAAAATAAAAATGGACCAATGAGTATTGATAGCAGACCGAGGTTGCCTGAAAGGAATGGGGCGGGGGGCACGTCACGGATTGTGTGAATGTTTAACATTTTTTAAATAATTTTAAGGGGCTTCTTTGCTCCCACAGGACCCAACAATACCGCTTCTTGGCATCAGTTCAAAGGGACCCATGCAAACCCATGTTCTTTGCAGCCGTTGGAACAATAGCCAAGAGTGCTGAGCCAAGTCTCCCCGCCGACACAGCGCCAGCACCCGTGAAGAGCCCCGTTTCCCAGGCACTCATAGGGGGCAAGGCCAAAGGACAGTGAAGGACTGAGTTGCACGTTTGACTTGAACGGAGAAGACAGAGGGCTTGTCCCTCCCCATAGCTCACCTCTGCCCAGGTTGTAAAGGGGTGAGATGGTGTGTGTGTGTGCGTGTGTCTGTGTGTGTCTGTGTGTGTATGTGTGTGTGTATCTGTGTTGTCTGTGTGGTCTGTGTGTGTCTGTGTTGTCTGTGTGTGTGTCTGTGTTGTCTGTGTGTATGTGTGTGTGTCTGTATGTCTGTGTTGTCTGTGTGGTCTGTGTGTGTCTGTGTGTCTGTGTGTGTGTCTGTGTGTCTGTGTTGTCTGTGTGTGTCTGTGTGTGTATGTGTCTGTGTGTCTCTGTTGTCTGTGTGTGTCTGTGTGTATGTGTGTGTGTCTGTCTGTGTGTCTGTGTGTATGTCTGTGTATGTCTGTGTGTCTGTGTGTCTGCATTGTCTGTGTGGTCTGTGTATGTGTGTCTGTGTTGTCTGTGTGTGTCTGTGTTGTCTGTGTGTGTCTGTGTCTGTGTCTGTGTGTGTGTAAGCACGTCCCTGGAGCAGCTGAGACAGCTCACACGGGCATCTGGGGGCAGGAAGTGTGTGACCCCCTTCTTCCCAAGCAAAGAGCCACACTTGACCCGGCTGGCTTGGAGGCCTCCGGGCAGCTCTGCCTGCATGGGTGACGCCCGAGCAGACATGCGGGACAAGGCCTGGGACAGCGGGACCTTGCCTTGGTGGGGAGCAGTGACGGGGCAGGAGGTGCCTTCAGCTGAGAGGCCTCGGGACTCAGAGCTGCTCCCCACAGAGCAGAAGGGAAGGTGCGGGCGAGAGTGACCCTTGGGGGGCCGTGGAGATCGTATGGAGAGGGGAGGGTGGGGCTCTTGCTTTGCATGTACCGACCCGGGTTTGATCCCCGGCATCCCACAGGGTCCTCCCAGCACCGCCAGGAGTGACCCCTGAGCGCAGAGCCAGGAGTAAGCCCTGAGCACCACCAGTATGGCCCAAAAAACATTTAAAAAGAAAAAGCTGGGGCTGGAGCAATAGCACAGTGGGTAGGGCGTTTGCCTTGCACACAGCCGACCCAGATTCCATTCCCAGCATCCCATATGGTCCCCTGAGCACCGCCAGTAGTAATTCCTGAGTGCAGAGCCAGGAGTAAGCCCTGTGCATCGCCGGGTGTGACCCAAAAAGCAAAAAAAAAAAAAAAGAAAATGAAAAAGCTAGTGGCTGGGGGGGACCCTCCAGGAAGTATGAGGGACCAGCACAGACAGTCTGAGAGAGTGAGAGCCGCCTCACAGCGCCGGTGAGGCAGAGAGGGGTGTCAGGGACCCCCACTGCAGGGGCAGAGAGCAGTGGACACCTGAGTGAACAAGTGGGGGTCCACGTGTGCCTTCGTCCATACCTGAGCATCTGTCTATGTGAGCGTGTGTGGGTTCATGCGTGTGAACATCCGTGTGTGCTTCATCTGTGTGAGTGAGTGTGGGTCCATGCATGCCTGTGTCTGCATGTGACCATCTGACTGTGTGAGCGTGTGTGGAATTCTGCATGCCTGCATCCGTGTGTGTGTGTGTGTGTGCGCGCACACACGTGTACACGTGTGTCCCTGGTCCCTGCATGTGTGTGTGTGTGTGTGTGACAGGTCTGATCAGAGAAAGCAGGGCGATTTCTAACTGGGGTTTGGGGGCTGCAGATGGGGGCGGGGGCAGGCCTCCTCCCACAGGCTGCTCTTTGTGTATGGGCAGGAGGGTGGCACAGCCCTCACACTGGGCGCGTGGCACTGAGCTCTGTGTTCTCAGCACCACAGAACCAGGAAGAAAAACCGCCATGTCTGGGTGAGCTTTGGGCTGCAGCAGGAGCACCTGTTAGCCTGGGGGTGACGGGTCCTACCCGACCTGGCTCCGGTAGATACCCCCAGAGGACCCCACCTCCAAATCCTTCCTGGAGGAAAATGTGAGTGCTAACACCATTTCCGCTCCCCCCAACCCGGTGCCCAGTCCTGAGGGGAAGGAAGGACCCAGGTAGGGTCCCTGGAATCGGGAATCGGGAAGGAAAGAGGAGGGTTGGGGGGAGGGGGAGTCAGAAAGCCTGAAGGTGGAGGCAGCAAAGTCTGTTTCCTGGAGCCTCAGGCACTCGTAGCCCAGCCGGGCTTTGGTCTCGAGGTGGGGCGGGGCGGGGCGGGGCGGCTCAGCACCCCCAGCCCCTGTGGCCACACTGGAGAAGGCCGAGTCCACCGCAGGACAATCCTCAGGCGTCCAGCCACCCCGTCCTGGGCCTCTGCTCATGGGCACAGCACCAGCCCCCTCTATGATAAAACCCGCCTGGGCAGGGGCAGGGAGGGGGGTGCCGCCTCTGCCCGCCCCCACCCGGCGCCCCCGAATGTCACACTCTGGATGTTCAGGACTGTGGTCGCCGCACTGGTGTCCAAGGCTCCAGCCCGAGCCCAGGGGTGGGGGAGGGGGTGCTCCGCCTCCCGTGTCCCCTCCCCGGGACACGCCCAGAGCCCAGGGGTAAGCGCCGGTGACAACAACGTGCCCGGAGAGATTCCTGGGGGCTGCGGGCGGGGGTGCGGAAGCATCACCAACCCCCACCCTGGGGCTGGAAAGAAAGAACCCGACGGGCAGGAGCAGCTGGACGCAGGCCCCAGAGCCCAGAACAGAGCACTGGGCCGAGGCTCCCGTCCCCTGCACCCTGCAGCCCTGCGCCCCGCCCCACCACCCCCCTCCCTCCTGGCGAAATGCACATCCTTATCCTCTGGATCCTGAGAGGGGGCTGGAAAATGGAGATGGGCTAAGTGCGTCCCCTGCAGCTCGAGGCTCTGAGTTCGAGTCCTGCTGTTGCCCACAGGTGCCCAGTGCCAAGAGGGAGGCTGGCGGCTCTGCCCTTTGCACCGAGACAACCCACTCCCAGTGCCGCAAGCGATGCCCAGTCACACGGCAGCCGGGTGTGCGTGTGTGCCACAGCTAGAAAGGCTGCAGCCCCCCACTCACACTCCAGGAGGTCACACTTGTGCCACATTTAGGGAGCCAGGCCCTGCCCTCAGCCTTCCCTCCCCGCCAGCTGGTTTCCACGCTGCACCCGCCCCCCGTGTCTGCCGCGGGCCCTGCGGCTCCCCGCCTCCCCGCGTGGATCCTGGCTTTCTCCGCGAAGCCCCCAAACGTGCACGCCGTGGAGCTGAGCCCTGCTGCTGCAGGGGGTTCCTGCTCTAACTCGGGGTGCAGCCTCTCCGCTGCTCCTTTGGGTGTTTCCCCTCGTGTCCCCCCCCCCACCCGCCCCTGCTCAGGGCACGATGGGTGGGCAAAACGCTCCCCGGCCAGCCGACCTGCGGGGTCTGACACCAGCCTGGTGGTCTCTGCTGCGGTCGCTGCCGTCGCCTGCACAGCTTGGAACACGTTTCTCGGGGCCCCGCGGGCCGCCAAACCCAGCTAGCCCACTCTGCCGCTTCCCCGATTCAAAAGTGTTTAAACATCTGCCACTTAAGACGCACTTAAAAAGTCATAAACTCGAGGGAAGGGATTCCAATAGAGAGAGGCAGAGGGCTGGGGCGTCTCTCCCAATGGGGAAGCTGGTGTGTGTTTCCTGTCTGAAATGATCTCTTGACAACTTCAAAATGAGCACTAACTTGGGCATCCAGGGGTGCAGTCCATCTGAAGAAGCCTAAAAAAATTGGGCAGTCCCTCTGCTCCTCAAAGACTATGACCCGGGAGGTCTACTCACCCATTTTGGCACCCAGAGACTTCTTATAGAAATGCATCGAGACTGGGAACTGAGCTACAACCCATGGCCGCCCAGGGAGGGGGAAGGATTTTCTCTCCCAATGCTTTCTTTCTACGAGGGAGATAGCAACCACAGCAGTGACAGCAGCGGCGCCCACGTGGCGTCCACCATCTTCTAGGACTCACAACCCAGAGGTACGAGCTTGCAGTGATGTGGCACGCAAGAGATCATGGGATGGGGGGTGTTACCTGCACGCTCTCCGTCCAGATGAGATCCGGAGCAGCTGCGCACGACACGGCCCCTCTGCTCCTTAAAGACTATGGTCAGGGAGGTCTACTAACCCATTTTGGCACCCAGAGACTTCTTATAGAAATGCATCTAGACTGGGAACTGAACTAAAATAACAGAAATCCAAGACTGCGCGGCTGCACAAACTCATATAATCTTCATTCTCAACAATGGAAAACAAACTATCAAATGATGCCTCTTCAGCAGGTTTGATTGTTGGAGGAAAATTCCAAATAATAATAGTTAGTTCTCTGTTGAAATATTGAATGTATCCAAAGTATAGAGAGAGTAAAGTGAAGATCATTGGCCACTCAGGTGGGGGGGTGTAGGAGGGGGGTATATTGGGGTTTTTGGTGGGGGAACAGGTGCACTGGTGAAGGGATGGGGGTTTGATCATTATATGACTGAGACTTAAACCTGAAAGCTTTGTAACTTTTGTCAGGGTGGTTCAATAAAATAAAAATTTAAAAAAAAAAATTGGGCAGGGGTCCACCAGGCAAGGAAAGATGCCTGCAAGCTTCTGAGCTGGCCCGACCTGGCTTTGCAGGGCCTGGCAGGGAGGTGGGGACGCCCACTCAAAATCAGGTGCAGACGCCAGAGCCCTGGTGTCCCCCGCACCCTGCCCGCTCAGGCCCTGCCGTCCAGGAAACGAGCTGAGGCCTGACAGCCTGACACGTGGGATCGTTTCATGGCATCTGGTTACCTTTAAGAGCAATTCGCCAGCTTCCTGTCACGCCTGGCTCGCTCCACAGGCCCCTGCGAACAGCGGTTCCTGATTCGAGACAGCACCCTTGCCGGGTCACCCTGGGGCCCCACTCTGAAGTGAGGAAACTTCTAACCTCACGTCTCCCTTACCTCCCAAACGTGGACGATTAGACCACCTCCAGCACACCCCCACCCAGCTCAGCTCTCTCCAAAGCTAACGTCCGGAGTGCAACGTGTGCCCGTGGCACCCACTGTGATGGCAGAAAAGGAGCTAGCAGGGACACACCTCCACCCCCAGAACCAGTCTGCCACCGAGTCCAGAAACACAACCTACTTGTTTTCTGCACTGTGCTCGGTTTTGATTCCCGCACTCTGGCAAGTCCCCTGTCGAGACCAGAAACACCCCCAGGTGCTGGTAGTTTATCCTCTGTGAACATGCAAGGCACCGTGGTTGCCCTCCATGGACACACATGGAGCCATATTTACCCTCTATGAACATGCAATGCACCGTGTTTACCCTCTATGAACATGCAAGTCTCCGTGTTTCCCCTCTGTGAACATGCGTGGTGCCATATTTACCTTCTGTGAACATGTAAGGTGCCATGTTTCCCCTCTGTGAACATGCATGGTGCCATATTTACCTTCTATGAACATGCAAGGTGCCGTGTTTACCTTCTATGAGCATGCAAGGCCCTGTGTTTCCACTCTCTGGACACACATCGGGCCATGTTTGCCCTCTATGAACATGCATGGTGCCAGCACTGAGCTCAAAGTGGGTTTTCTCTCTTGCACATCAGGCCCAGGTGGAGGTTTGTAGAAACGAGTTTTATGCGCCTGGGTGGTCTCTGCAGCTTGCTGCCTCTTCTCCCTCTTTTTTGTCTGCATATGAGGCAGCTTCTGTCCGGGGGTCCTCACGCAGTGGCTGGGAACGGTAGCTGGATCTCCATTCCTGCGTGAATCCTGGCAACATCAAATGGGAATCCTGGCGCTGGAGCAAGTGGAGAAGTCAAGGTGTTCGCCTCGCGTGTGGCCCCATCCTGGGTCGATCCCCAGCATGCTATGGGGTCCCCGGAACTTTGCCAGGAGTAGTTTCTGTTCGCAGAGCCAGGAATGACCCCTGAGCATCACTGGGTGTGACCCAAAAACACTCAAACACGAAAGGAAATCCAAACAGGACCTTAGGAGCAGGACCTTAGGAGCCTGCTGTTTCTGCTGTTCCAGGCAGTTCCTTCTGCCTTTCCTCCTCCTTCTTTCCAGAAACTTGGGGGCAAGGACAACTTTCCCCAGACGTCCAGAACAAGAACCAGGCCCCAGTGGGTTCCAGGCTAGCTGGCCTGCCTCAAGTTCGACAGGCTCTCTTCGATATAGTCACTCCTTCAAGACGCTGACACCAAAGGCCCATGAAGAGGCTTGAACTGTTGCTTCCAGAAAAACACTAGGCGTCTCTGCTCCAGCCTCGGGAAGCTTGAGCAGCATTGATACGCACAATGAGCACACTTTCTCTTGCATGGCCTCTGGTGCACTTTCTTGACTTACAGATAAACACAGTCTCTCCAAAAAAGCAGCAAAGGACACCTGAGTTCCTGCCATTTTCACTGTTTCACACACAGGACATCTGCAAGGCACATCCATGAGGATCTCTTCGTCCCATGAGGTTTGGCTCAGAGCACACGCGAACCCGTGCTGCTCTCACTCGCCGTTTCCTTCGGCTGCGTTCCCAAGAGTGAGAGTCGGGGGAGCTCTCCATCCACGCACGCAGATCTCGGAGGAAACCTGTCCTGGGCTCCAAGGAGGAGACCGACCTTACAGCAAGTGCCCGAGCACAGGGCGACCATCCCCTTCGCCAAGTCTCATTTCCTTGATCATTATTGAAGCCAGATTATTTTCCGTAGCTCGCTGGCCTTTGGATTTTTTATTTCACACATCGTGTTTGACAGAAATGCTTTGAGCTGCAAGAGAAGAGTTTTCCAACGCGGAGGTGGGTTTCTGCATTCCTGGAAGTCTGCAGGGATGGTTCTTGCTGTTGGTTCAGGAGCTCAAGGCTGTCAAAGAGAGTGATTTTGTCCCTATTATGGCCTTTCCCTCAGGGAAGCAAACTGGTTGTCCTCAACCCAGGTTTCACATTCTGCTTCAAGGATGGAAAGAACAAGGCAGCCATGCTAGGGATTGTTTTTTCAAGGAAGATTTCTTTCTCTGGGAAAATTTCTACTTATGTTTCATGTCCTAGAACTGCAGTAGATGCAGTAGAGTCCTCTCTAGCCACAAAAAATGACAGAGAAAGGTGATGATTTTACAGCCTAGCTCATAAATAAGATGAAGGGACTTTGAGTATCACTGTGGTTGAGCCAACCACTGTGGTCTCACCTTGATATATCCTCTCTATGACGTGGAAAATACCAGCCAGCCTTCTGATGGTCCTCTAAGGAAGCATGAACTAACTAGGTAAGAGTTCGTGCAACTCAGTGATAGTTAATACCAAAGGGGGTTATGTGTGGGAAGTAGATCACAGCCCAGCCTTGCATTGCCAGGAAGTTTCCCTGTCACTCTTCCATTCACTGGAAAGCACTGTCTCTCACTACTTCTGTGGCATCTAAACACGCTCTGCGATGTTTCTTCAACCAAACATGCATCTTACGAGACGGCAGCTGTGCAGTCCACATGACTTCCATCTAAGGTGGGGCAGGGGTAGGCTGGGGACCAGGAGAAAGACACAAACATCATTCTCTTCCTCCAGCACGGACAGCTCCTGCTGAGACCCAGAGCTACTTCTCCGAGCTTGGCACTTGGCTTCCTCCCCGCCGAGGTAGGCTGAGTGGGGGGTTCCTGTAGCTGGTACTGTGGACTGGAGGGAGTACCAGAACCAGCTGGTACTATTTTTTTTTAATTTTTTATTGTGGAAAGTTGCAAAGTTACAAAGTTTTCAGGTTTAAATCTCAGTTATACAATGCTCGAATACCCATCCCTTCACCAGTGCTCATATTCCACCACCAAGAATCCCAGTATCAGCTGGTACTATTGATGGGCAGCTGGCCTGAGCCACAAAGGTCCTCACCCAGCACCCAAATCGCTCCTGTTCAGTACTCTGAATCTACCGTGCTGAGTTCCCAGTTGGTTTACCTCAAGGGGCCAAATAATGCAAACTCATTTCCATTTCTGTCTCATTTCCTTGGGAAACTCCTTTTGTCCCCCGAATGGCCTTCACAGAAGGAGATGAAGCCCCGTCCTCAGCTGGGCAGGCACCGAGGGGCAAGAGGCACCAGCACTCGCTGGATTCTCCCTCAACTGCAGAAATAGTGCAGAGACTACTGCTGGCCATTTCTCTGGTGAATCCTTCCACCCTGCTGTGTGTGTGTGTGTGTGTGTGTGTGTGTGTGTGTGTGTGTGCAGGTTATCTTGAGTACTGGGTATTTATTGGCCATATCCTGGCAAACCTGGCAGTCTCCTGACACCAAAGATGCTAAGAATCCTGAAACAGGGATCCAGGCCAGAGAAATCTCAAACTTGACAGTATGGTCCCAGGTTCAATCTTCCTTCCTGCCTTCGCACCTGCCTGCCCTCCGTCCCCCTCCCGTCCTGGAGGGAGCACGTGGTTGCACCTTTGCCCGTCTCTGCGGCTCACCAAGCAGCGCCATGCTCTGTCTCTGCCTGGTCCTCCAGCGCTCTCTGGGGCTCTGCCAGGTATTTATTAAACGTTTCCGATTCGTCCCCTTCCTTCCCCAGGCAGTTTAACTGCGTGAAACTCAAGCAAACGTGCTTCATCTTCCTACCAGCTCCACAGAGCTTGCGCGGTGAAACCCCAGCCTCGCCAAGTGTTTTTCCTTCCTGCACTTCTTCCGGGTGTGCTGAATTATAGATGGAAAGAAGATTCAGCAGGGCAAGGTACAGAGACGGTCCCCTGCGAGGTGATGTCACTTCTCAGTGGCGGCCCAAAGCATTGTTGGGAACCTCTTCCAATCACCCCCAAGGGGCTGCCTTTAGGGAATGTGCGGGGCATATCCTGGCTAACCTCCAGTCACCTAACACCAAAGATGCTAAGAATCCTGAAACAGGGATCCAGGCCAGAGAAATCTCAAACGGAAAACTTGACAAAATGGTCCTAGGTTCAATCTTCCTTCTTTCCTTCCTTCCTCCCTTCTTTCCTTCCTTCCTTCCTTCCTTCCTTCCTTCCTTCCTTCCTTCCTTCCCCTTTCCCTCCTTTCCTTCCTCCCTTTCCTTCCTCCCTTCCTTCCTCCCCCCTTCCCTCCTTTCTTTCCTTCCTTCCTTTCTTCCTTCCTTCCTTCCTTCCTTTCTTCCTTCCTTCCCTTTCCTTCCTTCCTTCCTTCCATTCTCTTTCTTCCTTCCTTCCTTCCCCTTCATTCCTTTCCTTTTTTACTTCCTTACTTCTTTCCTTCCCTTCCTTTCTTCCTTCCTTCCCCTTTCCCTCATATTCTTCTTCCCTTCCCACTTCCCTCTTCTCCTTCCTTCCTCCCTTCCTTTCTTCCTTCCTCCCTTCTTCCCTCTCTTCCTCCTTCCCTCTCTCCCTCCCTTCCTTCCTCCATCCCTTCTCCCTTCCCTCCGCTCCTTCCTCCCTCCCTCCCTCCTCCCTATTCTCCTCTCTTCTCCTTGCTTCCTTCCTTCCCTCCTTTCCTTTCTTTCTTCCTTCCTTCCTTCCTTTTTTCCTGTTTTTTGGGGTCGGGGGCATATTCAGTATTGCGCAAGGTTGACTCCTAGCTCTGTGCTCAGGGGTCATTCCTGGTGGTGCTCAAGGGATCATCTATAGTACGGAGATTCAGACCTAGCCTGGCCACATGCAAAGCCAGTGCCTTACTCCCTGTGCAATCTCTGCAGCCCCCAGTGTTCTAATTTTGACCATTAAAACCACAAGTCCCAGTGAGCCCCAGGCCCCAGACCTCTCCTCCCACTTGTCATTGTTCTGTGACATCAAGCAAGCTCATTTGTCCATATTTTCTCATCCTGCCTGGGGCAAGAATGGGCTTAGAAATAAGTGACTTCCCTCCCAAATGATGGTGTCTTTATGGAGTCTCAACCAAGCTGAAGAGAATGAACCAGGAAGAAAATAAGATGGAAATAAAATCCTCCTCCCCTGTGCCAGCTCAGTCCACCCGCCATCTCTGCACAGGTCCTTGCTACGCGTGAGAGGGGATGAGGGGAGGTCTTAGAAACTGAGGCTTCCCAACATCACTCATGTGTGTTCCCTGCATTATCCTGTGCTCAGCCAAAAGCATGCGGGAGCACGGGGACAGGAGAATTCACACTCTCTCGCGACCCTCCCCCAGGGTCCCGGGCTCTTTAGATGGACTTGGGGAGAAAACCACTTGCTGTCCTGGGGCAGAGGATTTCCGCTGTTGGTCCTGTTGAGCCCAGAGTCCAAGATCACAAAGTTCCACATTACCTGGGTTCCGCAGGACTTCACTCATGCGTGAGGCTCGGCCTGAGCATGTGGGGAGTGGCCTTGAGTGTGGCAGCGGTTGGGTTGTGGATGTTTCTGGCTGCCAGAGCCGGGTCCTGTGGGGGCAGGGAGGGCTCTCACAGTGCCCCGTGTGAAACAGCCTGGCGCAGAGTCCGGTGGCATGGCTAGGGGGGCCTCGTGTTATGCTCCCTTCCGGGAGAAGTAGCTGTGTTATCTCGATGGTGGCCAATGACGAGGTTATCTGGAGCTAGCAGGAGGTGGCTTATGGGAGTGACCCCTGGGTCACCAGAGACTGGGGGAAGCAGGCAGAGGATCTCCACTCCTGGTCCCACAGAGCCCAGAGTCCAAGGTCACAAAGTTCCTGTTTCTGTTTGCATTTCTGCATTAGAGAAGGCCAGGTTGGCAACCAGCTAAACTTCTCCCTGTGAATGAAGACTGAGAGGCATCCCGAGTGATCTAAAAGAGCTCATCCAATAATTGAGATACTAGAAAACACTCAATAACCACATGCGGCCTCGTTTCCAAGGGGGAGTAGGGAATGAATCTTTGCAGGAAGTAAAAGCCCAAGAAATACTGGAGCTGATTTATAGCTGCTCTAACTAATATATTTCAGAAAGAGGAATAACTTTGCGCCCACAACTATGCCTCATGAATTTGCAATGTTCGTTATAAATAATGCAAGCAGGGAACTGATCTCTATTTCCTGGTGTTAGTTCTTGGAAAAGACTGAGATCATCTCAGGGTTCCAGGGAGATTCTTGATCTCCACATTAAGATTGAATGTATTGTCCCTTCTGAAGTCAGAAGACATTTTTCTCACCAAGGTCATTTATTATTCAGGATTGCTGTCATCATCCCCGTCATCCAAGCAACGTTTATGGAGTGTCTGATCTCCATAAATGTCGAAATCAAGTGTCCCAGAGTAAGACTTCAGAGCTGGGTGCAGTGACCCTGTCCTGGGTGGCACTCCAGCTGTCCTGCATGTCTGCCTTCATGAAGTGGGGGCCGAAATGGTCCAGTACAATGTGGGTCTTTCTAACGGTGTGAGAGCTTGAAAACAAGCTTTCCCCAGCATCCATGGATCCATGGGGCAACAGTCTCTGTCTCTCTGTATCTCTGTCTCTCTCCCTCTCCTCCATCTCTCTCCCTCTCTCCTTCTTTCATTCCCTCTCTCTCCCTCCCTCTCTCCCTCTCTTCCTCTCTCCCCCTCTCCCTCTTTCTCCCTCTCCCTCTCCCCCTCTCTCCCTCTCCCTCTTTCCTCTCTCCCTGTTCCTCTCTCCCTCCCTCTCTCCCTCCCTCCCTCCCTCCCTCTCTCCCTCCCTCTCTCTTCTCCCTCCCTCTCTCCCTCTCTCTCCCTCCCTCTCTCCCTTTCTCCCACCCTCTCTCTCCCTTTCTCCCCTGTCTCCCTCTCCCTCTCTTTCTCCCTCTCCCTCTCCCTCTCTCTGTCCCTCTCTCTCTCTCCCTGCTCCTCTCTCCCTCCCTCTCTTTCTCCCTCTCCCTCTCTCCCTCCCTTTCTCTCTCCCTCTCTATTCTCCCTCTCTCTCTCCATCTCACCCCACTCACACACACATGTCAGAGTTTGTCACATTGGCTTGGCATTTGGACATTAAGCGAATTCATGCCAGTGGAACTCAAATGCTGAGGGCAACCAGAATCACTGACTTCGATAGTGATGGGATCCGGTAAGTAGAGTGGCTGTGGTGAAGGACCCTCTGGGCTACTCTTTGGTAGACACGGTCTGGAAGCTTCTCAGGGACCCCCACAGACACATTCATAAGCTCCCGGCCCCAGCTACATCTGAAGACTTGACTCAGAGGCAGCTGGGGAAGTGACCGAGTCTCCTGGGCACAACGGCCTAGAGGGTCTAAACCCCCCTCGTTGCTCACTTGGGGAGGCACCGCCATGTCTGAAGACACGCAGGCAGCACCGTGGACAGGAACATGAAATTCCTGTGGGCTCCTGCCAGTGTCCGCACAGCCAGGCTGGCCCTGCGGGGGCGGTTACAGAGAGGGTGGAGGTTCTCTGGCCTCCGTCAAACTCAACACACAGCAGCCTTGGCCAACCGAACGGAAATCACATGAGAGGCCCAGAACCGGAGTCTCCCCCACTCAGCCCCTGGTGGGTTCATGCCCACTCAGAAATGGGCAGGGGTACATGCTTGATGCTTGGGACCGTTTGTTGTGTCCTGATGAATAAGGAGCGCACGGGAGCGTGAGCCCAGGTGGAGTAAGCTCGGGCCCTTCAAGCCGAGGCCATCACTGGAGGTGGGAGGTGTCTTGGCATGGAGCACACACACTTCAAAGGCGTGAGGCACCACACATGTGTTGCGTGTTCACACACACACATACACACACACACACACACACACGCCTCAGTGGCTAACAGCACCTGCAAGGATGAAGCCATGAGTTTGATCCCGAGTGCAGCTCATATGCGTCAATCAAGGTCCTCCAGCCCCTCTGTGGGGGGGAGGGGAGACTCAGCATTGGCACAGATCATCGGGGGGCCCCGTCAGGGCTGTGCCAGCACTACACCAGGGGTGGTCCAGTGGGATGGAAAGCAGAGGGCAACCAATCTCGAGTAAGAAAATATTAACACACAGGGCTGGAGAGTGATAGCACAGCGGGGAGGGCGTTTGCCTTGCACGTGGTCGACTTGGGTTTGATTCCCAGCATCCCATAGGGTCCCCCAAGCACCGCCAGGAGTAATTCCTGAGTGCAGAGCCAGGAGTAACGCCTGAGCATCACCGGGTGTAACACACAAGGCTTAACCTGTAACAGCATCTTAGTGATCTCTTCTACCCTTGGAACGGCTCCAGAGGAGATACAATATTCACACACATTCTTCTATGCAAGTCTTTTGTGATCATTTTTAGGAAATGAATCATCACAAGCAATATAAAATAAATCATTTAGAGCCTGCTATTGGGGGCAGGCTTTAGGGGTGGTTGGGAAAATCGGAAATGATGGTGGTGGGAAGGTGCAATGGTGGTGGGATGAGTGTTGGAATGTTGAATGCAATAAACCATCGTGAACCACTTCATAAAAATTAAATTAAATTTTAAAAGTAAATAAATACAATTAATTGGGTGACCCCTGGTGAGCTCTGCAGCCACGTGTGCCCCTGGGGATCACTGCAGCCAGTAAATGAGTTTAAGCGTGGGCTGGAGAGAGAGAGTACAGCGGAGAGGGCACTTGCCTTGCATGTGAGCGACCCAAGTTCAATCCCTGGCATTCCATAGAGACCCGAAGCACCGCCAAGAGTGATCCCTGAGTGCAGAGCTAGAAGTAAACCCTGAGCCTCCCCGGCAGTGGGCCCAGAACCAAAACTAAATAAACACATGAGTGTAAGCCCTGTCGAGTGTGTGTGCAAGCACCACAAATAAAGTACAAAGGGACCACAACCACAACCTCATATCCCCAAGGCACACCACGGCCAAGCATGTGCAAACTCTCAGTCATGGCAACAACAGCAACAAAAGGGCGGGGTGAAATAAGAACAATAATAAATCACGGGCGCCTGCAAGCTGGAAAGAACTCTCGGCGGCGGAAGGGTTGGAGGCCAACAGGCAGAAGAGCAATGCCGTGCTCACGGAGAATCTCGGGACGGCCCGCTGCGGTCTCCGGGGTCGCCCCGCGCTGACAGCACAAACTCGAGGGCTAGAAATTGGGATGGAAACCTCAAAATCCACGGAGAAGAGCAGGGCGGAGCTCAGACTCAAAGCCTCCCAATCCCGTGTTTCCTTCCGGAGGGAAGAAAAGGCCACACGTCGGGGCTTATCTGCCTGCCCAGAGC